>NC_052152.1:42442476-42799976 GCF_902713615.1 Scyliorhinus canicula | reverse complement strand
GTGACTGGTGGTGGGCAATTAAACAACTCACTGGAGGAGAAGGCTCAACAAATTTCCCCATCCTCAATGATGGGGGAACCCAGCACATCTGTGCAAAGATACGGCTGAAACATTTGCTACAATCTTCAGCCAGAAGTGCCAAATGGGTGATTCATCTCAGTCTCCTCCAGAGGGCCCCAGCATCATAGATGTCAGTCTTCACTCAATTCGATTCATTCCATGTGATATCAAGAAACAGCTGAAGGCACTGATTACTGCAGCAGCTGTGGGCCCTGACAATATTGTCCAATACTGTTCCAGTACAGCTACAACACTGATATCTACTTGGCAATGTGGAAAACTGCCCATTGGCCAGAAACTGATTTGGACCAGACATATAAATGTTTTGGCTGCAAAAGCAGATCAGAAGCTAGGCTTCATGGGCCTCCTGACTCCCCAAAACCTGTCCACTATCTACAAGGCACAAGTCAGGAGTGTGATGGAATACTGTCCACTCGCCTGGATGTGTGCAGCTCCAACAACACCATCCAGCATAAAGCTGCACATTTGATTGTCACCCCATCTACAAACATTCAACAACTCCACCATCAATGATCAGTGGCAACCGTGTGTGCTATCTACAAAATGCACTGCAGGAATCCACCAAGGCTCCTTAGACAGCACCACCGAGAAGGACAAGGACAGCAGATACCTGGGAACACCACCACCTGAAAGTTCCCCTCCGAGCCTGAGTTGGAAAATATCACCGTTCCTTCATTGTTGCTCAGTCAGCATCCTGGACCTCCTTCCCTAACAGCACTGAGAATGTACGTCCACCACGCGAACTGTAGCGATTCAAGACGGACGCTCACCAGCACCTTCTCGAGGGCAATTAGAGATTGACAATAAATGCTGGCCGTGCCATATTAGGGGTGTCGGCCAAGCCAAAGCGGCAGGTGGTTGAAGGGGCAGATGTTTTAGCTTTCGTCTCGCTGATTGCTCGTAGGCGGGTCTTGTTGGCGTTGTGGTCAGCTTCTCCACCCTGTGCCTTGGGGTGGCGAGGAGACCTGCTAGAGTTTCTGACCCTGGAAAAGGTGAAATTTGCTCTAAGGAGGGTGAAGGAGGGGTTCTACAATTGTTGGGGTTTGTTCATCGTGCACTTTCAGAAGTTGGTTACTGTTGACTATTGAGAAGGGGTGGGCTGGGGGTTTTGTGGGGTTGTTGTGAATTGCAAAATTGTTGAAAATTTGTTGCATAAAAATACTTTCAAAAAAAAAAAATGCTGGCCTTGCCAGTGATGCCTACACCCCTTGAAGGAATAAACAAAAAGTCAGTGACTTTTAATTGCAGTATGACTTGGAAGTTTGCATTTACTCTACAAGAAATATCCATAAATCGTTTTGCATGTCAGCGTGATTTAAATGTATTTATTCCTGTGCTTTTGATTTTCAGCCTGTGGTGGAACTATAACTGCCTATAATGGATCACTGGTCTCTCCATTTTATCCCAGTAACTACCCTCCAAATATCAACTGCCTTTGGACAATTACAGTAAGTAAAATAAAGATTATCAATGCTCGTGGAATTAAATGAATCGAGTTCTTCACACCGTATGAAACTTTAACAAAATAGCTTTATTTGCCACATGCATGCAGGGGAGCTAAAACTCGGCCGTCTTAACTACAGCTCGGTCCAAGAAAGCTCTGGCCCTTAAAGCTGTCTTACACATCTTATACAGTTTTGGATAGTATGGACTAATTCACAAGAATACAAAGTGATTCAAAGTCCTACAATATAATCGATTATCAATACCGGCAGTTTGATTAGGTTACAGTCACTTCCCTGATTGGGTGACGTGGATACATTGTCTGACATACTCTACTTTTAATCGTTCAGTGGACACATCTTGTCCATCTGCTTTGCAATACAAAGGAACGTCCTTCAGACAATCAGCCCGTAATGAGGTGGCGAGTGCTCCGTTTCCCTGATACCTGTATATGGGTGGGTCCACAATGTTTCTTCCAGACATTCAGCAGCCAGGCTGAGCGTTTTCAATTTGTAGGCTATGAAATGTGTTACCTGAGATATGCTTGCGTTTAATATGCAAATTCGCGTTTGTCCATATTTTGGGTTTTAGAGATTGTCAGGTTAACCTTTTCCAGGCATTACCTTCCCTGCTGTGCCATGTGTACCTCAGATCCTCCATTTTCCCCTCTACAATCAAATATTTATGCATAGATTATACATAATTGGAACCTTACTATATGAATTTCAATTGTGTGGTTATTTGCAATTCATTTTGTTTCAACAGCATTGATGAGTACCTCCACTGTTCTATGTGGGTTTTGTGGCGATATGCATCACTGTAGATACACAAGGGGTTAATGTAAGTACACATAGACAAGATAGACACTAGAGGGAGCACCAGAGACATGACACACAGACACTCAACCAATCGGTCAGTAAGATAGGACACGACCAATGGGAATTCACGATACACACAGAGGTGACACTACCACAGGGGGGCATTACACCAGCCCATATATAAAGGACACAGCACACATGATCTTCCTCTTTCCAGTGGAGACACTCAGTGAGTACAGACACAGGGTTGATTCAACATCACACCCACCACGTGGATTGTAGCAGACTGGTTCGTCAGTCTGAGTAGCTATCGAAGGATTAACAGTAGAGGCGAATCCGAGTAGGAGAATTGTAAATAGTTGGGTCGGATGTAAAACCAGCATTTGCACCCAATTCTGTCTGTTTCTCACCCAGTCAGTCTGGTTAAACCTATGTTCATTGTGTCAACATAATAAATTCAAACAATTTGCATTTTTTAAAGTTTAAATATACATGTGCATGCATTGGAAGTAGGGAACACTACTTTTGAATTAGTTAGAATGCATTAGGCATTCTTATTTTCTCAAGTACGCAGTTCCGTCAAGTAAAAAAAGCCCCTAAGATAATGCTTAACAGTAGATTGAATATGTACTATCACAAAATCTATGCTCAAAATGCATGCACTATCTCAGCTATTCAATAACTATGTCCTATCTAAACATGTTATCTAAACATTGAGCAGTAAAGCACTCAGTCAAACAGTGCTGGCCCACCACAATCCTTAGGCATTTTAGTGCGCAGATAAAATAAAGAGTTCTCAACACTACCCAAGGAATTCCTGCAGCACTATCTTGATGAGCATGGATTTATGAAACAAAACTGCACTTAATTCAGTGCTAGTTAACAAATGTAATGATAGAGGATGTGAGGATGTTCTTCTGATGTAAGGACTTGAAGAAAGTGGCTGGGCATAGGGGAAAGATTGTTCCTCCGCATCTGATTGTTAGAAAACACTTGGGAATGCTTGATGCTATCACTGGGTACCTGAAGTGGGAAAATATTCCATTCCACAATATGAACATTGACAAGGAAATAGAAATTACATTATTTTTTTAAAAAGTATTTTTATTAAGGCTTTGCAGAATTTTTCATAATAAAACAGTAGTAACCATAATAACAAAACAAACTAGAGTGAACATTAACATAGTGCAAAAAGAGAATATACAATAACAATTAAATAGACATTACCCCACACGACCCAGTCTTCCCACACCATCCCAATGGAGCAGGTGGCGGAGTCCACCCTGTCCTGTATCCTTCGTGGCGGTAGCGTCGGAAAGGCCACCACCTGTTTTTTCAGGAAGGCTCGTACTTGCAGATATTTAAAGACGTTTCCTGGTCGCAGATTAAGTTTGTCCTCTAGCGCCTTCAAACTGGGAAAGCTTCCGTCTATGAACAGATCTCCCATCCTTCTGATGCCTGCCCCCCGCCAACTCTGGAACCCACCATCCATCCTACCTGTGACAAACCTGTGATTGTTGCATATCGGGGTCCAGACCGACGCTCCCTCCACCCTCTTGTACCTCCTCCACTGTCCCCAGATCCGCTGTGTCGCCACCACCACTGGACTTGTGGAGTAAAGGGTCGGCGAGAACGGCAAAGGAGCCGTTATCAAAGCTCCCAGACTAGTACCTGATGCAACCATCGATTCATTCAGAGACACGAGTTGAAGTAAACTGTGGCTTTAATCGGCTTACAACTGAGCCTGCCTGCGACTATGCTGAACTGAAGGCGGACTCGCAGGACTGCAGCACTTATACTTTCTGAAGGGGGTGGAGCCGAGGGCGGAGCCCTGTACATGCTCCTCATCTCCCCCTGTGGGCAGAGCCGTCCAACGGCTCACAGATGGAGCCCACAGGGACACAGTAATGTACAGTGTGAATTATACTGGTTACACATTCACCACAGTACCTTTACATGACGCTGCCTCCAGCTGCTCCCACGCCGCGCCCCCCCCCCCCCCCCCCCACTCCCCCCCGACGGCGCTCCAACAGCGATCTCCTTACTCTCGGCGACTTATTCGCCCACACAAAGCCCGTAATGATCCTACTCACCCGCTTAAAACAGGCCTTAGGGATGAAGATGGGGAGGCACTGAAAGACAAACAAAAATCTGGGAGGACAGTCATTTTCACGGTCTGCACCCTCCCTGCCAGTGACAGCGGGAGCATGTCTCACCTTTTAAAGTCTCCTTCCATTTGCTCCACCAACCAGGTCAGGTTGAGCCTATCATTTCCTGGCCACCTGTATAGCCAGGTAACGAAAACTTTTCTCTATCATCCTGAGCGGCAGCTCTTTCAGTCTCTACTCCTGCCCCTTGGCCTGGATAACAAACAACTCGCTCTTTCCTATGTTCAGTTTGTACCCTGAAAAACTACCAAAATCCCTCAGGATCCAAAGAATCTCCCCCATCCCCTCCACAGGGTCCGAAATGTACAGGACCAAATCATCCGCGTATAGCGAGACCCGATGTTCCTTCCCCCCCCCCCCCGGAACCAGTCCCCACCAGTTCCTCGAGGCTCTCAGCGCCATAGCTAGTGGTTCTATAGCTAGGGCAATTCCCCGGTGAAGCTCGAAGTACCCCGTCCTCAGCCGGTTTGTGTATACACTTGCTACAAGCGCCTGGTACAGCAATTTCACCCAGCCAATAAAGCCCTTACCAAACCCGAACCTCCCCAGCGTTTCCCACAGGTACTCCCACTTTCTCCGCGTCCATCGCTGTTACCACCTTCGCCTCCCCTCCCTCAGAGGGCATCATAATAATAGTCAAAAGTCTCTGGACATTGGTATTGAGTTGTCTGCCTTTAACAAACCCAGTCTGGTCTTCCTCTATCACCCGTGGGACGCAATCCTCAATTCTTGTGGCCAGAATCTAGAAATTACATTATCAAGTGACTCATTATGACAGTGTTTTTCAAAGTGCTGGTCATGAGCCGCAGGTGGGTCGCGGGATGGTGTAAGATGGGTCGCCAAAAGGTCTGCAAAAAGGGAACCTCCAGGGTCGCCTGACCTTGGGCTACATCGGTGTAAAAACGCTGGCGTTGCACTCCCAAATTTTCTGGAAAATAAACAAATCGATTCACTTACCTTCAGGGGGCTAGCAGGGACCTGGGGAGCTTCAGGTAGTTTTGGCTGTGGATATGGGCCCCTGCTCTTCCGGTTCCGAGTCAGGGCATGCACGCGGCGGTGGCATCCAGCGGCCACGCCGAGCGCCATGGCATACTTGGACCGCGGACCAACATAAACAACTAGGACCCCCCCAATTGGCCGCGTGCCCCTGCATCAGACCGGCCCAATAGCTGCCCCGGCTGCCCACAAGCCCCCCCCCCCCCCCCCCCCCCCGGTGCTCGATTCCGCAGCCGCCGCACGAGAGTCCCGACCGGCCATACCATATTAGTTTCACGCCATTGGGAACTCGGCCGGTCGGGAGCGGAGTATCGCTGGGTGGGACTCTGGCCATGGCCCCTCCCAGCCGTGCGGTGTAATTCACGGACCCGCGGATATTCGGGGCCCAGACTATCGCCGGAGTGGCGCCGGACCCAATTCCGTCAGCAATTTTGATCCTCTGCCCCCACACCAAACACGATTTCGGCACGGGGGCTGCGGAGAATCGCGCCCCTTGTTTCCCATTTTCTCCCTGGGTAAATTCTCTCTGCAGTACAGTGTGTGACCACATGAGGCTGATGTAGAGGCCATTGCCGTGGACTTTCTGCCTGGCTGGGTCACTGTTGCAGTCACCGCCACCGACATAGCCTCCAGCAGCCACTCCTGTTTCTGCAGCAGCAGATCAGCCAGGATAGCCAGCACCTGCATCTACAATTGAAGAGTTTAAAATTAAAAATCAATTATCCTTAAATTTATTTCCTGCAGATAATCCTTCTGCACAGAGTTAGTTTCCAGCAGTGCATTGTGTTTTTTTTCCAGGCCTGCATCTCCCATCCAAAACCAAATGGCTGCTGACTGGAGTATCTTTCCACAAGTACCCTAGTTAGAAACTCACAGCCAGAATATGCCCTTATACAGGATTAAGCAGGTGATTCCTGTGTATCCTGTGGAGATCTCCCCACCTTTCAATTGGTCCATTGTTACAAAGCTGATTTATGTTTGCCCCATTCTGAACTCTGCTCTGGATGACGGGCGTGGGTTTGGGAATTCCATCCATCCCAGTCAGGGAGGAAATGCATCTGTTCAGCTACAGCTCATAGGAAAGACCGAGCCAATGATCACACAATGATACCGACTTCAGGGTTAACATTCTGAATCGGGGACGGGATTCTCCCATCTCGTGGCAGAGTGTCCACTCCATCGTAAAAGCCGTCGGGTTTCACGACGGCATGAACGGGCCACTGCCAGGAGTAATTCTGGCCCCTACAGGGGGCCAGCACGGCACTGGAGTTGTTCGCGCCGGTCCAGCTGCGAATTGTGTGCCACTAGATCCGCGCATGCGCAGTGGCACCGGCACCAACACAGGAATGCGCAGTGGCACCAGTGCCAACGCGTACAGGCGCAGTGGCCTCCTTCAACGCCCCACAGGGGCCGACGCGTAATAAAGGAGACCCCTAGCCAGAGAGGCCGGCCCGCTGATCGGTGGGCCCCGATCGCGGGCCAGGCCACATAGGAGCCCCCCCCCCAGGGGTCGCACCTCCCTTTCCCCCGCCCCCCCACAGGCCCCACCCGATCCTTCAATGCCGAGGTCCCGCCGGCTCAGAGCTGGTTAGAACGGCGCCGATGGGACTCGGTTTTTTTCTTATGGCCGCTCGGCCCATCCGGGTCGGAGAATCGGCGGGCCGGCCGCGTAGAGCAACCGGAGCTGCGCCAACCACGCTGGCTCCAGTGGCACCTATTCTCCGCTAGATTCGCGTGCCGGCAATGTGGCGGCGTGGCGAGATTCACGAGGCCCTCCAGCGATTCGCCAACCCCCCCGCGGGGTCGGAGAATCCCGCCCCGGATGCATGTTTAATATCTGCCACTGTTACCATTGTCACTTAATTTTGAATTTCTGTTGCCATTAACATTGTCAGTGTTGGTTCAATTTCTGCGACATTTAATCTTGTTGATGCCTATTGAGTTTGTGTTACTCTTTACCTTGTCAATCAGATCTATGTTTATAATTGTACTGTGTGTGTATAAGGGGTTTGATGTATATTTAAAATGGGGAGCCGCTCTCCGCTCACTTTCTGAGATCAGTCTCACTCACAGTGAGACAGACTTTGTGATCATTGGTGAGTCTCCTTCATTCCCCAACAGCCCAAAATCTAGGCATGTTTCCAAGAATTTCCTCATTTCCCTTTCAATACCTCCGAAGTCTGCGATCAAACGTTTTGCACACTGATCTGTGCAGAGATTTTTATTACAAATTATTAAGATCTCCAAATAACAACAAAAAATAGAAAATATATTTTAATTTACATTTTTTTTACCTTTAATAATACAGAAGTCCGTGCGGAGAGAGGCGGCCATTTTGTAAAAAATGGGTCACCGGAAAAATGTTTGAAAAACACTGACATGTGTGTCTTCTTCCCTGAATGCTCTTCGTGAAGACAGTAGCCTTTTAAAAGGGAAGCTAAGTCTGGGGTTAGACACCATGACTGGTAACTTGTTTTTCACCACTTCTATAGTTTCAGAAGAGATATTTTCATTAAAAGCTCAAAACTACAGAGCTATTCTAAATAGCCCTGTAAATTCTGCGTGTCCATTTTCCTAAGTTCTGCATGGTGTGGAGATGCTGTCATCATACAGGACAAAGTGGTCACAGTTTCATTAGAAATCAAGCATGAATGTAATTTCCTCCTCTTCTCTGTGATGTAGTTTTGGTACAAAACCTGTATATTGAAATACTGATGTAAAAACCTGCCAAGTGGTGCTTCAAAATCTACTTTGCTGTTTCATGTGGTTGATTGCGGGCACTGCCAAAGACCCTTCTCAGTCTGTTGACACATGGGATTAGAAATTTAATACATAGAGGGTTTCTTTTTAAATCTTTTGTAGATTTCCTAAATGGAATTAATTTTCTTTGAGTAGCTGTAATTTGACTAATGCACTGTAACCTATAATGCAGTATTGGTCTTGGAAACTTAATACATTGAGGGCTCAATTTGGAGACCCTGCTGACGAATTCTTTCACTAACCATGCAAAAAACCTAACTAAAATTCGCTTTAATTCTAGATTTTTACAACGCCAATATTTTTCTCAATATTTAAAGAGGTTGCTACAAAAAATTAGCTTTGTATTTTGTGTCCAATTTAACACATTACTGTTACTTAGACTTAGAACACACAGTGCAGAAGGAGGCCATTCGGCCCATCGAGTCTGAACCGACCCATTTAAGCCCTCACTTCCACCCTATCCCCAGAACCCAATAATGTCTCCTAACCTTTTAGGTCACTAAGGGCAATTTATCATGGCCAATCCACCTAACCTGCACATATTTGGACTTTGGGAGGAAACCGGAGCACCCGGCGGAAACCCACGCAGACATGGGGAGAACGTGCAGACTCCGCACAGACAGTGACCCAGCAGGGAATCAAATCTGGGACCCTGGAACGGTGAAGCCACAGTGCTATCCACTTGTGCACCGTGCTGCCCATGTGACAAATGTAATGTCGCCAGACGGATGAAATCCACCCTGCACAATTCTACTGTAGGTTCAGTGAAAGGGCCAGAAATTAGACCATAATGTGGATGCACTAAGTCCCATTCTGCCATAACTCTGTGCACACCAAACAATGTCACCCATGTCTAAATGATGTCTCTGAGGAAGAAGCCTCCTGGGTATTTTCAGATTGGTACACCCAGTGGCAAGAGTGCGTGGCAGCTGGCAGTAATGGAGACCACCTTTGGGCCTCAGTCTCAAATGTACGCGTTTCCAGGCAGGGAGTTCTGAAGGATTTAGGAGCTTTCCACCTAACCGTGAGATTATGGGATATATTCCTAGTGATGTGAGTACCCATCTAGATTGTTTGAGAAACTCAGCCACACTCAGATGCAATTTGATACCAGAGGTCTCTGCCATGTTCGTACAGGCATTTAAGCTGAGAAGTTGCCGGGGTATTATCAGAGCCAAGAAAACAATTCTGAATCAATCACTGTATCCTCTCTGACATTTAGTTTTCTTTTTTGATCAAAATGAATGTGAAACAAAACACAACTGACCAGCAGTAATTTGGGGACCAGATGTTAAACGTTTCTGGTCTCCAGGGTCAGATTCGGTCAGCAGCAGCTTGTGCCCAAATTAAATTGGTCCTCTGATCTCATCAACAAGCTCAATGTCACTATCTTCCATTATGTGGAGGTGTAAGAAGTCTTGCAACACCAGGTTAAAGTCCAACAGGTTTATTTCAAACACGAGCTTTCGGAGCGCAGCTCCTTCCTCAGGTGAATGATCATACCTCTTCATTCACCTGAGGAAGGAGCAGTGCTCCGAAAGCTAGTGTTTGAATCAAACCTGTTGGACTTTAACCTGGTGTTGTAAGACTTCTTACTTTCTTCCATTAGTCATGTCTCCACGGGTATGAGCAAAGCCTCACTGTCATCAGGTTCATCCAGTTTTTATAAAATAGAAGCAGGAGGAGGCCATTCGGCCCTTGGAGCCATTCATTATGATCACGGCTGATCATCAAGTTCAATACCCTGATCCCTCCTTCCCACCCATATCCCTTGATCCCTTTAGCCCCAAGAGCTATGTCAATTCCATCTTGAAATTACACAATGTTTTAGTCTCATCCACTTTCTGTGGTAGTGAATTCCACAGGTTCACCACTCTTGGGTGAATAAATTTCTCCTCACCTCAGTCCGGAAAGGTTTACCCCTTATTCTCAAACTATGACCCCTGGTTCTGGACTCCCCACCGTGGGGAATGTTCTTTCTGAATCTACCCTGTCTAATCCTGTTAGAATTTTGATCTGTGAGATCCCTTCTCACTCTTCTAAAATCCAACGAATATAATCCTTTTTTCCCCATAAATTTAGTACCCAATTCGTTTTTTATCCAATTAAAGGGCAAGTTAGCGTGGCCAATTCATCTACCCTGCACATCGTTTTGTGGGGGTGAGACCCACGCAGACACAGGGATAATGTGCAAACTCCACACAGTCAGTGACCGCGGGCCAGGATCGAACCCGGGTCCTCAGCGGCATGAGGCAGCAGTTCTAACCACTGTGCCAGAATGAATATAATCCTAACCGATTTAGTCTCTCCTCATATGACAGTCTCATCGTCACAGGAATCAGCTGGTAAACCTTCGCTGCACTCCCACAATAACAAGAATATCCTTCCTCTGATAAATTGTACACAATGCTCCAAGTGTGGCCTCACCAATGCCCTATACAATTGTAGTAAAACATCCCTATTCCTATACTCAAATCCTCTTGCTATAACATAATCTTTATTAGTGTCACAAGTAGGGTTACCTTAATACTGCAATGAAGTTACTGCTATGAAGGCCAACATACCATTCGCCTTCTTTACTGCCTGCTGTTCCTGCGTGCTTACTTTCTGCGACTGATGCATGAAGACACCAAGGTCTCGCTGAGTATCAACCTCTCTCAATTTACACCCATTCAAATAATAATTTGCCTTCCTATTTTTGCTACCAATGTGGATAACCTCACATTAACCACGCTACACTGCATCTGCCATGCATATGCCCACTCACTCAGACTGTCCAAATCCCACTAAAGAATATCTGCACCCCTCACAGTTCACCCCCATAATCAACTTTGTATAATCTGCAAATCTGGAAATATAAAATTTAGTACCCTTGTTCAAATCATTAATATATAATGTGAATAGTTGGAGTCCCAGCACAGATCCCTGCAGTACCCCACTAGTCACTGCCTGCCAATCAGAAAAATATTATTTATTCCAACTTTTTGTTTCCTGTTTGCTTTCTATCCAACTCAAGTCACTACCCGTAATCCGTTTAATTTTACATAGTAATCAGCTATGTGACACCTTGTCGAAAGCCTTCTGAAAGTCTAAATAAAGCATCTCCACTGGTCCTCCCTGGTCAACTGTGCTCATTACATTGTCAAGGAATTGTAGTAGATTTGTCATTTCTCTTTGTATATCCATGCTGATTTTGTCTGATTACACCACCGCTTTCCAAATGCTGTGCTATGAAATCCTTGATAATGGAATATGGCAAACATTCCTACTACCGATGTTTGGCTCACTGGTATACAGTTCCCTGTTTTCTCTCTACTTCCCTTTTTGAATAACGGGGTTATATTAACTACGCTCCAATCTGGAGAAACCATTCCAGAGTCCAAAGGTATTTGAAAAAGGACCACCAATGGATCAACTATTTCTAGGGCCACTTCCTTAAGTGCATCACGGTAGCATTGTGGATAGCACAATTGCTTCACAGCTCCAGGGTCCCAGGTTCGATTCCGGCTGGGGCCACTGTCTGTGTGGAGTCTGAACATCCTCCCCGTGTGTGCATGGGCTTCCTCCGGGTGCTCCGGTTTCCTCCCACAGCCAAAGATGTGCAGGTTAGGTGGATTGGCCATGATAAATTGCCCTTAGTGTCCAAAAGTGCCCTTAGTGTTGGGTGGGGTTACTGGGTTATGGGGATAGGGTGGAGGTGTTGACCTTGGGTGGGGTGCTCTTTCCAAGAGCCAGTGCAGACTCGATGGGCCGAATGGCCTCCTTCTGCACTGTAAATTCTATGATAATCTATGATTAATCTAGGACAAAGGTTCGGCACAACATCGTGAGCCAAAGGGCCTGATCTGTGCTGTATTTTTCTATGTTCTATGTACTCTGGGATGCAGATTATCAGGCCGTGGAGATTTGTCCGTCTTCAATCCCATTGATTTCCCCAAAACCATTTCTTTCCTAATAGTATTTCCTTCAGTTCCTCACGAAAACTTGTGTTTATCAGACCTTCTGGTACGTTATTCATATCTTCCTTTGTGAAGACAGAAGCAAAGTACGTATGTAGTTCCTCAGCGATTTCTTTGTTATGAATTCCCCCCTTTCTGACTGTAATGGACCTACATTCATTTTTATCAATCATTTTTGCTTTACATACCTATAGAAACTTCTACAGTCGGTTTTTATGTTCTCCGCTAGCTTACTTTCAAATTGTATTTTCCCCTTCTTAATCAATCCCTTGGTCTGCCTTGGCTGAATTTTCGGAATCCACTGGTCAATTGCTTTTTCCAGCTAATTTGTATGCCTCTTCTTTGAACGTAATAATATCTCAAACTTCCCTTGTAAGCCATGATTTGGTCACAGTTCCCTTTCTACTCTTATGCAAAATAGAATAAACAACTTCTGGGATCCTGGGAGGTGGGTTTGGAGTGGGCTGCAGAGTTGGCAGGTAGCTGCTGGCGGAGCAGGCGAATGTGACTCCTCTGGAATTGGGTGAGAATTTCTGCTTCTTCTGACTCCACAGGAAAAAACAAAAAAAAGTCACTTGGGTGTTGGAGGCCACGGGAAAGCTGATGAATTCTGAGCCTGGATATTACCACTACGCCCAGGATGGCTAAAAGAAGGTGCTGTAATTAAACAGTGGAATCAACAGTTGCAAAGTTTGAGCACAGACTGCCCCACTGATAAATTGTTCTGCTTCACGCTGTGCCATGCTTGACAAGAGCATTTTCCAGAATAGCATTGCATACCAAATCTCCTCAGCAATAGACTATCCAGCCAAATTCCAAAATCAGTTTCCTGTGGGAAGTTTGCACTTTCTCCATGTGGGTTTCCTCCGGGTGCTACGGTTTTCTCCCACAGTCCAAAGATGTGCAAGTTGGGTGGATTGGCCATGCTAAACTGGCCCTTAGTGTCCAAAAGGTTAGATCGGGTTACTGGGCTGCGGGGATAGGGTGGAGGCTTGGGCTTACGTTGGGTAATCTTTCCAAGGGCCGGTGCGGACTCCATGGGCTGAATGGCCTACTGCACTGTAGGGATTCTATGATTCATATAGTGCATCCAATAGAAATAAATATGGATAAGATGCTCTTAATCAACCATTTTACTTTTTATATCAAGTAGATACAGATTTTAGAAGGGCATTATATTAATGATTATACTAGTAGTACAGTTGCTGGGCTAACGCTTTAGAGATGTAAGTTCGAATCCCGCCGTGGCTGTTGGTGGAAACAATGGTGGCCATGTAACTACTAGATTGTGATTAAAATCTGGTTCTCTATTGTCCTTTGGTGAATGAGGTTTACTATCCTTATCTTTGCTATCTTTACCATTCTGGCTGATGTATGACTCCAGACTCACAGCAATGAGGTTGACCCTTAACTACCCTCAAGACATGGCCTAGCATAGCATTCATTTGTATCAAACCCGCTACGGAAAAGTAACAAAAAGAATGGAACCAGGTGGACCACACCACTTAGGCACCAGAAACGGCAAAGGCACACCCCAGTCAACCCTAGTCCTCTTCCTCTCATGTCCTCCTCACTAATCTGACAACTTGCGTCTAAATTGGAAAAGGTGTCCCACAGACTAATCAAAGAACAGCCTGACATAGTCAAACTCGCTAACTCAACCCAGCCAACATCCAGGTTCCTCTCTCACTATCAGTGGGTATGCCCGTACCACTTGCAGAACAGAGCCATCAGAAATGTTGGGATTGTAGTGTATAGTAATGAGGAAGTGACCATGGGAGTCCTCAACATTGACCCTGGATCCCTATGAAGTCTCATGGCATCAGGCCAAACAGGGGGAACAAATTCTCCTGCTGATTACTACCTACTGCCCTCCCTCAGCTGATCAATCAGTACCCTCCATTTTGAACACCACTTGGAAGAAACACTGATGGCAACAAAGGCTCAGAATGTACTCTGTGTGGGGGACTTCAATGTTCATCACCGAGAGTGGATTGATAGCACCAGTACTGATTGAATTGGTTGAGCCCTGAAGGATATATCTTCCTGTCTGGGCATTTGGCAGGTGGTATGAGCACCAACAATTGGGAAATAAATCCTTCTTGACCTCGCCATCATCAATATATTTATCAAAGCTGCATCTGCCCATGGCAGTATTGGCAGGAGTCACCACCACACACTCTTTGTGGTGATGACGTTCCACCTTCTATCGTGTTGTGTGACACTATGTTCATGCTAAATGGTATTGATTTAGAACAGATCTAGTAGCTCAAAGCTGGGCATCGATGAGGCGCTGTGGGCCAGCAGAATGCAGAATTGTATTCAATCACAATGAGTAATCTTGGGCGGGATTCTCCGGGAATCGGTGGGGCGGGCAGAAACGGCACAGTGGAGTGGCAGGAACCACTCCGGCGTCGGGCTGCCCCAAAGGTGCGGAATCTTCCTCACCTTCAGGGGCTAGGCCGGCCGCAGAGTGGTTTGCGCCCCACCAGCCAAAGTGGAAGGTCTTTGGCGCTGCGCCATCCAGGGCCGAAGGGACTCCGCTGGCCAGCGCATGTCCACGCATGCGCAGGAGTGTCAGTGGTTGCTGACGGCATCCCCGCACATGCGCAGGCGCCACCCATCGCGGAGGCTTACATGGCCGGCATGTAGGAATAGAGTGCCCCCACGGCACAGGCCCGACCGCGGATCGGCGGGCCCCAATCGCGGGTCAGACCACCGTTGGGGCACCCCCCGGGGCCACATCGCCCCACGCCCCCCCGAGGACCCCGGAGCCCGCCCACGCCGCCAGATCCCGCCGGTAAGGGTCCAACTCCAATTTACGCCGGCGGGACCTGCATAGAACAGGCAGGACTTCGGCCCATCGCTGGCCGGAGAATCGGCGGGGGGAGCCCGCCGACTGGCGCAACGCGATTCCCGCCTCCTCCAAATCTCCGGCACCGGAGAATGCGGCAGCCGGTGGGAGCGGGATTCACGCCACCCCCGGCAATTCTCCGACCCGGCAGGGGGTCGGAGAATCCTGCCCTTATCTTTGGCTTTTACAACTTGGAGATTAAAAAGGAAATAAACCTGAAATCAATCAATCATACTGACCGGAACGCCCGATAGCAAACATGCACTAATGGGATATTGCCACTCCAGCCCATTAACTTTACTTTGATTGCTGAAGTGGAAGCTTTGCTTCTGAATTAAGTATTTTCTATGATTTCTGTTTTGTGTTTAGGTACCAGACCCAAAACTGAGACTCCGGATCCAGTTTCCAACTCTGAAGTTGGAAGGCATGCAGCCAAACTGTAAAAAAGACTGGATTTCTATCGATGGCAAACGGTGTGTGAGCATGAATCACAATGCATTTCTTCCACATTTATTAATAGAAACTTATAACATTTTATGGTGAATAATGTGTTCTAGGTGTGACTTATACAAAGACTAATTATTTTCTGGGTACAGTTAGCCTTTCACTTCTCCCTGCTAGGATTAAATTCCACATTTTCAGGCTGAAAAATATTATATAGGGAGAAATTCTATTTTCGTCAGTTGTAAATGAGTTAATTTAATGATGGATGATCCATTATGGCCTCCTCCTGACATCCCCACTATCGCAGATATAGGTCTTCATATGCCATCACAAAATGATGCACTTGGTACAGCAACGGTTTCATAGAGTTTACAGTGCAGAAGGAGGCCACTTGGCCCATCGCGTCTGCACCGGCTCTTGGAAAGAGCACCCTACCCTATTGCCATAACCCAGTAACCCCACCCAAGCCTAAGGGCAATTTTGGACACTAAGGGCAATTTATCATGGCCAATCCACCTACCTGCACATCTTTGGACTGTGGGAGGAAACCGGAGCACCCGGTGGAAACCCACGCACACACGGGGAGGATGTGCAGACTCCGCACAGACAGTGACCCAAGCCGGGAATCGAACCTGGGACCCTGGAGCTGTGAAGCAATTGTGCTACCACAATGCTACCGTGCTGCCCTACCGTTTCTTCAGCTTTATTCATTCATAGGATGTGGGTGTCACTACAGTAAGAGCAGTATTTATTATGGGTGGCACGGTAGCACACTGTTGCTTCACAGCGCCAGGTTCCCAGGGTCCCAGGTTCGATTCTGAATTCTCCCTCTGTGTACCCAAACAGGCGCCGGAGTGTGGCGCTGAGAGACTTTTCACAGTAACTTCATTGCAGTGTGTTAATGCCTATTTGTGACAATAATAAAGATTATAAAAGATTATTATTATACATACCTAAATACCCTTGATAAGGAAGAGTTATCTTCTTGAACTGCTGTAGTCCATGTGGTGTAGATGCACGCAGTGCTGTCAAGCAGGGAGTTTCAGGATTTTGGACCTGCATGCAGGCGCTCACAGCGCCTGGAACCCGGATTTGATTCCGGCCTTGGCTAAATGCCTTGCGTGGAGTTTGCGGGTTGTCCCTGTGTCTGCGTGGGTTTCCTCCGGGTGCTCTGGTTTCCTCCCACAGACCAAAAAATGTGCAGATTGGGTGGGGTTGAGGGGATAGGGTGGGGGAGTGAGCCTAGATAGGGTGTCCTTTCTGAGGGTCGGTGCAGATATAGTGGGCCGAATGACCTCCTTCTGCACTCTAGGGATTCTATGGAGAGCAAAAGCAAAAGAATTCCAAGTCAAGGTGGTGTGTGACTTGGAGGGAATCTTGGGTTAATGTTCTCATGCAACTATTGCCCTTATTCTTCTAAGTGATGGAGCTTGCAGATTTGAAAGGTGCATCAAAGAAGACTTGGTGCTGTAGTGTATTTTGTGGGTGGTACACCCTGCAGCCATGATAGGTTGGAATGAAGGGAGTAGATGTTTATCATGGCAAATGCAGTGCCAATCAGATAGACTGTTCTGCCCTAAGTCGTGTTGAGCTTTTAAAATATCATTGATAATGCATTCACCCCAGCAAGTGGGGCGAATCCCAGCATACTCCTGACAGGAAATTGGCAAACAGAAACTGCCGGGAGCGCACAAGTAAATATAGCCCACCGGGGCAGAGAGGGTTATACCCAGGCATGCCAGGGATAGTGCCTGGGCAATGGCGGGTAGTGGCAGGGTATCTGTGGGTGATACCGGGTGTTCTGGGTTGTGTGTTGGGAGGGTTCTTTTCCTGTGGGGTCCATGTTTTTTCCTATTTTTCCTTTTTACATCGGAGTGTCCTTTAAAAATGTCACCTCCGATCTGTCGAAAGCTGAGGTCGGAACGAGCCCGCTCTGCCAGGGTGACATCATGGGACCCACTTCCTGGATTTTTTTTCCCATAATGTTCAGAAAGCTGGCAGGGAATGTTGGCAACACAGCTGGAGGACAACACACCGCTTTTCCCACTTGAGTTGGCACTTTAGAAAAAAATGAGACAGTTCCGCCTTCAGACATTTGGTCATACTCAGAGACTCATTGAAGGACATCAATCTCACAACGAATAGTCACAATTGTGCATAATGATAGCCTCATTCTTGGAAGACTATACCACCTATGGAGCATGTGGCTGTTCTGTAATTGGATATGAACTCCACCAGCATTCAATCTAAAGCGAGTAGACTTATTGCTTTCCTTTCAAACATTGCAGTAACCATGACAGCCTTCAAGAGACAGGAACATCACGCAAATATTATTCACACATGGCAGTCTGCCAGGAGCCTTGCAAGGGCCCTCAAAGAAGAAAATCATCAGTCTCTGAATATCGCGTGATCCTCTGAGGACTGATCTAAATCCGGCTGCAGCATCTCTCCAAAGGCCAACTCTCTTGCATGGTTAATGGTCAGACCTCATCCCGATACTGATACTGAGCCTCCAGGACATTGACATTCTTCAGGACACTGTGAACTATCACTCTACAGCATGGAAGCGAGCATCCAAGTTAGGTCACCTCTTTGTGCACAGAGAGTGATCATTGACAAGCACACATGTCCCTACATTCGATGGGAGCTTCCCAACTTCATCTGTGGAGACATGGCCCACTCAGTTGCGACACAGCATTTAAGGATAACTTCATACCCTTGTAAAAGATAAAGACCACTCAGGAAATGTACAGGAGCTTCAATTTCGTCCCATTACAGTCTTCCACATTTTCATTCTAACGCAGGGGTGGGCAAACTACGGCCCGCGGGCCGCATGCGGCCCGCCAAAGGTATTTCTACGGCCCACCAAGTCATTAAAAAAAAAAAAAAAAAAAATTTTTTTAAATTTTTTTTTTTTTTTTAATTTTTTTTTTTTTAAAAGGTTAATGGGTGGGGGGGGGGGCTGTTGGGTTACTTACTGGTATAGGGTGGATACGTTGACTTGAGTAGGGTGATTATTGCTTGGCACAACGTCGAGGGCCGAAGGGCCTGTTCTGTGCTGTACTGTTCTATGTTCTATATGAGGCGCCCAGAATCATAACCGGGTGAAGTAATTATTTTACTTAATATACTATGCGGCCCTTTGTGAATTGTGAATTTCTGAATGCGGCCCTTGCACGGAAAAGTTTGCCCACCCCTGTTCTAACGGAATGCAGTGTGTATGAAGAAGCCTACGTCATTGATTGTGCTGTCACATTCAGAGATCCATGTCGATTGCATAATGAGAGTCAGCACAGGGATTCCTTAAAGCTGTGTTAACCAAACCTTCAGGTGCAAATTACTATCCTCACCTGTAATAGGTTGACATCATGAGGCTAGGCACACATGTGCAACATCACTGACTCATTCTCAAAGAGCATTTCAAGAGTCACCAAGTGAAAGCTACTTTCATTGCTCTGCACCATGCATGTGGAGAGTGGGAACTAATAAAAAAGTAATGTTCTGCTGTAAATGTGGTTACGAGTTAATGCTACAGGCAGGCATGAAAAGCTAAGCTCCTCAACGATTAATTAATCTGGAACCCTAACCTGCAAGTCCTTGACATTGAGGCCAATGAAAAGGGCACTTGTTTGGAATGATTGCAATGCTGGTGGTGATAAAAACCCTGAACAAACACCGAGAACAGACTTCAGTGCAGCTGCATCAGGAATATAAATAACTTCCAAAAACTAAGTTCATGAGGCACATTATCTGATCCTCTGACACATGGTTTACATATACATTGTCCAACCTGCGTGTTCAGATAGGAACTGGCTTTGTTCATTGGGCTTATGTGGGCATAAAGCTGAGATTGAGGGCGCCAACATAGAATTGAGAGACACAATGGGAGATACCTGGAGGCAGGGATGGGGTGAGAGGGGTGCATCTGTTACCCCTGGATGACTGCAGAACACTGCTTCATATGGAAGAGCCATGAGAAGCAAAATATATTTACAGAGCTGCAAGGTATACACAGAGAGTGAATATATTTTCCACCATTGTGCTATCAGTTCTTCTTAATTTTCTTACCCTGCCACCACGGCTAAGTGGACCCCCGAAATCCACAGCGGGTGTGGAGGCAGCCCACTGACTGCAATTCCCTGTTGTTTGAGATAACCTTGGGGGGCATTCTCTGGAGGCCCAAAGCCTGTGGGGCCAGGCCCGATGAGGGTCTGCTGCTCTCGGGCAGGTGACTTCTTGCTCGGTTTGCCTGCTGAAGTGGATGGGATCACAGGCAGATGGGATTTGGAGCATCTGGACAACCTTGAAGACTTCTGTGTGACTGCCCCTGGGATGTCTGGCTGAAACCCCTTGTTCCTGGGGAGGGCTGGAGGGCCCCACCCTGACTCATTGAGGAGAAGGGAGACCTAAAGAACAGTTGTGGCGCCCTGTCCTCTACTCGCCCAGCCACTGCTGGAAGGCAACCGTGCCTGGAGCAATAGTGTGCAGGTCCGAATGCAAATCCAGCAGAAACACTAAGTTGTCTGCTGGAATAGGGTTTCCACGGTGACTGCCACTCTTCCTTCCAATTGTGACTTTGGCTCATTTGCATGCCAGAGCTGTGATATCAGACAGAACATGAATGGATTCCTCCATCCTTCATTCTAATCTGCTGACGGTCTCTGAAAGCCCTGCTTACTCTTCCCCTGTCTGTCTTTGCAGCTTCAACATTTCACTGAGGGCCAATTCTAGAGGCTTGTCATTGCACTTGGACTCAGTGTCTGCTTGATCTCCAGCAGTCATTTGAATGTCAGAGACCTTGACCGTCGCTGCCTCTACCTGCTGTGGAGACGTGCTCACCAGATAGGTACCCTGAGCCTGGTCTAGAACTAGGGCCCGGGAAGGTGTATGTTACTCTGCTGATGGGAGATGCAGGTGAACGCAGTGATGGGTCTTCACCTGAAGGATCTTCTGACTCCTCATCAGAGGTGGTGCAGGGGCTGATGCACTGTCTGGCACTCTGTCTCGCCTTTTTTTGTTGGTGGCTGGAATAGAGAAAATAGATTGTTCGACGTTGGATCAAGAGATACCTACACTGTTGGACATTCACAATCATTGTCCATGATTGGTTGCTGTCCACTCCATGGACCCACACTAGTTTGTTTGGGAATGCTGATCTCACCTTCCATGCAGAAACAGTCTTTGCCCTCACCAGTCAGATCTGCCACCTGCTGCTTGTAAGGAGTGAGTAGCCCCGACTCTCTCACCCCTTGAAGTTAGAAATCTATCCTTGTTGTTCTGGGATATCTTGCCCTGCACAAAGACAGATGGATTGGCTGTGAACACCATGGATGAAAGAGAAGATGAGAAACATGCATGCCTGTTGTGTGTGCTGCAGAATGAAGCCACGCAGACATGGGGAGAATATGCAAACTCCACACAGACAATTACTCAAGGTTGGAATCAAACCCGGGTAGCCTGGTGCTGTGAGGCAGCAGTGCAAACCACTGTGCTGCTCCTTGTCACTAATCAGCCCAACAGTAAAACTGAAGTCAGTGAGAATCGGGGAAAAGCTCTCCGCTGGCTGGAGTCATGCCTAACACAAAGGAAGATGGTTGCAGCTGTTGGAGGATAGTCATATCAGTCCTGAAACATCACTTAAGGAGTTCCTCAGGGTACTGTCCTCGGCACAACCATCTTCAGCTGCGTCATCAATACATTCTGCAGTGCTGTATGGCTATGCACTAGTGCAGTTCAGAGGGAACATTGATCTTGAGTAGAAGTTAATTCCCCAGCCCTCCACATTGCACAAAAAATCGATGTGGCAATGTTCAGAATCTGTCCCTGCATTGTGTAACAGTGAATGCCACAACATATGCCAGGAAATCTGCTTGTACATGTGCAACACAAACTGCATTATAGATAACCTATCGTTCATTCCGTGAAGGAGATACATCCAGATTCAAATGACCCTTCCACATGCAACAAATGCTACAGCATTCTTCGCACTATACTATGCATCTGTGCCCAGCGTATTGAAGCATTCAAGCAAGCTGTGCTTCCATTCTGCATTTGCTGGCATACAACACGCTTATATCCCTTGAGAATCAGGGATATAAGCGTGTTGTATGCCAGCTGTACTCAGTCAATCCCTCATCACATGCCAATCTCTGAATGTCCCACATGGGCTGGTAATTCCGGGAAAGCTCAATGGAATGCTGTTTGCTCTGATACAGTATTGTGTTTCTAAGAGCTTTGCTACACACCACTGCCTTTTCCAGGATCTGAAAATTGCTATAAGGGATAGCTACCAGGCACATAGAGACAAAGTGCAGTGTAATGACTGATGTGTTGTCCTATATTCATGTGGATTGTTTTGATATTTGCAAATTTAGCAGGTAGCCTGGATTCTGTACAAAGCCACCAGATACACGTTGGGAACCCTTAGGAACTCTGGGCACAAAGAACATTCTCGGCCTCTTCATACCCACCTGGTGGGTGCTCCTCACCCCCACCAATCCATAAAACCACAAACATGTAGCGAAATGCAGGAAGAGGCAAGGACATTGAATGTTTGTGCACAGCATTAATACTAAATCATATCACAATACTGTGTTTAAATGAATCTGATCTAATGGTTGTATGTAACTTTTCAGTATCATGGTGAATTTTATTGGGTGCTCCAAATTTGACTCTAGGCCCCTGGGCATGAATCCCATTGGCCTGTACATTAATCCACTTTGGTAATCAACTGGTACATGCATTACTTTATAAAGGGGTGTACTGATGATGGACTCACATGGAGTAAATGTCGTCTCCATTTGCAGAACTGTGTGCTTCTGTGGGCTGTTTTTGCCTTGCAACATTAGAATATGGGCGGGATTCTCCAATAATGGAGCTATGTCCCCACGCCGGCGTGAAAACTACTCCGGCGTCAACGGCCCCCCGAAAGTGAGGAATTCTCCCCTTTCTATGGGGCTAGGTTGGCGCCAGAGCCAGAGTGGTTCCCGCATCTCCAGCCGGCGTCGAAAGGCCCGCGCGAGTTCACGCTTGCGTGGAACGGCCGGCGTATTTTCCACTCATGCGCAGAACGGCTGGCATATTTCTGCGCATGCGCGGGGGTTCCCTTCTCCGCGCCAGCCCCTGGGCAATATTGTGGAACCCTTCAGGGGTCCGGCGCGGAGTAAAGTAGGCGCCCACGGAACCACCCGTCGATCGGTGGACCCCGATTGCGGGCCAGGCCATCATGGGGGACCCCCCGTGGTCGAATTTCCCCCCCCTCCCCCCTCCAGGACGGCCCCTGCACATTTACCTTCCAGGTCCCACTGTGTGTGAGGTGAGTAATCCCGCCGGCGCCCAAAAAACAGTGCCGGAGAATAAGGAAGCCGGTGTAAGGGCGGCGGGGCGGGATTCGCGCCTATAAATTGTGAGAAGATAATTTCAGCCAGGTCAACACCATTCATCACTGGCTACATGGCATTTTTGATGCAATCCACCCAACTGCAGTGCTTTTTACCTGGTGTTTCCACGTGTAATGGTGGTATCCAACCCCCACTACTGGCCTTCAAACAACCGCGCAACCTCAAACAAACCATTGTTTGCAGCAAATTACCCAGCCTTCAGAACAGCGACCACGACACCACACAACCCTGCCAGGGCAATCTCTGCAAGACATGCCAGATCATCGACTTGGATACCAACATTACACGTGGAAACACCACACACCAGGTACGTGGCACATACTCGTGCGACTCAGCCAACGTTGTCTACCTCATACGCTGCAGGAAAGGATGCCCACAGCGTGGTACATTGGCGAGACCATGCAGACACTGCGACAACAAATGAGCGGGCACCGTGCGACAATCGCCAGGCAGGAATGTTCCCTTCCAGTCGGGGAACACTTCAGCAGTCAAGGGCATTCAGCCTCTGATCTCCGGGTAAGCGTTCTTCAAGGCAGCCTTCAGGACATGCGACAACGCAGAATTGCCGAGCAAAAACTTATAGCTAAGTTCCACACGCATGAGTGCAGCCTCAACCGGGATCTTGGATTCATGTCGCATTACATCCACCCCCCACCATCTGGCCTGGACTTGCAAAATTACACCAACTGTTCTGGCTTGAGACAATTCACACCTCTTTAACCTGGGATTATCCCTCTCTCTGGATCTGTAATGATTTGATTACCTGCAAATGCTCGCATTCCAAGCGTTGTCCGGCATCTCTGACTTTGTCTATATAAATGTTTCTGGATCATACCTCTCCATTCACCTGAGGAAGGAGCTGCGCTCCGAAAGCTCGTGTTTGAAACAAACCTGTTGGACTTTAACCTGGTGTTGTAAGACTTCTTACTGTGCTCACCCCAGTCCAACGCCGGCATCTCCACATCATGTTAATAGGAGAACAGGGATCAGTGCTCAGTAGAAGCAAATCTAGGTTGCTTTTATTTGTATATTTAAATGCTGTTTATAGTGGTTCCTTTTTGATTTTGTTCTGAGCCAGATAGAAGACTGTCAGTGCTAATTGGTTCAATGCTTACCTTATAATTTTGTAACATTTATACTCTGAATATATCTATCAGCTGTAAAGCCACCTTGAATGTTACATCCAACTCTGTCCACTTAGATACCAATCTGTATCATTGCCAACTATCCATGTTCAGACTGAACAAAATCCCTTCTTCATCCTCCATCTTCTCTGATCATATAAGGAGCAACGCTCTGTAACATTTGTAATTTTATGCTTCACTCACATTTTCACATATCTAACAAACCCCAAACATTTTGAAAGAGAGTTTGTTGCAGCTAAAAATACTGTTTACTAAGCCAACGGAACACAGGGGGTTGGCAGGTGTGAAGTTTCCTATTTCACTTTGTGCTGCCTCCAGATTTTATCAATCATCATACCACCCTAACTGATTAGCCATGCTGCTCATCAGAATCAAATAAAAGTACTGCGGATGCTGGAAATATGAAATAGAAACAGAAATTGAAGAAAAAACCCAACAGGTTTGGCAGCATCTCTGGAGAGAGAAACGCGAGAACTAATGTTCGGAGTGAATAACTTCAGAAGTTCCATGATGTTATCAGGGGCCAGGGAGAGTGTTCAGAGGGGCATATTTTGACAGTGGAGGCAGCATAAGTTGACGTGGATAGGGCACGGGGTGTAGTTGAAGTAATAAGGCGGTGTGAGGGGTGGTTTTTTTTTGGTTTGTTTTTATTACGACTGGTACAATATCTCAAGGCATCGAGGTAGGCCTTTTAAACAGTCCTATATTAACCAAAAGGGGTTCCACTTCCTGAAACCATGTGGTTGCCTCCACACTGCATTTGGGGGCGGCAGGCGTGACTCCAGTACACAGCCTGCCCGGAATGGAGATTCTGTTATACAGGGCTGTTTCTCTCGAGGCAGGTTCGCCGAGTCGGACATTCTATCGATCCTGTGCAGCTGCCTTGGGAGCAAAAATCCATTCCGTACAGATGTATTTTTAATATAAATTTAGAGTACCCAATTTATTTTTTCCAATTAAGGGGCAATTTAGCGTGGCCACTCCACCTAGCCTGCCCATCTTTGGGTTGTGGGGGCGAAACCCACGCAAACACGGGGAGAATGTGCAAACTCCACACGGACAGTGACCTGGGATCGAACCTGAGATCGAACGTGAGGTTGCAGGGCTAACCCACTGCGCCACCGTGCTGCCCTCATGTTGTATAGATGACTAGCAATGATGGAATAGAACAATACTTTAATGTTCCTAAATCATTTCAATTTTTTTCATGATTATCGACAAATCATCCGCCTCAGGATTTTGTTTTATTCTGTCAATATATTGAGGGGTTACACGTCAAATGATATATAAAATGTAGCAAGTCCACACCATATCTTCTTGATGTTATATAAAGTATCACATGGTTTGTTACCTCTGTTAGTTACGTTATTTGTAATGATATGAAAGACATCTATTTCTAGATATTATTTGATGGTTTGAGATTGAACTGATTGCTTTTTTTTATACAGATACTGTGGTGAACACTCCAGATCATTGGTGGTACCCAGTGCCTCTAATGTCCTAACAGTTCAGTTTCATTCAGACTTTTATAATAGTAATCGTGGATTTCGTGGTGAATATAGCAGCTTCAATCCTGAAGATGGTGAGCACTTTCAGCTAACTCAGTAAATGGCGGAAAATGGTGTATAAAACCTCGTATTTCTTGTTTGATACCAACGTGGCTTTCTCAACCCCCTTTTCTAGTTACAAATTATTTATAAAAATAGAGTGTAGCCCTACAGTAAGTCAGTTATTAAATTTAGTCTTTTAATCATTCCATATTTAATTATTCGGCTTAAAGTAAAATCTTGAAAGATGGTAAATCATAATTTTAAAATGGGCAGGTCATGTTTATGTCTGGTTTGAAACAAAACATGCAACCACATGTCAGATATTTTCAATTACCATGCCCATTAAAGGATGAAAATACTGCTTGAATCTCACCTTTCAGACATGCCAGAAGACAAAACGGCACAACCATTCGGGCTTGTCAGGTGAAACATCCGTACCTGAAAGTTTTGGCATCATTTTTTGCTTTCATGTGTACTCAGGGCTGTCAATTACAATTTGACATCAACAGTTGAAATTTGGAATCAATTTGATATCAAATTTGATGGCATGCTCAAAGCTATTAAATACATTCAGAATATAAGGAAATAATTTACTTATCTGAATTATTCAGTTTTTCATTTAGTCTACAAATGTTTCCTGCTAAACAGTGAGTGATCGAAAGCACCAACTGATCCACATCAGTTCTTAATTCATTTTAGCCTCAGGGTCCATATGTTCCACCCACCCAATTTCCACCTCTCTGGGATTAAACTTTCCTCCCCCCCCCATACATTCCCCAAGTTTCCAGGTCTAAATTCTCCATCCATTACCCCACCCCACCCCCACCACATCCCCAATTCCCAAGGGCAAGGTCTAGTATCTCCCCCCCCATCGCTCCATTTTTCCCTCCAGCCTCCACACTCGCCCTCTCATTCCCTCCAGCTTCCACACATTTGCCCAACTCATTCGCCCCAGCCTCCATTCTCTCCTACACTCCCTGCAACATCCACACTCCCCCCCCCTCACTCCCTCTAGTCTCATGCAGTCTCTAGACTCTCCCCATCTCTCCTTCCATTTTCCAGATTCCCCCTCCCTCCACACTCTCCAACCCCTCCCTCCCCACTCTCCATCCCCTCCCTCCATCCCCTCCCTCCCCTCCCTCCCCACTCTCCATCCCCTCCCTCCATCCCCTCCCTCCCCTCCCTCCCCACTCTCCATCCCCTCCCTCCCCTCCCTGACCACTCTCCATCCCCTCCCTCCCCACTCTCCATCCCCTCCCTCCCTCCCCTCCCTCCCCACTCTCCATCCCCTCCATCCCCTCCCTCCCCACTCTCCTTCCCCTCCCTCCATACCCTCCCTCCCCTCCCTCCCCACTCTCCATCCCCTCCCTCCCCACTCTCCATCCCCTCCCTCCCCACTCTCCATCCCCTCCCTCCACACTCTATCCCCTCCCTCCACACTCTCCATCCCCTCCCTCCCCTCCCTCCATCCCCTCCCTCCCCACTCTCCATCCCCTCCCTCCCCACTCTCCATCCCCTCCCTCCCTCCCCTCCCTCCCCCTCTCCATCCCCTGCCTCCCCACTCTCCATCCCCTCCCTCCACACTCTCCATCCCCTCCCTCCACACTCTCCATCCCCTCCCTCCCCTCCCTCCATCCCTTCCCTCCCCACTTTCCATCCCCTCCCTCCCCACTCTCCATCCCCTCCCTACCCACTCTCCATCCCCTCCCTCCCCTCCCTCCATCCCCTCCCTCCCCTCCCTCCCCACTCTCCATCCCCTCCCTCCCCCTCCCTTCCCACTCTCCATCCCCTCCCTCCCTCCCCTCCCTCCCCACTCTCCATCCCCTCCCTCCACACTCTCCATCCCCTCCCTCCACACTCTCCATCCCCTCCCTCCCCTCCCTCCATCCCCTCCCTCCCCTCCCTCCCCACTCTCCTTCCCCTCCCTCCATACCCTCCCTCCCCTCCCTCCCCACTCTCCATCCCCTCCCTCCCCACTCTCCATCCCCTCCCTCCCCTCCCTCCCCACTCTCCATCCCCTCCCTCCACACTCTCTATCCCCTCCCTCCACACTCTCCATCCCCTCCCTCCCCTCCCTCCATCCCCTCCCTCCCCACTCTCCATCCCCTCCCTCCTCACTCTCCATCCCCTCCCTCCCTCCCCTCCCTCCCCACTCTCCATCCCCTGCCTCCCCACTCTCCATCCCCTCCCTCCACACTCTCCATCCCCTCCCTCCACACTCTCCATCCCCTCCCTCCCCTCCCTCCATCCCTTCCCTCCCCACTCTCCATCCCCTCCCTCCCCACTCTCCATCCCCTCCCTCCCCACTCTCCATCCCCTCCCTCCCCTCCCTCCATCCCCTCCCTCCCCTCCCTCCATCCCCTCCCTCCCCTCCCTCCCCACTCTCCATCCCCTCCCTCCCCTCCCTTCCCACTCTCCATCCCCTCCCTCCCTCCCCTCCCTCCCCACTCTCCATCCCCTCCCTCCCCACTCTCCATCCCCTCCCTCCACACTCTCCATCCCCTCCCTCCACACTCTCCATCCCCTCCCTCCCCTCCCTCCATCCCCTCCCTCCCCTCCCTCCCCACTCTCCATCCCCTCCCTCCCCACTCTACATCCCCTCCCTCCCCACTCTCCATCCCCTCCCTCCATCCCCTCCCTCCCCACTCTCCATCCCCTCCCTCCCCTCCCTCCATCCCCTCCCTCCCCACTCT
This sequence comes from Scyliorhinus canicula, assembly GCF_902713615.1. Lineage (NCBI taxonomy): Eukaryota > Metazoa > Chordata > Chondrichthyes > Carcharhiniformes > Scyliorhinidae > Scyliorhinus > Scyliorhinus canicula. The sequence continues at coordinate 42,771,665 of NC_052152.1, read as the reverse complement.
CCATCCCCTCCCTCCCCACTCTCCATCCCCTCCCTCCCCTCCCTCCCTCCCCTCCCTCCACACTCCATCCCCTCCCTCCCCACTCTCCATCCCCTCCCCTCCCCACTCTCCATCCCCTCCCTCCCTACCCTCCCTCCCCACTCTCCATCCCCTCCCTCCCCACTCTCCATCCCCTCCCTCCCCACTCTCCCTCCCCTCCCTCCCTCCCCCCTCCCTCCCCTCCCTCCCCACTCTCCATCCCCTCCCTCCCCTCCCTCCCCACTCTCCATCCCCTCTATCCCCTCCCTCCCCTCCCTCCACGCTCTCCATCCCCTCCCTCCGAGCTCTCCATCCCCTCCCTCCCCACTCTCCCTCCCCTCCCTCCCCACTCTCCATCCCCTCCCTCCCTCCCCTCCCTCCCCACTCTCCATCCCCTCCCTCCCCTCTCTCCATCCCCTCCCTCCCCTCCCTCCCCACTCTCCATACCCTCCCTCCCCTCCCTCCCCACTCTCCATCCCCTCCCTCCCCACTCTCCATCCCCTCCCTCCACGCTCTCCATCCCCTCCCTCCGAACTCTCCATCCCCTCCCTCCGAACTCTCCATCCCCTCCCTCCGAACTCTCCATCCCCTCCCTCCGAACTCTCCATCCCCTACCTCCTCACTCTCCATCCCCTCCCTGTGACAATATGTATATTGTATGTTAACACAGATCATCATGGGACGGGGAAGTGGGAAAGGAGGAATGGGAGAGAGGAAGTGCGAGGAGGAGGGAACAAAGAAGGGGAGGGTAGGGGAAAAGGGGAGAGGGAAATAGGGCAAAGAAGCGTGTTGTGTTATGCTTCTTCATGTAGCATAAGCTGCTTCCTTGATGTATAGTCCGACAAAGGAAGGTTCAGACTTGGAGATGGATTTAACACATTTATTGAACAGTTAACAATTCTCCTCCTTGGGTTTGACTCTCCTGCTAATCTAACTATAGTAACTCAATCTAACTAACCAGTCTGCTCTAATCCATGCGGTGGGTGTGATGCTTCCCTGATCTGCCCCTGTCTCTCTGAGTGTCGCCTATGGAAAGAGAAAGAGCATGTGTGCCCTGTCCTTTTATATGGGTAGCCCCCTTGTGGTAGTGTCACCTCTGGGTGCGTCTTGAATGCCCATTGGTCGTGTCCTATCTTACTGACCTATTGGTTGAATGTCTGTGTGTCATGATGTCTCTGGTGCTCCCTCTAGTGTTTATTTAGTTCTGGTGTATTTACATTAACACCATGTGTATTTACAGTGCCCTAGTGTATCTACATTAACCCCTTGTGTATTTACAGTGATGCATATCACCACAAAGCGGAGGACAATATGAGTGGTTTGGGGAGAGGAATAAGGGGTGTGGTGGGAGGGATAGGAGAGAAAGGGAGTTTGGGTGAGAGGGTGAGATAGTGTGACCCTAAACACTGCATACCCAATCAGCTGGGACACCAGAATATATAGTTACATTTCATTGTGATCACTGCAGGATGGTAATTGATGACAATAATGTCAGTTGATAATTATCATTTATCAAAAGTGTGGTTCTGTGTAATATATAAAGGAAATATAAAGGAAATTCCCACCTGGACCTGTCAACACACTCTCTTTTGGAGAGAAATTTACTGATTTTGGTTTCAAAATGTAACTTGTTTCAATGTATCTTGTGTGATAGTGTGGCACGAAGCTTTTCTACATCTTAACCCTGCATTGGCATGTGCCTTTTACTTACACACTAACACAGAAATAGATTCTGGAGTTAGCGGGCTGTGGTTTGAACAGCTACCTTCGGCGCGATCTAACGGAAACGTTTCTAAGTGTCATTTGTGGCAGGTTTTGCTGGGAGGTTCACCCGGGCTTTGTAGGTACACCCACAGAGCAGTGAGGGATGAAGTTCCAGGATTTTGATCCACCGACAGTGAAAGAATGGCAATATATTTCCAAGTCAGGATGGTGAGCGACTTGGAGGTTGAGATTGTGAGTTTGGAAGGGCCTGCGAAAGGAACCTTGGTGAGTTCTTGCAGTGCATCTTGTAGATGGTACACATGGCTGCCACTGTTGATCGATGGTGGAGGGATTGAATGTTTGTAGAAGGAGGAGCCATCAAGTGGGCTGCTTTTTGTCCTGGATGTCGTCGAGCTTCTTGAGTGTTGCTGGAGCTGCACTCGTCAAGGCAAGTGGAGAGTATGCCATTGCACCCCTGACTTCTACTTTGTAGAAGGTGGACAGGTTTTGGGGGTGGGGGGTTCAGGAGATGAATTATTCACCGCAGGAATCCAGTTTTGGGTGCTCGGGACCTTTGGTTGGCACATCAACAGGCGGGACGTTTTCCCTGAACTTGTGACAGCCTTTCTGGGCTAGGATGACACAAAGATGGCCTTCCGACAAGGGCCTCTACCGCATTCATTCTGGACATAGCCACAGGGCATTAGCCTGGTGGGGTGAGCATGGGGCACCATTTGATTGGGATCCTTCTCCTGGTGAGTTGTCTTTTGGGGCACTACTGTCCTGTGGGGGAAGTGACAGCTCTTGATGTACCTCCAGGTGGCTGATCAACTGAGTGAAGTATCACTCTTTCTGAGCAAAGTTTGGAACTTTTCTGCTCCCCAGTTAAATTTGCCATACAATGTTCAGCAAAACCAATTGCTGGATTCATGGATTGGGCATTTTGCTTTGGAGGGGGTGCTCTCTTAATATGCTCCATGTTCTCTGGAACACCACTCCCCTCTAGTGGAGGTGCAGCCCCAGCTAAGCTCTTTGGTTGCTTTTTGACTTGGGGAGGCAGATTCCTCCTTAGCTCTGGTTGAATTTGCGAATCCCTTGGGTCTTCCTCCAAATCCAGAAAGGTGGGTTTGGGTAGCCAGGCATCCAGCTGACCCTGCAGGAGCATAGGCTCCTTTTAGTTTAAATCTGGTGATGGCAAGTTCCTCACACAAGAGGGGCTGGATTCTTCGCAGCCCCACGCCAAAATCACTTTGGGGGGGGGGGGGAGAATCCACTTTTAGGCGAGAATCGGGCCCAGCACCGCTCCCGCGATTTTCTGGTCCCCGGAGAATCGCTTGCGCGTGATTTACGCGGCGCACCTGGGGGGCCATTGCCAGAGACCCTCCCAGCGATGCTCTGGTCACGACCGACCGAATTCCCGACGGCGTGGTTCTAACCACTTCTGGCCGGTCGAGACTCTTGCGCGGCCGCCCTAGTGGGGAGTGGGGGTATCAAGTACCTGGGGGGCCTTATAGGCAGCCAGGGCAGCGATCAGGCGGGTTAGATGGAGCGGCGCGAGGCCGATCATTGGGATCTTCTTTGTTGGTCCATATCTGCCGGCTGAGTCCGCCATCGCGTTCGGTGCGGTCGCTACAGGCTGCCGCCGTGCACATGCGCGGACTCGCAACCGGACGTGCAGGGGCCCGTATCTGCAGCCAAAGCTGCAAGAAACACGCTGGAGCCCTGCCAGCCCCCTTCAAGGGAAGGTGAATAGCTGTACATTTTTTAAGGAAAGTCTGGCGTAGGGACATAGCCCTATTTTTGGAGAATCCAGCCCCCTTTCTTTCATATCCGCTGGCTAGGTCTGGAGACGTTCTGTACCCATACTTAAAGCATACCACTAGCCATACTTCGGGCAATACTTTAACCTTTTCCTTTCCCGGCTAAACCTGTTTCATTCTGACTGGGGGGGGGGGGAGGGGAGGGGTGGGGGGGGGGGGGGGGGGGAGGTTTAAGTGGCCCGCTAATATTAAGGAATGGGTTGGCCCTGTGTCCCGGAGCAGCACCACAGATATGCTCACCACTCTCTGTGTGGCAGCAGGCCGCTCTCTGTGGGCTTGTACCGCTCTTGGCATCAGGCCGCAGCATAATCCTGCACTCACGAGTCGGGATGTCATATATGCTGGGCTGAGGATTCCCCGATCTGAAGAACGCGTCGTCGGGGTCTTCAATGTACAACACCTCTAGTTGCGGTTCGGATTTGGTACTGGGGTAGCCACCTCCCAAGATGAAATCTTCGTCTGAGTCGTTGTCTTCCAAGACCATATCGTCTTCTAGGACGGTGCTCACTGCATGTTGCAGTGTTCTGCGGCGGTTGCTTTCAGCTACTGGTCTAATTGCAGTCATTGTGCTGTTGTTCCAGGTCAAATAATCGGGTTTTGAGGCTTGAAAAGTTTATTTTCTTGTTTTGGGACATTTCCCCTTTAAGTGGGCCTCTGACATCACAAAGCGTGTGACTTAGAGCTTTGGAAGCGATTGCTCATGCGCAGATCGCTGTTCCTTTAATTGGGGCCTTTTTTGCAATTGCGCATGCGTGGGTTCTCGCGCATGCGCAAACGGACCTTCCCGTTCTGTGCGCTCTTCGCGCAACTGCGCGTGTGCAGCACCTTTTCCAAGATGGCTGCAAATCAAAACTGCCGTTTGTTGCTGCAAGCCTACCTGGTGGTGAGTGTTGGTGCATCTTTTACCAATTTTTCTTCTTGTATCTTCCTCGCAGAATTCTTGGAATTTGTCCAGGACTGCCTGGAAGTCGCTCTTGTTTTGCCCCTTTGAGTATTTGAAGGTCTGGAAGATTTCAGCTGCTCTTGGACCCGCGCTGGTGAGTAGCAGCTTTATTTTCTCTGCATCCGTCACGCCATCTAGGTCGGACGCAACCAGGTAGATCTCGAATCTCTGCCTGAACGCACGCCAGTTTTCACTGAGATTGCCATAGTCCCTGAGCTGCTGTGGAACCGGAATCTCGAACATCATCTTGCCTGGCTGCTGCTGCTGGTAGTCACTGTTTGCTGAGTTGTAACTATATGGATTTAAACAGTTCACTCCTTGGTACCATGTTTTGTTATCCTCTTGACGTCGCATAAGCTGCTTCCTTGATGTGCACTCTGACAAAGGAAGGTTCAGACTTGGAGATAGCTTTAACACATTTATTAAACGGTTAACGATTCTCCTACTTGGATTCGACTCTCCTGTTATCCTTCTATAGCTACTCAGACTAACTAACCAGTCTGCTACAATCCACGTGGTGGATGTGATGTGTTCAATCAACGCTGTGTACTCACTAAGTGTCTCCACTGGAAAGAGGAAGAGCATGTGTGCTGTGTCGTTTTATATGGGTTGGTGTCATGCCCTCCTGTGGTAGTGTCACCTCTGTGTGTGTCTTGAATGCCCATTGGTCATGTCCTATCTTACTGGCCTATTGGTTGAATGTCTGTGTGTCATGTCTCTGGTGCTCCCTCTAGTGTCTATCTAGTCTACGTGTATTTACATTAACCCCTTGTGTATTTACAGTGATGCATATCACCACACTTATAACCAATAAATATCACCCCACCAGCCCACCCTCCCTGCCATGCCCCTTACCACCACTGCCGACATCTTAACTATCTTTTTAAAAATAAATTTAGTGTACCCAATTCATTTTATCCAATTAAGGGGCAATTTAGCATGGCCAATCCACCTACCCTGTACATCTTTGGGTTGTGGGGGCGAAACCCATGCAGACGCGGGGAGAATGTGCAAACTCCACACAGACAGTGACCCAGAGCCGGGATCGCGCCTGGGACCTCGAGTCTTAACTATCTTTGAAGAAGTCAATAAACGGCTTCCATCTCCAGGAAAGCCTCCCAAGGTTTTTGACCCTCTCAAGGTGAACTTGATTTTTTTCCAGCATGCCTGGCCAGTAGCCTTGACGTCTCTCCTACCTGTTTTGGTTGAGAGAGAAAGATTTGAACTATTTAAATGAGGAGAAGGAGTTAATGTAGCCCAGGCATTAGACGGAGGAGCTTCTGGGTTATTCCATCCATGCTGCACCCTTAAAGTCAGAGGAACATAGGAACAGGATTAGGCCTCTCGAGCCTGCCCACCATTTGATGTTATCATGGCTGATCCGTGGCCTATCCCCACATACCTGCCTTTGGCCCATATCCCTTAATATCGTTTCTTAACAAAAATGTATCTATCTCAGATTTAAAATTAACAACTGATAGTGCGGCAATTGCTCTTTGTTGGAGAGTTCCAAACCTCTACCACATTTTGTTTGCAGAAGTGCTTCCTAACATCTCACCTGAATGGCCTGGCCCTAATTTTCAGACTATGGCCCCTAGTTCTAGAATTTCCAACCAGTGGAAACGGTTTGGGCTGGATTTTCTGGCTGTGACAGCCCGGCGACTGGAGAATCCCGGCTGAGCTCAATGGATTATTCCATTCTACACACTCGCCCGTGGCATTCTTGCGGCGGGCGGGAAAACCCAACCGTTTGCCTTTATCTACCCTGTCTTTTCCCATTAATATCTCAAAGACTTCGATCAGATCACCCCTTCACCTTCTAAATTCTAGAAAAAGCAGGCTTAATTTGTATAATGTCTCTTCCTAACTTAACCCCTGAAGTCCAGGTATCATTCTTGCAAACCTACATTGCCCTCCCTCCAGGGCCAAAATATCCTTCCTGAGGTGTTGTGCCCAGATCTGCTCACAGTACTCCATGTGCGCTGCACAGTAGCACAGTGGCTAGCACCGCTGCTTCACAGCGCCAGGGTCCCGGGTTTGATCCTCGGCTTGGGTCACTGTCTGTGCGGAGTCTGTACCTTCTCCCCGTGTCTGTGTGGGTTTCCTCCAGGTGCTCCAGATTCTTCCCACAAGTCCCGAAAGACACCTAAAGTGCTGTCAGGTGAATTGGACATTCTGAATTCTCCTTCAGTGTAGTCGAATTGGTGCCAGAGTGTAGCCACTTGAGGATTTTCACAGTAACTTCATTGCCGTGTTAATGCAAGCCTGCTTGTGACAATAAAGATTATTATTATAACCAGAATTTTGTAAAGCTGCAGCATAACTTCTGCGTCCTTATATTCCAGCCCTCTAGATATAAAGGCCAGCATTCCATTAGCCTTTTAGAACAGTACAGCACAGAACAGGCCCTTCGGCCTTCTTGATTATGTTCTGAACTTGCTTGTGGCATTTTAAAAATCTATGCACCTGAATCCCCAAGTCTCTTTGGACACCTACTAAATTTAGTTTAGAGCAAAAATAGGATACGTTATATAGTATACGTTATAATCCCTATCATGGTTTAAAGAGGATATGAAATTCAGCAGGTCCCGTCTACCATATTGAATTAGAACATTGGAAGTTTTCCGACTTAGCTGTGAAACACAGAGAACACCAGGAAATCGTGTAAATTAGATTCATATCACCATTTTCCCAGTGTTTTCATAACTCCTCTGCCAAAAATTTGATAGGCACGTGGAATAGTTCCATTCACTCTGTTAGGTTGGGGATTTTATTAGCAGCACCAAAGGTTATTTTACAAATTAAGATTAAATTAATTTGCATATTCCTCTGTTTGGCAAATCTCTAAAATGTTACATAATGGGGCAGAGGTTCCAGCCATTCTCACCAGTGGGCGCTCCCGCCAACAGCAAACCCCTGCCGTGGGTTTTCCAGTGGTGTAGGGTGGAGTCAATGGGAAATCACATTGACAAAAGATCTGGGCTGCTTCATGCTGCCAAGGAACATGCCACAGGGGTACGCAGATCATTCCCCCCCTCAATGTTACCAAAAAGGTCCAGCTGTTGGAACACGTTTAAGTTTAGTGCAGTGTTCTTCAAAGTCAGGGTCGCGACCCGCGGGTGGGTCGCGGGCGGGTGGCGGGAGGGTCGCGGAGCCGTTGTCTGCGACGCTCCGGATCGTGCAAATCCCCGCGCAGCATCCAGCTTTTAATAACGCCGGCTGCAAGGTTTTTTAAACCTGTTTAAAAAAAAAGTCGGCCACATTGCACATTTGCGCCGGTCATGCGCAGTGCAGCCGCTATTTTAAAAAAACCGTTGCAACTTTTTGTTTTACAAGTTCTGCAGTGGTTTTTATTCATTTTTTTCATTTATTTTACTCATTTTATTTATTTTACACTAGTTTGGGGGGGGGTGTTTATTTGATAAAAATTTACAGGAAAAATATGCAGAACTTTGAACAGATGGAGACTCCGTGCTTTCCGACACCGGAAGGCTTTAGCTTCATCCAACAGGTTCCATTGGAGGATCGTGTACGAGGGCCAAAGGGACCAAAAACCATTTCCTCCATTTTTGTCAGCAGCAAACAAGGTAAGAGAAAATGGTGGGTCACGCAGGTCGGTCGGCGTGGGTCACGAAGGTCGGCCAGGTTGGGTCCCAAAGGTTGGCCGGTTGGTAAAAATCGGTCCACAGAAAAAAAGTTTGAAGAACACTGGTTTAGTGCATTCGTTTAGAAGACCCTCTCCAAACCTTATGCTATGGTGCAATCATTAAATTACTTTTACGTGCATTAACAACAAGTACACAATACTTACCATATTTACATACTTAGGATGTTATACATTCTGTGTGGAATTTTCTGTGTATTTAAGCTAATTGAAATATGCATTTCCGAGTTTTAGCCGGCTCCCAGAGTTCATCACCCCGGGGGGCGTGGAGGCCATTAAAGCCCCCAGGTGGTCAAAACAGGACCTGGCATCCTGGTGCTGCCAGGTCAGCGATGCCAGGGGGCAGTGTCAGGATGTCAAGGGGCAGGGCCTGAGAGGGCACATGGCCATGAAAGGGAGGGGGTAACATTGAGGGGGAGGTCTAGGGAATGTGTGAAGCAGGACATCGAGAGGAGGCCTGAAAAAGTGGGGGAGGGGGGTGCCGTGGGGTCTTCGGCAACTTCATAGCAAGGTGTTGGTCACCAGCGAAGCGGGAGGGGGAGGGAGGTGGCCCGATGACTGAATTGGTGGGGAGAGGGGATCTCTGCCAGTGAGTTGGAGGTGGGAGGGATGCTGCCAGGGGGGCAGTTATAGGTTTGTTTGGAGCTGGCCTGGCCAGCATCTTTAGGTCCTGCACTTCACTTTCCTGTGGAATCTCCCCTTGCTCCAACATAATGACAAGTGTGGGTGGATTGTGATGGGAATTGCACCAAGACACCCGGGAGGATTCTCACCTATTTACCCACCCAAAAGGACACTTGGGGTGCAATTCCCCCAAAAGGGAACAAAGTCCCCTAGCGAGCGTGTTTAGCCGTGTGTTTCCTTGCACGCGCAATGCCTGAATGGGAAATGCATGACCAAGGCTGCGCAAAGCACCGTTTTGTACAGTGGGAGCTATGCTTGCCGGAACTCCCAATTGTTGCGAGAGATCGGGATGCCATTTTTAAATGGCGTCCCAATCTCCAAGTCCCCTGCAACAATCTCCAGCCTGAACGCAATATCGGAGGGTCTCCTCGCCCCCCAAACACCCACGCAGAGCAACCCCAGCCTGGCCGCACGTGTGCAAGAAATGCCAGCCTGGCACACTAGCAGTGCCCATGCCAGTTGGCTGTGCCATCTGGGCACCTTGGCAGTGCCAGACTGGTACCCAGGTGACACCGCCAGGGTGCCAATTTTGTACCAGCAGTGCCAGGGCATCCCCTGGTAGACCCCCACCAGTGCCGTTCTGTCTGGTCCCTGTTTGTGGGGACCAGTGCTAAAAGTCTCTTGCCCAAGGTCTCTGAGGCAAAAGGGATGAATCCCAAAGCCTCAGGTAGCTCGGGAATCTGCACATTAGAGTGAGGTTTGCTAAAATGTGATCCCACCCAATGTGGGCAGGATTCACATCGCAACGTCTCGCGAGATTGCATTAATACCCTCGAGGTGTTGCAAGCCGGGTAGATGCCGGATCTCCCGGCTTTCGACGGCCAAAGTCCGCAGCGGTGAGCTGCGCTTCCGGTGCAGCTTGGCCGTTGGATCATGCCCTTAGTTATTTTTTGAGAGAATTCCACCCTATGGGGCTTTACGTGGCCCGCACACCGCCACTGGGGAACCAGCTGTGGGGAGGCTGCCATTGGTAAGACCAGAAGATCCCGTCGGCGGAGAGGACCAGAAAACGCTGCCTGCTGTTTCATGAATGCATGTGAAAAATAATAAATAACGATGGTATCATTACAAAAGATTATAGGAAATAATTAAACAAGTAATTCTTCAGAAACTTAACATATAATTGTTCTGAAATTATCAAAACTAATACCTATTTGTTAACGTTTTCCAGTGACCAAAAGGTTGACATGGCTGCAAAATTGGACCTACTTTAATCTGGAACTGGCTGTCTGCCTCCAGCCCTTTTCATCTCCAAGCCCCCACCACAGGGTGGGGAAGATTCAGCCCCATTTACTCCCATTCAGGTTGCACACTCTTCTCCATCCCCATGTCATGCTGGCATTCTCCATCTGTCCTAATCCCAAACCCCTTTTCCAGCCTCTGCCCTCATCCCTGCCATTATCATCCATTCCCTCCCCATTTATTGCCAACCTCGTACTGTTGACTGAGAGGGTGTAATTGAATTTCTCTCAGATCTCAACTGGCCTATTGTTTGGTCAGAAGGAGAATACTAGAGGATCAAAATGCTGGAAACCCCTACGTGGGCAGCACGGTTAGCACTGTGGCTTCACAGCACTAGGGTCCCAGGTTCGATTCCCCACTGGGTTACAGTCTGTGCAGTGTCCGCACGTTCTCCTTGTGTCTGCACAGGGTTTCCTCCGGGTGCTCCGGTTTCTTCCCACAGTCCAAAGGTGTACAAGTTAGGTGGATTGGCCATGATAAATTGCCCTTAGTGTCCAAAGCATACACCCTGTATGCTTCACCTGATGCCGGTCCTTATGTAGTTACATTGTGTTGCCCTATAATGAATTTTCTTTTATTCCCTTTTCTTCCCATGTACTTAATGATCTGTTGAGATGCTTGCAGAAAAATACTTTTCACTGTACCTCGGTACACGTGACAATAAACAAATCCAATCCAATCCAATCTAAAATGGTTAGGAGGGGTTATTAGGTTACAGGGGAAGGGTGGAAGTGAGGGCTCAAGTGGGTTTGTTCAGACTCGATGGGCCAAAAGGCGTCCTTCTGCACTGTATATTCTGTGTACACTGGGAGTGTACCTACAAGAAAGCAGCTCACTACTACCTTCTCAAGGGCATGATGTGGAGATGCTGACGTTGGACTGTGTGGGCACAATAATATGTTTCACAACATCAGGTTAAAGTCCAACAGGTTTCTTTTGAATCACTAGCTTTCGGAGCACAGCTCCTTCTTCAGGTGAAGACTGGTGTTGTAAGACTTCTTGCTGTTCTCAAGGACAATTAGGGATGGGTACTAAAAATGCTGGCCTGGCCATCATTGCCCACATCCAGTGAAATAATAAAAGATATAATATGCGCTCACTTTGTAGTGACCAGTCTCAAAGTGGCACAGGAAAAGTACTTGGCAACGTTTGTACAACTACCTGCCTTTTCGTTGGGATCTGGGCAAGAACCCAAGGGCAGTAAGGGCAGAAAAAATGTGAACAGTAGCCCTTCCCTGACATCACTTAATATAATACCAAACTACATTGTGTTACAGAATGCCAAGGAATGCACGTATGTGGAGATGGAAAATGTGAACTCTTGAGCAACAAGTGCGATGGTTGGTTTCATTGCAAAGATAAAAGTGATGAGGAAAATTGTGGTAAGTAAAAGAGAAAATACTGGTAAATGGTTTGGCTTCTGTTAGATGGAATTCGAGTTTTTAAAAATAAATTTAGAGTACCCAATTCATTTTTTTTCGAATTAAGGGGCAATTTAGCATGGCCAATCCACCTAACCTGCACATCTTTGGGTTGTGGGGGCAAAACCCACACAGACACGGGGAGAATGTGCAAACTCCACACAGACAGTGGCCCAGGGCCAGGATCGAACCTGGGACCTCGGTGCCGTGAGGCAGCAGGGCTAACCCACAGCGCCACCGTGCTGCCCTAGATGGAACCCATGATGTGGAGATGCCGGCGGTGGACTGGGGTGAGCACAGTAAGAAGTCTTACAACACCAGGTTAAAGTCCAACATGTTTGTTTCAAACACTAGCTTTCGGAGCACTGCTCCTTCCTCAGGTGAATTCAACCTGGTTTTGTAATACTTCTTACTGTGCCCTAGATGGAGTTAGGGTTTAAACACACAAAAGAGTGGATTCCATAGAACCATAGAATTCCTACAGTGCAGAAGGAGGCCATTCGAACCATCGTGTGTGCACCGATCCTCTGAAAGAGCACCCTACTAAGGTCTGCTTCCCCGTCCGGTTCCTGTAACCCCAGAACCCCACCTAACTTCTGTGATGCAGAACAAGGCCAGCAGCGCGGGTTCAATTCTCGTACCAGCTGAGAATTCTGAATTCTCCCTCTGTGTACCCGAACAGGCGCCGGAGTGTTTCCTAGTAACATCATTGCAGTGTTAATGTAAGCCTATTTGTGACAATAAAGATTATTTATTGATTTATTTAGCTGCACATCTTTGGAAACTACAGTCATCTGAGGTCAGAATTGACCCCGGGTCTCAGATGCTGTGAGACAGCAGTGCTAACCACTGTGCCACCATGCCACCCCTAATTCCTGATGAATCTTAACTGCAATCAAAGTAACAAAATAAAAAATATTTTCCAAACCAGCCATTTGAAGCACCAAATTTAGATGCTGTATAGCACTTTAGTCTATTAGATTCTGTTGCACAATTAGAATTTACCGAATATGCCCATTGACTTAGACATGTCACTTTTGTTTCTTTGTAGAAAGTTCTGCGTTATAGGTGTAGCAACATGAATAATTATTCAAATTTGTGGCTATTACTTTTGCTGTAAAATCAAACAAAAAACATTCTTTCCTCCATATGTTGAAAGTGATGCTTAGCAAACGCATTGGTGCCAACAAGTACCAACATTGTCAAGATTTGTTTTCAATCAGTCACTGAAATTGCACACATTGAGGCCGAAGGATTAAACCATAAATATATATTTATGAACAGAATTAAATTTTATGTGTCAATGTCTTTAAGGCATTTATCATTAAATTTGAAAGTTGTGAAAAGTATGGTTACTGTAGACGCCGACTAATCCTGTTTTGTGCCAACCATCAGCTCTTCTGAGGTGCTCCTCCTGAGTCATCGTTTGCTGATGAAATTCTGCCAATTATTTTGGTACCTCAAGTAGTGCTTTGGGCTGAATTGTGGAATAAACTGTTGAGCGGTAACTGGGAAAAGCAGCAGGAAATGGTGGGTAGCCTCTTGGATCAGGAGAGAATGGGTATATCAATCCAAGGTTTTTACTGCCTGTCAGCCTTGGGTGATAAACATCAGTGTGGGATTTCAAGTTCCTTTATTGTGCTGAGGCGACCCCGTAATGTACAACCGCCAAACTGTGACCGTTGTAAGGATCCTCCTGTTAATCCTGGTTTGTTCCTTGTTTATTCCCTTTATTTTGTTCTGTTTTGGCTTGTATACTTTTTGTACCTGGACAATTACTGGGACCTACACCTTTAAGATGGACTTCACCATTAATTTAAAACAAAAAGAATCCAGCAGGATGTGCTGGTATCGGTGATGACACATCTTGATGGATGAGCTGTTTACTTTGCTGGGCTCTTAGCTGATAGTCTATACTGATTGGTGCTGACCATCCCGGAGTGTTCTGCCAGGGACTAGAAGGCTTCATCTGGTTTTTGTTCCAGTTTATTCAAGAAGCTGCAGGGCCACAACCCAGATCTATCTCCCCTACCTGATGGGCTCTGTCTAAAGGTTCAAAGTAAAGACCTTTCTCTCCCTTCAGTCAGATTGAACTGCAAGGAGGTTCAGTCTGTTAATAGCTGCAGGCAGGGTTATTTGTTTAAAATACTCTTTTTAAAATCTCATGAGGGGAACTCTGTTTTTCCTCAGTAAAGCTAGGAGATAATCTGGTGGAGTTGGAAACAAATAAGAATTGTACGTGTCTGAGTCAGATCTCCTGAATGAACACCCAGGTGAATAAAAGTGAAAGTGACTCCCCAGGGGGAATCCCACAGTCTGAGGATCAGACTGAATGTTCCAGCCAGAAGGTCCTCATTAGCCATCCAACCGGTGGTTCTTAATCACTCTGTATCCTGGAAGGATAGTCAGCTGAAAAAACAGCTTCAACATCCGAAGCAAGGGCACTCATCTTCCATCTCACATTAATTCTCTTTTATTCTTCCCCTTCCCCTCCCTCTGCATGTGTATGTCTTGTGTGTGTTTAGGTAGAGGGTGGGACAGTAAAAAGGGTGGGGAGTAGTAGATCAGCTCGCCATTATTCTAATATAATTATTGCCTGCCTTATCTCTATTGTTATAAATAAACAGGAGTCAAAACTGGCGCGAGCGACTCCGCATCAAAGGGCTTCCAGGCCCAGGCATTCACCCCTTCTTAGGGGGCTAGTACGGTGCCGGAGTGGTGTCTGCTGCTCCAGTGCTCAAAATCTGAAGCACCACGGCCGGCGCGGGTCCGGACAATATGGCGGAGCCCTACAGGGGCCTGGCGCGGAGGAACATAGCTTCCCCCCCCCCCCCCCCCGGAATTAGCCCACCGCCGATCGGTAGGCCCCAATCGCGGGCCTGGCCACCTTGGAGGCACCCCCCCGGAGTCGGATCCCTCCCCCCCCCCCAAACCAGGACAGCCCCCACAGCCAGAACTCCGAGGTCCCGCTGGGTAGGACCATACGTAACCCACACTGGCAGGACTCGGTGGGCACTCAGCCCGTCGTGGCGCAAAGAATCGCCGGTGGGGGGGGGCCTCTTTCAACGACCCTCGAATGGCGCGGCAGCGGCCCTGCAGTCGCGATTGGCACTGGAGAATCGGCGGCCCTGCGTCGGAGCAGCGTGGTGCAATTCTCATGCCCCCCCCCCACCCACCCCCGGTGATTCTCCGACCCTGTGCGTGATTGGAGAATCTTGACCATTGTCTTTCACTTACAACTCTGATGCCACAAGTCATAGGAGGAGTCATGGGCCGAAGAACTCGGAAACTTTATACAAATTATTGGTTAATTCCCTTGTGTTGGTACTCTGGGGCATGTGAGGCTGGAATTGATTGCACACTAACCCAGGGTGTTGTAACATCTTGTTGAGAACTCATGCACTTTTACTTCAGGTAACTGTCTCAGGTAGAAGTGGTGGAGCATAATTGTTTGGGTTACAACAGGGAGCATAGTAGGACCCTACGTTAGCAATTATAATGTACAAAGTACTGAGTATTATTTTAAAACTATAATGGTTAAATAATCCAGCTGTTTCACAATAGACAAAAGCTGAATGCTACAGAATAAATAGCCGTACACAGAATGGAAAAGGAGCTTTATGATGGCAGGAGTATTTTTGGCTGCATTCACATTATTTAGCCATGATGTGGAGATGCCGGCGTTGGACCGGGGTGAGCACAGTAAGAAGTCTTACAACACCGGGTTAAAGTCCAACAGATTTGTTTCGAATCACTAGCTCTCAGAGTGCAGATTCATCTGAGGAAGGAGCTGCACTCCGAAAGCTAGTGATTCGAAACAAACCTGTTGGACTTTAACCTGGTGTTGTAAGACTCCTTACTGTGCGCATTATTTAGGTTTGGGGTGCATCCAGATACAGCCTTCACAATAATTAGGTGGGAATATCTGGGCACAGTCTTTACAATACAGAGATGGGGTTGCACTTGCAGTGAGTAATGTTGCGAGTGCCTGGTGAATGTGAAGAGGGAGCATTTAGTTTCATTTCACATGCATTCAGATTACAATGAAAGGGAAATATGTGAAAGCACTCCATATGGCAGGTTTTATGGTGCAGTGGATATTGTCTCTGTCTCTGCAGGAGAAGTTCTGGGTTCAAGTCCCTGGCTTTGATTTGATGGCCATGGGGTTCTCTGTTATGGAGGCTAAGTGCTGCCGTCAGTGGAGGATCACAGTAACTGCATGTTACTGCCAGGAGCACTGGCGTGGAGCGATCCATGTCATGCAAATAGGCCAGCAAGCAACCCATGTGCAGCCGCCAGAGTCCCGGCCCCGCAGGCGTCCGATTCGCTGGAGTCGGGATTCACATTCAGAGCCTGACAAGTTGCAGAAGCTTTTAAGCCCTCCACTCAGCACAGACTGTCATTCCAGCCAAAAAGATGGCTGTTAAAAGACCAGCACCAAGGTACCTGGATTCTGCCATTGAATGAATGTTGGAATTGTTGAGGTGAGGAGGGACACCCTCTTCCCCAGGGTGGGTGGAGACTCAAGCTATACTTAACAAGGCCTAGTTGAGGGTGAAGAGGCTGTGAATGCTGCCAGCCTCACCAAGAAGGCTGGCATGCAATACCGTAAGAAGATGAACAACTTCCTTTGATCGACTTGGGTGAGTAACCACCATTGTGCCCCTGGCATCATTCTCATCCCTCACTCCTCACACCTGCGCCCAATCCGCGAGAGGCCAACCCCACCTTCCTGCAACGTCCTTACAAGTTGCACGCCACGAACTCCCAACACATGTGTTGTCCTCTTTGGCCAGGAGCCTTGCACACAGGTGTTACCAGCACAAACACACCATAAAACACACCTCCCAGTGTCATATTATGTCCTTTCTGTGTTCCCAAGGATAAAGTGGGCCATAATCGCCAGGAGCTCTAGAAGATGGAAGGGGGGGCATCCCAGATAATTGCGTACACATCCCCTCTGAGGAAAGAGCCCTCCAACCCGCAGGTGAGGTGGAGGAGAGGGCAGTGGCACGCAATAAATAACTGAGAGCCCAATGCAATGCAGATGTCCCTGCAGCAAGTGAGTCACCCCTTTCCCAAAGACCAGTCCTTCCCAAGATCTCACCATGTCTTTTGTCTGCAGGATTCCAATCAGATGAAACCGGGCCATCCGTGGTTTATTCGTTGTCGCAGTGTCTGCATGGTCTCGCCAATGTACCACGCTTCGGGACATCCTTTCCTGCAGCGTATGAGGTAGACTACATTGGTCGAGTCGCACGAGTATGCGCCGCGTACCTGGTGGGTGGTGTTTCCACGTGTAATGGTGGTGTCCATGTCGATGATCTGGCATGTCTTGCAGAGATTACCCTGGCAGGGTTTTGTGGTGTTGTGGTTGCTGTTCTGAAGGCTGGGTAATTTGCTGCAAACAATGGTTTGTTTGAGGTTGCGCGGTTGTTTGAAGGCCAGTAGTGGGGGTGTGGGGATGACCTTGGCAAGATGTCCATCCTCGCTGATGATGTGTTGGAGGCTGCGAAGAAGATGTCGTAGTTTCTCCGCCCCAGGAAAGTACTGGACGACGAAGGGTACCACTGACAGAAGGGTACCACTGACATAAACGGGCATCGTGCGACTATCAACAGGCAGGACTGTTCCCTTCCAGTTGGGAAACACTTCAGCAGTCAAGGACATTCAGCCTCTGATCTCCGGGTCAGCATTCTACAAGGAGGCCTTCAGGAGACGCGACAACGCAAAATTGCTGAGCAAAAACTTATAGCTAAGTTCCGCACGCATAAATGCGGACTCAACCGGGATCTGGGATTCATGTCGCATTACATTCGGCCCCCACCAACAAGCCTGGACTTGCAGAGGCCTACCGACTGAACTGGCTTGGGACAATTCACACCTCTTTAACCTGGAGTTACCTCTCTCTCTGCATCTTTGATGATTTGATTGCCTGCAGGTGCTCGCATTCCGGGCATCTCTGACTGTGTCTATATAAACATTTCTGGAACAAGCCTTTCCATTCACCTGAAGAAGGAGCCGTGCTCCGAAAGCTCGTGTTTGAAACAAACCTGTTGGACTTTAACCTGGTGTTGTAAGACTTCTTACTGTGCTCACCCCAGTCCAACGCCGGCATCTCCACATCATTCCCAAAGGGTCATGGCTGAGGGCATCAAGAGTATTGGTCGGGGCGCTGACTGACCTTAGCCAGTCACAGAGGGACATGTCACAGGCACAGAGGGACATGACTGAGGTTATAAAGGACATGCTCGCTCACTAAGGAACATGATCCAGTCTCAGTGCTCCATGATTGAGGGCATCAACATCATGGTTCAGGCAAGGATGGGCCTCCAGGGCTTACAGGTGATGGTGAGGCCTCCAGAGCTCCCTCTGGCCTCCCCTCCATCCTATGGAGTAGCCCAGAGAGCTCCCCTTGTAAGGAAGAAGTCATGGGGCTACCCGGCTGGAACATCTCAGCCCTTTTGAATCCCCCCAACCTGACATTGATTGCATCTGTTGGGCAGCGGGCAGAACAGGCCAACATGCCATCATGGGCTGGCTTAGCACAGGGCTAAAGAGCTGGTTTTTAAAGCAGACCAAGGCAGGCTAGCAGCACGGTTCAATTCCCGTACCAGCCTCCCCGAACAGGCGCCGGAATGTGGCGACTAGGGGCTTTTCACAGTAACTTCATTTGAAGCCTATTTGCCACTTTTCATTTTTTTCATTTCATTTGCATCTGTGACATCCAAAAGCCGGCCAGCCCATCCAGGCCCAGGCCCTCCAAAGGACGAACGACAAGGACATCACAGAACAGAGGGCGAGGAAAGCAGCAGGCCACCTCTACTCCTGATGTGCTGTCTGGGGTAACACCTAGAAGAAATGGTAGGCCACGAAAGATAAGAAAGCTAAATAACACTTAGTTAGCATGGGTGTAGAGGGAGTAGGTAGTAAGGAGGAAACGCACACTTATTGTAAATGCTCATTGTAATGATATGCCTATGAATAGTATTATACATAGTTAGCAATGTGACCCCCCCCCCCCCCCCCCCCCAGGACCCTGGCGCCCGCCCACTCCGCCAGATCCCGCCTGTAAGGGACCCAGTCTGATCTACGCCGGTGGGATTGGCAAAGAACCAGCGATATTTCAGCCCATCGCGGGTCGGAGAATCCCTGGGGGGGGGGGGGGGGGGGGGGGGGGGCGGCGCTGCGAGCGGCCACCAACCGGCGCGGCGCGGCGCGATTCCCGGCGGGGGTGTCGGAGAATCCCGGCCATTATTATCAGACTCTCCCTGAGTATTTCCCCGGGGCTATCGGGAGCGGCGCTGTTGCTAGTGCTTTCAATCCCGATATCCTGCACAAACTCTCCTCCATTCTGACCCACTGGGAATCAATCCCTCTGACCCAGCTCTGCAACTTCTCCACATTCGCCGCCCCGTTGTAATACATCAGGTTCGGAAGACCCAAACCCCCTGCCTGCCTTCCCCTCTGTAGCAGCACCTTTCTAACTCTGGTCACCTTCCCTCCCCATATGAACAAAGTCATCATTCCTTCAATCTCCCTGAAAAATGCCTTTGGCAGGAAAATCGGCAGGCATTAAAACATAAACAGAAATTTTAACCGCCTGTACCTGACCCGCCAGTGACAGAGGGAGACCATCCCACCTTGCCAGATCAGCTTTCACTCTCCCCACCAAACTAGAAATGATGATGTAGCTGACATTCATGATGCTGAACAAGAAGACATCGGCAATGTGGCCGAAAGGCCAGACAGCACACAGACGCAGCTGCAAAAAGCATTGCGTAAAAACATGAAAGAAGCTGGTGACACAGAAGCTAGTGACTCAGGCATGGCCAACAAGGATACCAGCCTTCAGGACGGATCGCGTCAAAAGGCTGCGGCACAAAAGACCTGCACCAATCGTCCAGAAGCAAAAGTGGTGTCGGAATGCTGACAGGAGCCCAGAAGATCAGCGGGGTGATCCTTTCGGAGATGTACAATGAGCTGTGCACAAGGAACACATTCAACAGGCATCTCATGTTACTTGAAGCACAGTTGAATCTGTATATACATATGCCACATGTGTTGAACAATATTACAAATCATGCTTCTGTATATAAATGTTAACCTCTCCAAAGGAAGCTGGGTGTGGTGATATTCCTATGAGTAGTATTGTACATAGTTAACAATGCGACCTTCAACCAGCTGGTGGTACGAAACATCGGTCATGTGACGTGGAACACTCGGCAGTTGGTAGTAACGCATACAACAGGATAGTCGCACATAAGGTAATTCCAGGAGCGTTCCCGCATCTGAAATAATAACCTAGTCGGTATAGTATTCTGTTTGTTATCTTTCCACGTGTTCATCAATAAATCATCATTCTCGTTTAGTCACCAAATGTTCTGTGTGCATCATTGCAACAACAAGGTCACAGAGCACAACACTCGTCATTAAACACTTTCTCCACCAATCCAATCTGCCTGTAACCTTTGTCTCATGGGTGTGAAGATTGGACTGGGGCACGGTATTGTGCGGTGTCCGAGTGAGCTGGGGGGGGGGAAAGGGGGTGTAGTTTGGGGGGAACAAGGGCACAGCGCCAATGACACATGAATGCCTCACATGTTTACACCCTCACTGAGAAGTGGCACGGCATGGTGGCAGCAGTGTGAAAACACAGCATCCCGAGTGAGTAAGCCCTAACCATTCACCCTCTCCCGCAACCCCATGGAAAATTGGATCTTCTGGGTGGACAGCGGTATGTTATCTTAAAGACAGGAGTCAGAGTTTGTCAGACACTGAGGAGCAGTAGAGCTCATCTCACAGCGAGTCGTCATCATCGTCCGTCCCGCAAACAGGACCCACTGATACTGCCAATCCAGGGCTAGCACCCTGTTGCGATGCTGCTTTGACCCTCGGGGGAGTGGGAAGTGTGGTAATGGTGCGGTATACTGTGGGTCTCCTGACTGGGCATGCCTTGTGCTCTCCCACCAGAACGGGAGAAACTGGATGTATGGTGGAGACGTCCATCCTGTGTCGGCATGTGACTCTAAGGTTAGAGACTGGTGTATGGGCAGATGGGGGTGAGCAGGGGATGTGTGAGTTTGCTGGGACCTTAACTATAGTATTATGTAGAACCTACGTTTTACACACTGGTTGTGACAGGGAGATGGTCATGGTTCCTGGCTGTGGGCAGGATGGATGGGAACAGGGGTGCAGTGGACACACAGAGATTGGAGACAGCTCCTGATCCTGATGGATGGGCTAGCTGATAGTGTCAGTGTGCCAGGGACGGTTCCGGCAGCACTGGTGCATGTGTCTGTTGTTTGGAGTGGGTTCTGCTAATCCCCTGCTTCCTCTGCTGTCGGGCTGCACTTCTGAGAAGTGCCAACACTTGGTGGACTGGCAGTTGAGCCTGGCCACGTCAATCCCCTTGATGATAATACTGGGATATGAGGGTATCCAGATGAGCAGGCTGGATGGTTTGCTACATGACCAGTAGTTCTCAGAGCACTTGCAGGATACTGTCAGCAGTCTCAACAGCCAGGAGCCTGTAAGTTGCAGCTAGGGGGTGGGTTTAAATGAATTTATGCAGCAATGGAGGTCTGAGCCAGGGCACCCCGATCCTGTGCGGGTCCATGCACTTGCCACCAAGTCATTCCCGGCTACTTCCGGAGGTCCAGGCTTACACCTTCTGGCAAATGCGGAACAGTTTCAATGGTTTGCTTATCTCCCTGCTCCCCCTCAATGGCAATGGTGCCAGTGCCCAGCTTGTAGATACTTGCACCAAATCATACCTGCGCCATTCCCGGTTGAGAAGGGGGTGCATTACAGGGGAGTGGAGAATCGGGCTTCCAGCCTGCTAAAAAGATTTAAATACATGCAAATCAGGGTTTTTCAAGGTGCCGCTGGCACGTGGTGGGTGGCTTGCCACTGCCAGTGGGTGAACGGAGCATCACAATGGGTTTGGCACCTCGCACCGATCCCATTTTTCGGGTGACGCACCATTCTCCGCCCGATCAGGAATCCCGATACATGCATCGGCAATGGAAAATCCACCCCATGCAGTCCTAATGTAGCCAAACAACTTGTTTGTCAAGTTGCTTGATATGGAATGGTGCCCCCTGGTGACAGGTTAGCCACCAGTTCAAGAAAAAGCTGGCTACAGAAACAGGTGTAAGCATGTGCTTTGTCCACCTTATGCATCTTTAGGTGCAGAAAGAGCACCAAGAAGTCCTCCTATGGCACTGATATAACTTCTTCAGCTCTTATTATTGAGTAAGCATGAGGTGGGTTTGTTTGGGATGGTAGAGAAATATGGAATGAGAGAGGGGAAATGGTGAAAGATACTATTTAAAAAAATAAATTTAGAGTACCCAATTATTTTTTTCCAATTAAGCAGCAATTTAGCGTGGCCAATTCACCTACCCTGTACATCTTTGGGTAGTGGGGGTGAAACCCACGCAAACACGGAGAGAATGTGCAAACTCCACACAGACAGTGACCCAGGGCCAGGATTCGAAACCCGGCGCCTCAGCGCCGTAGGTAACAGTGCTAACCACTGTGCCACCATGCCGCCCCATGATGAAAGGAACTATAAGGCTTCAGATCAGGTTGGAGTAGTTAAGAGATTTGGAAAGGTTCATCGCAGACAGGGAAGGAGAAATTCAAATTCTGAGTTGTCCACCTATTTGAAGCTGGTTTTTCCCAATTCTGTAATTTGACATTTATATGTAACTTCAGAAATTTACACCCCCCCCCCCCCCCCCCCCCCCCCCCCCCCCATACCTCTGCCACAGTTCAACGATTGAGACTCAAACCCACCATTGCAGATGAGGATCATATTTGGTCAAACCTCCTAATCCTCCCAAAGCTTCCATTATCAGCTGCAGCCTGGGACTGAAACCCGCTCCATGGTGTTCCCTTCCCAACTGGAAGCCAAGTCTGTTAATGAGATGATGAACAACAAAAAATATGCTCACGATGGAGTCAAAACACCACAGCACATGGGGGCCTGAAATTATGGATATTCCAATTGAAACTCTGCCTTGACTTGACAAATCCTTCCATCAGCAGGAAGGCAGCAATCTAGCCGTACATTGTTCTTTCCTAGAACAATCGAAAACTCATTCTATGCTTCCACTCTCTCTCATAGTCCTGTCTTTTCCTTGACTTCAAATATTCATTAAAATTTTTTCTTAAAATGCTATGGGGCGCGATTCTCCGACCCCCATGCTGGGTGGGAGAATCGCGGAAGTGCCGGGCGATTCACACCACACCGCCCTGGCACCCGCACGCGATTTCTCTACCCCCCCGCCCCCCAAAACGGCGTGTCGTGTTTTACGACTGGCCGCTTGGAGAATCGCCGCTCTGGTCAAGCGGTGATTCTCCGGCCCGGCTGGGCCGAGCGGCCTGCCTAATCCGACCGGTTCACGCCGGCGCCAACCACACCTGGTCGCTGCCGGCGTGAACAGCGCGCGACCACTGCATGTGGTGCCTGTGGGGGGAGAGGGGGGGGGGGAGGATCGAGCACCAGGGGGGTGCTTAGGAGGGGTCTGGCCCGCGATCGGTGCCCACCGATCGTCAGGCCGGCGTCTCTAAAAGACGCAGTCTTTTCCCTCCGCCACCCCGCAAGATCACTCCGACATGTCTTGCAGGGCGCCCGCGGGGAGGACGGCAACCACGCATGCGTGGGTTGGCGCCGGCCAACCTACGCATGCGCGGGTGATGTCATTTAGGCGCCGTCGGCCGCGTCATTCAGACGGCGCCGCTTTGACGCGGGTGCCAAGGCCCGGCGCACTAAATTGATGCGGCGCCGCTCCTAGCCCCCTGGGGGTGGGAGAATAGGGGGCGAGGAGCGGCCTGCATCGCCGGAGTGAAACACTCCGGTTTTCACTCCGGCGTCGGCACTTTGTCTCCCTTTGGGAGAATTGCGCCCAGGGTCTCTGTACCATCAGCTCCTGGTGGCCAATTAATCCCATGTCCCAACAATCCTCTGTGTAAAGAAATTTCTCCTGACTTCTGTCATCACTCAGCCACAATTTTCACTGACGCCCCATATCACCCTATCAAAACACTTCCATAATTTTAAAACGGCTATTAAAACTTTTCTTAATCATCACCAGTTCAGTGGAAGTAATCACAGTATATTTAGCCTCTCCATATAGGTTCCTCAGCCCTCGCATTATCCTGTTGAACCTATGTTTTCTATGGCATTACTGCCCTCTTTATAACTAAGGCACCCAAACCTCCACATAGCACTGGAACTGTGGCTGAAGAAATGTTTTAAAGGGCACTACTACCTGACTTTTGGAATGTATGGCTGCATTTACAGAAATCAAAATGGCGTTGGTCTTCATGGGGCTTTATCCTCCAACTAAATACTGGGAAGATCAAAGGCACTATCTTGCACCCGACCGTAAACTCCATTCCCTCGTGCTGATATCATCCCTCTCCCTGCCAATGTCTGAGACCACTTGCCATCACATATGCACCTCGGATCAGCTTCTGACCACAAACTATTTAATCACCAAGACTCCCTACGCCCACATCTCTAGCATCACCTCACTGCACTTCTACCTCAACTCACCTGCTGCTGAAACCCTCATCCATGCCTTTGTTACCAATAGACTTGATTATTCCAATGCACTTATTGTTGGCCTCTCTTCTCATCAGCTTGAGATCATCCAACATTCTCCTGCCATATCTTAACTCACACCAAGTGCTGTTCACCCATCACCTGTTTGCTTGTCGCCCTACATTAGCTCCCCGTTTGAACGCCCGTCAGAATTTTAAAATTGCTGAGAAAAGGGACAGGTCGAAGCTTTTCGTCTTGGACTCATCAGCACACTTTGCAAGAATGCCAGTGTAAGCGGGATACTACAATTCTTGCAAAGTATCCTGATGAGTGCAAGATGAAAAGCTTCAACATGTCCTTTCTTCAGCAATACTCAAATTCCGTACTGCCTGATGACAATTTTGAAATTCTCACTCTTGTTTACAAGTCTCTCCTTGGTCTCACCCTGCCTCTGTCTGTGACCTCCTGCAGCCCTATAATACTCTGATCTCTGCACTCACCCAATTCTGTCCACTTGGAGCATTTCTGATTTTTATAGCAGAATGTTTTCAGTGCCTAGACACTCAATTCTGGAATTCCTTCCCTAAACTCCTGCTCTCCATCTCCCACTCCTCCATTATGATGTTCATTAAAACCTACCTCTTTGACCAGACCCTTGGACATCTGTCCCGATATATCTTTGGTTCAGTGTCATATTTCATTAGATAATGCTACTACGATGTTTTACTACGTTAAATGCGCAATATGAACACAAGTGTTGTTATCTACCTCTAATCACACTTCCAGAGCCCTGAGTATTTATAAGTATGTAAATATATCCATACACTTCATGTTTCGTTGTGACCATTCCTCATCTTTTCACACAAAATGTTTTACCTGACATTATCCAAATAAATTGCCTCTTTCACCTTTCTGTCTATTCTACTGCCTGTCGGGCAGCACGGTAGCACAGTGGCGCCAAGGTCCCAGGTTCGATTCCCGGCTTGGGTCACTATCTGTGTGGAGTGTGCACGTTCTCCCCGTGTCTGCATGGGTTTCCTCCGGGTGCTCCGGTTTCCTCCCACAGTCCAAAGATGTGCAGGTTAAGTAACTTAGCCAGCCTGAATTGCCCTTAATGTCCAAAATGGTTAGGTGGGGTTACTGGGTTGCAAGCATAGGGTGGAGGTGCGGACTTGGATCGGGTGCTCTTTCCCCTCAATGGGCCGAATGGCCTCCTTCTGCACTGTAAATTCTATGTAAATCTATATAAATCTCTGTCTGCAACTTCCACGGGTCATCCTCCTTGTCATTTTCCAAACCCCTTATTTGGAATCATTCACAAATTTCAAGGTTGTGTTTTCAAAGTTCAATGTATGAACGTATAGCCAGAAAAAAACTCGCTATACGTTCATTAACTTCGGAATATAACATATTTGATGACTCCGAATGGCACAGATTTACCTTAACTCTTTTCTGTCTATCTGCTAATCTTCCACCCATGCTGCTAAATTTCATTGCATAGTCATAACGTTTTCTCACCAGCCTTTTGTGAAATGCCTTATTGTACTCCTTCTAAAATTCTGAGTACATTATATTCTCTTTATTTTCAATCAAGCTCTATTTAGTTCATTTGATTCCAGTTTGAAATCAGGAAATCATATATGTACATGGCTGGCAGGATACAGCAATATTTAAGATAGCGAGTTATAATTAATCTGACTTCTTTTGTGCACTATTCGATTTTGTTGTAAAAAATTTAAGGTCTGGATTTAACTTCCCCCCCCCCCGCTTGGTTTCGGCGGGGCGGGATAATGTGAAATAGGGAAGGTACCAATCCCACCACCTTCTCACTCACCCCATAACATAGCAGTGGGTGGGTGCCGTAATCAACAGCCCGCCTGCTATATTAAATAAATAATCATGGGTAAATTGAGCTTGTTTAGGAGCTAATTGACCCAGATGCTGACCTTTTATAATTTGGTTGGCACGGGCAGTTGGGCAACAGTGGGAAAGCCATTTGTAGAAACATTTTTAAATTGAGGGATGGAAGAAGGTGCACGATCTTTGGGGAGAGTGGGGTGGGAGCTCTTTACGCATCGGGGCAACCCTCCCTAAGATCGTGCCCCACTTTTGTTCTACCGCCTCCTACCCAAAACCCACCCTCTCCCATTAAATTGGTTGAAGCCTCCTGCTCCAATACCCCATAATTACCTTGCTTTGAGATCCATTGGGCCAGTAGTGCCCACTAGGCGGTCTTAGTGTTGTAGGGACTGCCAGGGATGCCCGCCAATGCAATTGGCTGGCACCTCCCAAGGGCAGGACTTCCTCCCCAGTGATGGGCATTCATCCCACTTTCGGGCAACTTATCCCGCATGCAACACGTTATGTCTGAGGTGAGGACTGGCGTGGGAGTGATTTGTGGGGGGCGGCCAGTCATCCAGCCCACCTGTAATATGCAGCCCCAGGTTTTGCTATGGTGTAAAACATTTACTCAATTCTCATTAACTCTTTTTCAATTATTCTTTATCTGACCTACTTCTAGTATGCACATCAGACCAGTATAAGTGTCAAAACAATATGTGTAAGCCCTTGATCTGGGTCTGTGATGGAGTTGATGACTGTGAAGATATGAGTGATGAATCCAACTGTGGTAAGAAACTAACTTTTTGATTATGGAAAATCTACAGTATGAAACTGGTGATAGATAGCTTTTCCAACATTATCTCAAACATTTGGCTGGATTGTCCGATTATGAGGCTATGTCCGGGGAATGTGTCTAGTTCTATAATGAAAAAATCGGCAAAGCCCCAGTACCAATCCTCCAACCGGTGAAGGGCTAGCAGCTGCGCCTCGTAAAACACATGGCCTTTACAAAATAAACGACCGGAGAATTGCTGGGTCCGTGGCAGCATTTGCGTTTGCGCCATACAACATGGCGCCAACCGTGTGCGGACCCAACCTGCCAGTTAATGCTCCCCTGGACCCCCCTCGCCACCCCTGGACCAGTCCCCCCAGCCCTCACCGAAACCCTCCCAGCCAGCGGCATGGTCTCCCCCATGACTGTGGCGGTGCTGGACACAGTTCACAGCCACCATGCCGGGTTCACAAAAACTGAGAGCACAAGTGAACGGGGCCCACCGATCCGGGGGCGGGCATGAACCGTGGGGGCACTCTATTCCTTCTGCATCGGGCATTGTGGTCCTCCGCGATGGCCGATGCGGACGTGAATCCCTGTGCGCATGCATGAGGATGACACCAGCATGCACTGCCGCTCCCACGCAATGCCCCGACTCGCACCGGCTGGCGGAGGCCCTTCGGCGGCGGTTGGCATGGCGCCAAGCCCCTATTCCGCCGGCCGGCGGGATGCAAACCACCCTGGGGTGGGCCTAGCCCCTGAAGGTGCAGAGAATTCCGCACCTTTGGGGCGGCCCGACGTCGGAGTGATTCACGCCACTCTGTCCCGCCGGGACCCCCCACCCCGCCGGGTCCGGAAGAATCCCGCCACACACTCTTGTAACTGAATGGAGCAATCAAGCAAAGCACATCAGTTGCAATGTCTTCAACTTGTTTCAGAGTATCTCTCATCTTTTCTGCTCTATTTCCAGATTGCCCTTCTGGGTATTTTGGCTGCCAGAAAAGTATTTGTTTGTCCATTAATACCTTGTGTAATGGAATTAATGACTGTCCTGATGGCATTGATGAGATCAACTGTGATAAAACAGGTAGGTACAACCTGCTTTGTCCTTCCAATATTACTGTCAGTACATGGTACTGGCATCAACATTTCAAAACATTGTTGTCTTAAATGCCCTCGTTGGTAAAAATTATATCGGTGCTGTACATAACAGAGAACCATCAACAGCAGAGCTCACTTTCCTTTTCTTTAAAACCGAAATGTTGTGCTCATAGATAGAATACTATAAATTGTGAGAAACAGTCGCTAGCTTTTTATTTTGCCTGTGGGAAAGGTTTATTTATTATTCAAAATAGAAATCCATAGTGTGGATAATGTTACACAAATTTTAGCCTGTCAGTCGTAGCTCAGAAGGTGGCACTCTAGTCTCTGAAGTTTCTGGGTTCTGGTCCCACTCCAGGACTTGCACACAAAACTCAAGGCTGCACTATCAGTTGTCATCTTTTGGATGAAACATTAAACTGGACTTCCGGTGGCGGCTATGAAGGAGTAAGTCGCACATTTGGTGGCTCCCGCTCTAGTAGGACTTTTGGACCTTTTCCCCCCCGATTTTCTAATGGACTTGAATTGTAAAACAGATGGTAGTGGCAATTCTCGACTGAATTCCCACTTCGGTGCATGGAGAAAAGGACTAGAAGTGTATGTACGGGCAGAAACAAAAAGATAGAGAAGACTTGGGCTGTAGTTGCAACAGGAGACAGCATGGTGGAGGGGTGAACCTCTGGCCTCTCGACCCAGCAGTCTACGGAGGAGCTGATGCAAGTTATTCAGTGATGCGCGATCAATGAACACAGAAACGAAGGAGTAGTCCGAATCGAAGGCTTCAATCTACAAGAAGTGTGCCCAGCAGCTTGCGTACTGAAAGAGCGATGGCTGCTGGGAAACACGGGTCCTTATACTCCACCTCGTAGGCGGAGCTACATTCCTCTCGGCCAATGGGAAGACAACACTTGGGCCAATGGGCAGCGAGCCTTCTCGAAGATGTCCAAAGATGTGCGGGTTAGGTGGATTGGCCATGCTAAATTGCCCGTAGTTTCCTTAAAAGTAAGGTTAAGGGAGGAGGGTTGTTGGGTTATGGGTATAGGTTGGATACGTGGGTTTGAGTAGGGTAATCATTGCTCGGCACAACATCGAGGGCCGAAGGGCCTGTTCTGTGCTGTACTGTTCTATGTTCTATGTTCCACCAATAGCAGCTCACAGTCCCAGGTACCGTAGTACCTCTAGTCATACTACCACATTCACCCCTTGTTGCAAAAGGAACCGGGAGGGAGGGGGGGGCTTGTTGAGAAGCCGGGGAAGGGGAGGGCGTCCCGTGCGGGTGGGACAAGATACTGGTAGTATGACTAGTGATATGGGATTATACCTCTCCAGCGGCGGCTGCCCACTTGCCCGTAACTATGTACAGGGATGTGTTATCACACGGTAATTATTTACAAAGTTGGAAAATGAGCGAACAAAAAAAGTCCATTAACAGTTCATATCGACTCGATCAGCCAATCGGGGGCCTTGGACGTCCTCTGCGACCTGCGGAACTTCGTCGGCGACATTGGAGATGCGGGCATCCATGACTCCGGGAGCGATGATCTGGTCCTCGTGGAGGTTTCCATACCCTTAGACGGAGCTGGTGAGGGCCGGGCCGTGGGGGGGGGGGGGGGGGGGCGTCTGGTCCTCTGGGCGGCGCGGGTGAGGGGGTTGGCGGGCCAGGGAGGGGAGCGCCTGCGGGGAGCAGTTGAGGTTGGAGGGAGGTGGTTGGGGCTGGTGCCGGGGGCGATGGCGGGGATCCGGCGGGTGCCAGGTCCCGTAGGGAGACCGTGTCCTGTCGGCCGTCGGGGTACTCCACATACGCGTATTGCGGGTTAGCGTGAAGCAGCTGGACCCTCTCGACCAACGGGTCCGACTTGTGCGCCCGCACGTGTTTCCGGAGCAGGATGGGCCCGGGCAGCCAGCCAGGTCGGGAGCGGGGTCCCTGAGGAAGACTTCCTGGGGAAAACAGGAAGGCGTTCGTGAGGCGTTTGATTAGTGGATATGCAAAGTAGTGACCGGATTGAGTGGAGGGCGTCTGGGAGGACCTCTTGCCAGCGGGAGACTGGGAGATTTCTAGACCGTAGGGCCAGTAGGACGGTCTTCCAGACCGTACCGTTCTCCCTCTCGACCTGTCCGTTACCCCGGGGGTTGTAACTGGTCGTCCTGCTTGAGGCAATGCCCCTGCTGAGCAGGAATTGACACAGTTCATCACTCATAAAGGAGGACCCCCTATCGCTGTGAATGTAAGCGGGGAATCCGAACAGGGAGAAAATGGTGTGGACGGCTTTAATGATGGTGGGTGTGGTCATGTCGGGGCAGGAGATGGCGAACGGGAAGCGGGAGTACCCGTCAATCACGTTGAGGAGGTACGTGTTGTGGTTGGTAGAGGGGAGGGAACCTTTGAAGTCCATGCTGAGGCGTTCAAAGGGACGGGAAGCCTTTATCAGATGCGCTTTTTCGGGGCGGTAGAAGTGCGGCTTGCACTCCGCGCAGATGTGGCAGTTCCTAGTGACTGTCCTGACCTTCTCGATGGAGTAGGGCAGGTTGCAGGTCTTTACAAAGTGAAAGGAGCGGGTGACCCCCCGGTGGCAGAGGTCCGTGTGGAGGGCTCGAAGGCGGTCCACTTGTGCGTTGGCACAGGTGCCGCGGGACAGGGCATCGGGAAGCTCGTTCAGCTTCCCAGGACGATACAAGATGTCGTAGTTGTAGGTGGACAACTCGATCCTCCACCGCAAGATCTTGTCGTTCTTTATCTTGCCCCTCTGTGCATTGTCAAACATGAAGGCCACCGACCGCTGGTCTGTGAGGAGGGTAAACCTCCGGCCGGCCAGATAGTGCCTCCTGTCACGGAAAGCTTCCACTATGGCCTGTGCTTCCTTCTCGACCGAGGAGAGGCGGATTTCGGAAGAATGGAGGGTACGGGAGAAGAAGGCCACGGGTCTGCCCACTTGATTGAGGGTGGCTGCCAGAGCTACATCGGACGCGATGCTCTCGACCTGGAAGGGGAGGGACTCGTCGATAGCTCGCATCGTGGCCTTTGCGATATCCGCTTTGATGCGGCTGAAGGCCTGCCGGGCCTCCATCGACAGGGGGAATGTGACTGTTTGGATGAGGGGACGGACTTTGTCTGTGTAATTGGGGACCCACTGGGCATAATATGAGAAGAAGCCCAGACAGAGCTTGAGGGCCTTGGGGCAGTGGGGGAGCGGGAGCTCCATCAGGGGGCACATGCATTCCGGGTCAGGGCCTATTTCTCCATTTCGCACTACGTAGCTAAGGATGGCTAGACAGTCGGTGCTAAACACGCATTTGTCCTTGTTGTAAGTCAGATTCAGGAGCTTTGCGGTTTGGAGGAATTTGCGGAGATTGGTGTCGTGGTCCTGCTGATCGTGGCCGCAGATGGTGACATTATCGAGATACGGGAAGGTTGCCCGTAAGCCGTATTGGTCGACCATTCGGTCCATCTCCCTTTGGAAGACCGAGACCCCGTTTGTGACACCGAAGGGGACCCTTAAAAAGTGGTAGAGCCGCCCGTCCGCTTCGAACATAGTGTACTTGCGATCGCTTGCGTGGATGGGGAGCTGGTGATAGGCAGACTTAAGGTCCACCGTGGAGAAGACCTTGTACTGCGTGATCCTGTAGACCAGGTCGGATATATGGGGGAGAGGGTACGCGTCCAGCTGCGTAAACCTGTTGATGGTCTGACTGTAGTCTATGACCATCCTATTCTTCTCCCCGGTCTTTACCTCCAGAACTTGCGCTCGCCAGGGGCTGTTGCCAGCCTCGATGACCCCTTCCTTCAGAAGCCGTTGGACCTCGGACCTGATGAAGGTCCGGTCCTGGGCACTGTACCGTCGGCTCCTGGTGGCGACAGGTTTGCAATCCGGGGTGAGGTTTGCAAACAAGGACGGGGGATCGACCTTGAGGGTCGCGAGGCTGCAGACAGTGAGGGGAGGCATAGGGCCGCCGAATTTAAATGTTAGGCTCTGGAGGTTACACTGGAAGCCTAACCCCAGGAGTGCGGCCGTGCAGAGGTGGGGGAGGACGTAGAGTCTGTAATTTTTAAACTCCCTCCCCTGGACCATGCGGTCCGCTATACAAGAGTCCGTTAGGAATGGGAGCCAGTGGCCAGGGCGATTTTTTTGCTTGACCAGGTAGACAGGGAGAGCGCAGCGTCTTACCGTGGTAGGGTGGATGAAACTCTCCATGCTCCCGGAGTCCAGCAGGCAGGTCGTCTCGTGCCTGTTGCGCAGGATCCTCGTTGTTGCCGTAGAGAGGGTGCGGGGTCGAGACTGGTCCAGAGTGACTGAAGCGAGTCGTGGTAGATAGTTGGAGTCTTCATCGGGCGGTGCATAGTCACCTGCGGGGTCCAAGATGGCGGCGCCCATCGGTCGCACATGGTGGGGGTGGACAAAATGGCGGCCCCCGTCGTCCACACGTGGCGTCGGAGGCACAAAATGGCGGCGCATGCTGGTCGCACGTGGCGTCGGAGGCGTAAAATGGTGGCACCCGGAGGTCGTACATGGCATTGGGGGATGGGGGCTGCAAGGTCCGCGGGCTGCACGGGGCCCCTGGAGAGAGAGAAGGGGGAGTCCCGCGATCGCTGCCCGGGACCACAGCGACCGCCTTGGCCTGGTAGACGGCCACAAAGTGGCCTGTCTTCCCGCAGCCCTTGCAGGTTGCAGAACGGGCTGGGCAACGTTGTCGGGGGTGTTTCGCCTGGCCGCAAAAATAGCAGCGGGGCCCCGCGGGTTTTTCGGGGCGTCCTGAGGCGCAGGCCTGGGGGAAGTCCGGGTCCGTGGGGGAGAGAGACGCTGAATTCCACGCTGCCCAGGGGGCCGCCGCGCGGTCGGGGGCGAATGAGTGGGCGTTTCTGTTCGCGACATCTAGGGAAGTACCGTGGGACCGTGCCTCCGCGAGGCTCAAGGTTTCTCTTCCTAATAGTCTCTGGCGGATCTGTGGGGACTGCATGCCTGCAACAAAGGCGTCTCGGATGAGGAGTTCCGTGTGCTCATTAGCAGAAACTTGTGGGCAGCTGCAGTTCCTCCCCAGCACAAGTAGGGCACGGAGTTACCGGCCGGATGAAGTGTCCTTTGAGCAGGTCCATGGCCGCGTCGTAGTCGGTCGTGTCCTCGATGAGCGTGTAGATGGCGGTGCCGACGCACGAGTGGAGGATGTGTAGCTTCTGCTCCTTCGTCGGTACGTTTTCCGCCGTACTAAGGTAGCTGTTGAAACAAGCCAGCCAGTGTTTAAATGTGGCTGTTGCGTTCGCTGCGTGGGTGCTGAGTCGCAGACACTCCGGCTGGATGCGGAACTCCATCCTTTAAAATCTTGTAGATTAAATTGATGCGCGATCAATGAACACAGAAACGAAGGAGTAGTCTGAATCGAAGGCTTTAATCTACATACAGTAGTCCCCCTTTATAACGCGGGTGTTGGGGTCCAAGACAGTCACCCGCGTTGCATCCGAGCCGCGGATATCCATGATGGGGGTTTTAAATTTATTTAAAAATCTATGCTAGCGCTTCCCATTGTCAGTCTACGGGGGGCGGGGGGAGAGGTCAGACCCCCGTAGACTCACAATGGGAAGCGCTAGCATAGCTTTTTAAATAAATTTAAAACCCCCGTCGTGGATCTAATTAAAAGAGTGTCAATTTCAGCGGCCGGCTCACTTTGATCCGGAGAGGGAAGCTGCTCTCACTGAAACAATCACATGGCCGCTGAAATTGACACTGCCGGCTGCTCTCTCCCTCCAATCCAACTTTTAAGTTTTAATGTTTCTGATTGGAGGGTGAGAGCAGCCGGCAGTGTCAATTTCAGCGGCCGGCTGATTATTTCAGTGAGAGCAGCTTCCCTCTCCGGTTCAAAGTGAGCCGGCCGCTGAAATTGACACTGCCCGCTGCTCTCTCCCGCCAATCAGAAACATTAAAACTTAAAAGTTGGATTGGAGGGAGAGAGCAGCCGGCAGTGTCAATTTCAGCGGCCGGCTGATTGTTTCAGTGAGAGCAGCTTCCCTCTCCGGATCAAAGTGAGCTGGCCGCTGAAATTGACACAACTGACAGTTGGGGTCCATAAGCCCCCCCGCGATATATCGCGAACCGCGGTATTGCGGAGCGCGGTATAACGGGGGAC
Organism: Scyliorhinus canicula; assembly: GCF_902713615.1. Taxonomy (NCBI): domain Eukaryota; kingdom Metazoa; phylum Chordata; class Chondrichthyes; order Carcharhiniformes; family Scyliorhinidae; genus Scyliorhinus; species Scyliorhinus canicula. The sequence continues at coordinate 42,737,784 of NC_052152.1, read as the reverse complement.
TACTGTACTACCACATTCAGGAAGGCTTTGCTACGCAGAAACGGGACTGCTTGGACCCGATAAAAGAGTCGATTGAGCTTTTGGAGCTTAAACTGGACGCCCAGGATCGGGCGATCCATAAGGTGGAGAAGGCGCTGGCTGAGCAGGAGGAGCATCAGACTGCGGTGGAGCTGGAGGTGGGGATGCTGAGGGACCAGCAGAAGAAGCTTCTGGAATAGGTCCCACCAGCAGAACCTAAGAATTGTCGGGCTCCTGGAGGGGCCCGAAGGAACGGACGCTGGGGCATAAATCACAGACATGTTTGAGAAGCTGCTGGGGGAATGGGCATTCGCCCGACCCTTGGAGGTGGATAGGGCTCACGGAGCACTCGCGAGGAATCCGCGAATGGGAGACCCAGCCCATCTCTGTGTCACGCATGAGGATCAGCACTTCTACTTCGAGTCGCCTGAGGATGCGTTGGACTTTGCGAAAAAGAAAGGGCTGGTGGTGGACTGAGAACTTTTGAATTTGGCTGCAACGTTCATGTTTTTGTTTTTACTTTTTGTTTCTCTGTTTTTGTAAAAAGTTTCTGCGTATTTGTTTGGAAGATGTTTGTGATGCCGTTTGCATTGATTTGGAACCAGCGGTAGAGCTGAGTGAGTTAAGGTTTTCATTTGCACTGTTGGGGGATGGAGGTGTGCTTGTTTTGATCTTGGTGTTTTTCTGTCGGGCAATTGTGTTGGGATTGTTTGATGTTGGAGTATGTTTTATAAGCGGGGGTGAGGATGGGGAGGGAACAATATGTGGGAGAGTGTCTGGCGCCAGGGATGGGGGCCACCAAGCTAGCTGGGTGAGCTAGCTCTCAGAAGCGCCAGTGGGGGGTGTGCATATGTTTGGTTTAGGAAAGGGGTTGGGTTACAGGGTGTTGTTGCTAGGGGGGGATGGGGCTTGAATGTTCTGCTGACGAGGGAGGGACTTGGGCTAAGGGACCGAGAGGAGGTCAAGGGCGGGGGTTGCCTGGGGATGGACCGGTGGAGGCGCGGAACACAGGCTGGAGGCAGGCCTAAAAATGGGGGATGGCTGATCGGCCGGAGGGGGGGGGGGGCAGCGAGCTTCCCAACTAGGATGCTCACCTGGAATGTTCGAGGGTTAAATGGGCCGGTCAAAAGGGCACACGTGTTAGAGCATTTTAGGGGATTGAAGGCGGACGTGGTGATGTTGCAGGAGGCGCACTTTAAGGTAACGGACCAGGTTAGACTGAGGAAAGGCTGGGTCAGACAGGAGTTTCACTCGGGACTAGATTCAAAGATTGAAAGGGTCGCGATCTTGATCAATAAATGGGTGGTGTTTGAGACGGGAAGAATAGTCTCGGACGTGGGAGGTCAGTACATTATGGTCAGTGGGAAGCTAGAGGGGATGCAGGTGGTATTAGTTAATGTATATGCCCCAAACTGGGACGATGTGGAGTTTATTAGGAGGATGCTGGGAAAGATACCAGACCTGGACTTGCACAGGTTGGTCATGGGAGGGGACTTCAACACAGTTATTGACCCTGGCTTAGACCAGTCAAGCTCGAAAACGGGCAGGGTGCCAGCAATGGCAAAGGAACTAAGAGGGTTCATGGAGATGATGGGGGGGGGGGGGGGGGGGGGGGGGGGGGATCCATGGAGATTTGGGCAGCCGAGGCTGATGGGGTTCTTCTACTCACACTTGCATGAAGTGTACTTCCAGATTGATTTCTTTATTTTGAGCAGGGTCTTTCTGGCTGGGGTGGTGGACACGGAGTATTCGGCGATTACAATCTCACACCATGCACCACACTCCGTTGACCTGCAGGTTAGCAAAGACGTTAACCAGCGCCCGCATTGGAGGTTGGATGTGGGACTTTTGGCGGATGAAGGGGTGTGCGAGCCGCTGAGGAAATGTATTCAGAGCTACCTGCAGGTCAATGACACGGGGAAAATTTCAGCAGCGGTGGTCTGGGAAGCACTGAAGGCGGTGGTCAGAGGTGAGCTGATCTTGATCCGGGCTCATAGGGAGAAAGTTGACAGGGCAGAGACGGACCGACTGGTAAAGGAGATATTACAGATTGATAGAAGGTATGTGGAGACCCCAGAGGCAGGGCTTTTAAGGGAATGGTGGTGTTTGCAGGCGGAGATTAGCTTGCTGACCACAGGGAGGGCGGTGGAGCAGCTGAGAAAGGCGAGGGGGGGCAATTTATGAACATGGCCAGCACAATGCTTGCACAGCAGCTTAGGAAGACGGAGGCAGCTAGGGAGATAGGGAAAGTAAAGGACGGTGAGGGGAACCTGGTTGGTGATTCGGTGGGGGTGACTAAGGTGTTTAGGGATTTCTACAGCAGGCTGTATAGGTCGGAACCCCCTAAGGGGCCGGAGGTGTGAGGCACTTCTTGGAGGGGCTGAATTTCCCAACATTGGGCGGGGAGCGGGTAGAAGGGCTGGAAGACAAAGGGGAGGGCTTGAAGGCCATGCAGGCGGGTAAGGCCCCGGGTCCGGACGGTTACCCAGTGGAGTTTTATAAAACATTCTCAGGGATATTGGGGCCAGTGTTGATGAGGATGTTCAATGAGGCAAGGGAAAGAGGGGTGCTTTCCCCGACGATGTCACAGGCAACGATTTCGCTGATTCTTAAGCGGGACAAGAACTCAGAGCTGTGTGGGTCCTACAGGCTGATCTCCCTGTTGAATGTGGATGCCAAGTTGCTGGCCAAAATCTTACCTTCCAGGATTGAGGATTGTGTTCCGGACGTTATTGGGGAGGACCAGACGGGGTTTGTTAAGGGCAGGCAGCTGGTGGCCAATGTAAGAAGGCTGTTAATTGTGATCATTTTTTTTTTTTTTATAAATTTAGGGTACCCAATTCATTTTTTCCAATTAAGGGGCAATTTAACGTGGCCAATCCACCTCGCCTGCACATCTTTGGGTTGTGGGGGCGAAACCCACGCAAACACGGGGAGAATGTGCAAACTCCACACGGAAAGTGACCCAGAGCCGGGATCAAACCTGGGACCTCGGCTCCGTGAGGCAACAGGGCTAACCCACTGCGCCACCATGCTGCCCATTAAATGTGATCATGATGCCCCCGGAAGGGAGGGAGGTGGAGGTAGTGATTGCAATGGATGCAGAAAAGGCTTTTGATCGGGTAGAATGGGATTATCTGTGGGAGGTACTGGGATGGTTCGGATTTGGGCGGGGCTTTATTGACTGGGTCAGGTTACTATATCAGGCTCCTGTGGCAAGTGTAAGGATGAATAGGACAACATCGGACTATTTTAGACTGCACCGGGGGACAAGACAGGGATGTCCCCTCTCCCCACTGTTGTTTGCGCTCGCTATAGAACCGTTGGCAATTGCTCTGGCAGCCTCAAGGGCTGGAGGGGACTGGTCTGGGGAGGGGTGAGGTGTGGAGCACAGGGTTTTGCTCTGTGCGGATGATCTGCTTCTGTATGTTTTGGACCTAGTAGAGGGGATGGAAGAAGTCGTGAAGATTCTTGGGGAATTCAGCCAGTTTTTGGGGTATAAACTAAATATGGAAAAGAGTGAGATGTTTGTGGTTCAGGCGAGGGGACAGGAGGGGCTACTGGGAGAGCTGCCATTTAGGTCAGTAGGGGGAAGTTTTAGGTACCTAGGCATCCAAGTGGCGCGGGAATGGGACCGGCTGCATAAATTGAATCTGGCCCGGCTGGTGGACCAAATGAAGGATGATTTTCGGAGATGGGATGCGCTTCCGTTTTCTCTGGCCGGGAGGGTACGAACGGTGAAAATGATGGTCCTCCCGAGATTCCTATTTGTATTTCAGTGTCTCCCCATCTTTTTTCCGCGGTCCTTTTTTAATCGGGTCAACAGAGTGATCACGGGCTTCGTCTGGGCGCGCAAGACCCGCGGGTAAGGAAGGTAATGCTTGAGTGGAGTTGGGGAAAGGGCAGGCTGGCGCTGCCAAACTTTAGCAACTATTACGGGCGGCTAATATAGCCATGATCAGGAAGTGGGTGGGGGGGGGGGGGGGTTCCGGCATGGGTGTGTATGGAGGCGGCTTCTTGTAAGGGCACCAGTTTGGGGGCGTTGGTAACTGCATCTCTGCCGCTCCCGCCGGCACGGTACTCCACCAGCCCCGAGAGCAGGGATTGAGAGGATGGGGATTGTGTTCATAGAGGGGAGCTTCCCGAGCATGAGGGCATTGGAGGAAAAGTTTGGGCTGGCGAGGGGAAACAAATTCAAGTATCTGCAGGTGTGAAACTTCCTTTGCTCCTACCGCTGAGGGGGATTCAGGACAGGGTCATTTCCAGAGGGTGGGTAGGGGAGAGGAGCGTCTCGGACATCTATAAAGAGCTTATGGGGTTGGAGGAGACACAGACCAAGGAGCTGAAGCGCAAGTGGGAGGAGGAGCTGGGAGGTGAGATAGAGGATGGTCTATGGGCGGACGCGTTGAGTAGAGTCAACGCGTTCGCAACATGTGCCAGGCTCAGCCTGATACAATTTAAGGTTGTTCACCGGGCTCACATGACAGTGGCCCGGATGAGCAGATTCTTTGGGGTGAAGGACAGGTGCACACAATGCTGGGAAGACCAGCGAACCATGTCCACAGGTTTTGGACATGTCCAAAGCTTAGGGGATTTTGGCAGGGGCTTGCTGATGTCATGTCCAAGGTTTTAAATACAAGGGTGGTGCTGAGTCTGGAGGTGGCGATTTTCAGAGTGTTGGAAGATCCGGGAATCCAGGAGGAGAAAGAGGCAGATGTTCTGGCCTTTGCTTCACTGGTAGCCCGGAGACAAATACTATTAGCTTGGAGGGACTCAAAGCCCCCAAAGTTGGAGACCTAGCTATCGGACATGGCTAGCTTACTCTGTATGGAGAAAATTAAGTTCGTCTTGAGAGGGTTGCTGTTAGGGTTCGCTCGGAGGTGGCAACTGTTCGTCGACTTCTTCCTGGAAAATTAATCATCAGCAGACGGGGGGGAGGGGGGACTAGTTTAGATTTGAGTAGGGGGTTAATAAAGGTAGGACCTGTAAGGGAGGTAAAAGGCTTTTGCACTATGTTTATGGTTTCATGTATATTGTTTATTTTGTTGTTGTTACTATACCAAAAATACCTCAATGAAATGTTTATTAAAAAAAAAAGAAACATTAAACTAAGGCCCTCTCAGTTGAGCATAGAAGATCGCACACAGCTATTTGAAGAAGAGCAGAGGAGTTCAACCCCACTGTCCTGGATAATATTTATCTCTCAATCAACATCACCAAAACAGATTATCTGGTTCTTATCACGTTATTGTTTGTGGGAGCTTGCTATGCGCAAATTGACTGCCATATTTCCGAACACACTTCAAATTGTCTGTAAAACACCATGTGAAAACACTCTATAAATATAAGTCTCTTTCTTTAAAAAAAATACAATTGGCAAGATCAGATGAGCCCACAATGTATTCCCAGACATTCCTTTGCTCACTATATTGTAGACATCCTAATCAATTTAAATGGGCTATGTCTGCCGCTAAGAAAACAGCCAAAGGGATATGTATCCATTAACCATTTATCAGCTAACAGTTCCAAGCAAGGAGGCTTCATTTATTGGTCGTAAATTTGTTAGTTTGAATTTCACTATTACCATTCAATAAACCACAGTGTTATTAATTCCTGTTTTTCTCTGCCTTTATATTTGTTAGATATCAAATGCACTTCCATCACCTACATGTGTGCCGATGGAAAATGCATTGCCAAACCCAATTCAGAATGTGATGGTGTGGTCGATTGTTTAGACCATAGTGATGAATACAATTGTGGTGAGTAGAGAGAAAGGGTGAGCAACGTTTGACCTGATAACAATTTTTGTTTGGGGTTTGTGGATAACAGAAGGGAAGAAGTATATGAGCTACAGGGTAATTTGAAACCAGGAATTACCTTATGTTTGCATAAAAAATGCCAGTTTTGGCTCTGCATTGTGATAATCACGTTAACAGTTTCATACAGTATGTTGAATATTAATCAGATATAAAAATAATTTATTAATCCCGTCTAGTAAGACCCTCAACGGTGTTTTGACAGAAATGAAATAATCTCTTTTCACAACATTCTCCCTCTGTAATATCTAAATCAGAGGCAAGATGGATCCATGTATTATTTTTCATTACTGTTGTTGCATCTGTTCTATTCTGTTAATTTTCACTCCTGTATTAGGAAGACACTATGTGCTACATCTGGGCTGCCTGATGTTTGTGGGCAGGGATCATGATTCACGATCTTCCCATACTCTTCATAGCAAGATGAGCAGGTTTCTGTCCACCTGTCTCATTTGACTGATGGTCACTTTGTGCTGAACGGTTCAAACGTTGCTCAGTGGTTCTTCATGCTGCCTGTAGCCTCTGCGCACTACAGGGAGCCAGCAGTATTGTCTTACAATCAGATGTTCCAGGCTGCCTGCTTTTCTGAAAGGCTCTCCACCTATTAAAGGAGAGAAAGCACATATGGCATCATGGCTGTTGTAAAATCATTTTGAAGCATTGGGCAAGAGGGAGGGCTTCCTGGTTTATCAATGCCACATTGAATGCTCTGGTCAACAAGGTGGACTCCAGGATGGAGACAATGAGTGGGATTTTCCGGTTACACCTGCCCTGTGACTGGAAATTCCTGCCCGAGGACACTGGACCTTTAAATTTGTTTTGTTATTTTTTTTTGTTATTTACAGCACAGGTGGAGGCCTTTCGGCCCATCGTGTCCTCACCAGCTCCCAAAACAGCTATCCAGCTGTCCCATTCTCCAGCCCTATCTCCGTAGCCCTCTAAATTAAACCCTTTCAAATATGTATCCCGCTCTCTTTCGAAACTTCCTATGGAATCCACCTCCACCACTCTCCCAGGCAGCGCATTCCAAATCACAACAACCCTCTGAGTAAAGAAGTTTCTTCTCATCTCACTCCTAGCTCTCTTGCTGACCATCTTGAAATTGTGACCCCCCTAGTCACTGACATACCAACTAGTGGGAACAGAACATCCTTCTTACCCTGTCAAAATTGTTCAGAACTTTGAACACCTCAATAAGGTTGCCTCTTAATCGTCTCTGCCCCAAGGTGAACAAGCCCAATTTCTCCAATCTTTCCTTGTATCTAAAGTTCTTCATTCCTGGCATCATTTGAGTAAATTTCCTCTGCACTCTCTCTCTCGGGCTTTAAAATGCTTCCTTAAGTAAGTGCCCAGAACTAAACACAATGTTCCAAATGTGGTCTGACCAACATTTTGAAGAGGTGTAGCATCACTTATTTTCTTTTCTAAAGTATGCCTCCATTCATACACCCAAGAATCCTATAAGCCTTCTTAACTTTAAGTTTAAACTTGCCTGGCCACCTTCTGCGAATTATGTGCTTAGCCCCGAGGTTTCTCTGCTCCTGTAGTCCCCTCAAAGTTGTACTATTGAGCCTATATTGACTCCCCATGTTTCTTCTACCAAAATGCATTACCTAATATATCACTGCATAGTTCAGCTGCCAGGTGTCTGCCCTTTTGGCCAACTTGTCAATGTCTCTCTGAAGTTGCCCAGCATCATCCTCACAATTCACTATTCTCCCAAGCTGATAGGTCTGGAATTTCCTGGGTATCCTTTGCCCCTTTCTTAAACAATAGTGTCACATTTGCAATCCTCCAGTCCCCCAGGACTAATCCTGTGTTCAGACAGGCCTGGAAAATTTATGTCAATGGCTCAGCAATATACTCCCTTATCTCTCTCAGCAATCTAGGATGCATCCCATCCGGGCCTGGCGACCTCTCTACCTGGAGTGCTACCAGCCTTTTCAGCACCTCTTCTTGATCTATCACTGTACTGTTCAGTTGCTCAATACCCACAACTGAGCCACAACAATGATCCATCAACTTTTCCACCATACCCATGACGATTCCCGCAGCGGGCAGGGCCGTAAAATTTACCCCAAAACGGCTGCCACCTCTGAACAAACCCTAACATTGATCCTCTCGTGGCGAACTTAATTTTCTCAAGCCTGAGAAACCCGGCCATGTCGCTAACCCATACCCCTGATTTCGGGGGCTCCGGGTCCCTCCAGGATAATAGGATCCGTCTCCGGGCTACCAAGGAGGCAAAGGCCAAAACGTCAGCCTCTCTCGCCCCTGGACACGCGGGTCTTCCGACACTCGGAAAATCCCCACCTCTGGACTCGGGGCCACCCTCGTTTTTAACACTGTGGACATGACTTCAGCAAATTCCTGCCAGAATAACCTAAGCTTCGGACATGACTAAACATGTGAACATGGTTTGCGGGCCCTCCTGTCCTCTAACCCAAAAAGCCTGCTCATTCGGGCCACCATCATGTGTGCCCGGTGAACCACCTTAAATTGTATCAGGCTGAGCCTGGCACATGATGAACTGGAAATCCCTTCTGAACAGCACAATATACTTACACCATGTGGCTGCAGTGGTTCAACAAGGTAGCTTACCACCACCTTCTCAAGCGAAATTAAGGATGGGCAATGAGTACTGGCCTAGCCAGTGACACCTAAATCCCTCGAAAGAATAAATTAATAAAATAGAGCAAATATTGGCGGAGGATCAGAGATAATTTGCCCTTGAGAACCAATAAATCCCTTTAAATCGTTGATTGGTTTCTTGGGGTTATCATTTAAAATCAGTATCCTTTTTCCTTCATTTCTCTATGGCTCAGCTGCAAATAGGACTGAGATACAATTCTCTTTCATCAGCCATCTGTACTTGAAAGGAATGACTTAGCTGAGTAGGCCATATTTGGGTTTCCCCTGACCATCTGAGTTTCTATGTTACAGAATGCACAATGATCATTCTGTTTGCAGCTTGTATGTAGGCCAATCTGCATCTTGGAACAAAAACAAGAATTTACTATGTTTCTAAGATGTGCATGAGAATAGTTTCGACACTGACTCGAATTTATTCTTATTCAGAAAAGATTCAGAAAGTTACCTGGTGCAAGTATGTTATCCTCTGATGAGGAGATGTAGCCTTTTGTTTTGTCTCATTACTGTTTCCCCATCCAGATTATGCACCTGCCTGGTTAAAAGAGAGAACTGGCAACCCGCTGCCAGCCAAAGTCACAGGGAAATAGATGCATAGGAGTGGCACAATAGGGATAGACTGGCAGACTTTGCATCACTCAGTGGGGAACTGTTCAGTTTTCCTGCTGTGCTTCCTCCATGGTGTGTTACAGAGTGAGGCAATGCACTGCACTCTTCACTTCATGGCACTCTAGAATGATAACCCATATTTATAGAACCATTTTATTTCCAAGCAAATGTATTGACATGTAGTGGTGTCAGTTTTATGAATTTGTGCTCCAATATGGAACTTTGTGTAATTCAAGGACTGATGCAAAGTGGTTGAGGAAGGGCGTGTGGGAAAACTGGGTTGGAGGAGTCCATAACACAATAGCGAAAATTTAAACACAAATAATTACAGCTTAAAATGGGCAGGTTCCCATTGAAAATCACACTCCACCTTTACAATAAATCAACTTTGTGGGCTTAAAGATACAGGCCCACTTTAGCAATAGAATAATTCATTGTCATTAAATGTGTTATATTATCCTATTATTGTATAAGCATTGAACCATCTGACTTCTCCTGTGCAATACGAATGAACTCCACTCAAGTATATTTTTTGTGTGCATTCCAGATCACATGTTCAGCACTTGTATTGATTACATTTTGACCTACAGAACTGTGAACATTTAAGTTTGGCCAAGGTTCAAGTAGATATTTTTGGGCAGTTGCAAAATATACTTTTTTGCATTGTGGCATTTACCAAGGATTGGATTGAAGTTGTCTTAAATATTTTAATTGCACTCAAGCACTGGCAAGGGGATTGTGATCTAAATCTGGTTGCAGGTTACAAGGATAAGGGAAAATCTGGCATCCAGTTCCTTATTTGAATCTGAGTGGATCCAAATATCGTGGCAGTACTAGCAATAAGCTTTCCCATTCTGCACTCAATCTCACCCTGATCGTGGCATTTCTGTATAGTCAAAGGGTACTTTAATTGCAGTGGGGAGATACTTTCTCGTAGCTCATACAAGCAAATCGCTGGATTATGTTGACTGATCAATACTTTTATTCTCAAATGTGGTGCCATAGCTGATATTTGTAGATTGCTGCCATGGACGTTCCTTTTTATTAAGATGTGCATATGGTACATAGTTCACATTACCTTGACTTTAGGCAATATAGAGATCATTCTTTTATGCAGTATCATTCCTCACTACAACTTGACACCTGTGTCTAACAATGCTATGTTTCAAATGATTCAAAGCTATTTTTCAATAATATTGATGTAGTCCTTCATTCTATGAAATGCATATTACAGCGCGACATTTGTAGTGAAATCGTGATGAGTCAAACTTGAACAGCACAAAATTCCGCTTCTGTCAAAGTTGTCAACTATTCCCACCAGCAGAATAACAACTTCCATAGAACGGTGCCCATGATATGCCGAAGTTCCAGACTGGTAACCCTGGATTAGCCAAGCTTGTCTATGTTTGTCATATGAACGCACCAACCAATCAGAGTGGAATTAGACCACACAGGCACAAAATCATGGAGCGCTGGGCAAGCCATCATTTGGTGTTGTGATGTCCCTGTGCAAAGCCTGTGAGTATGGCTGAACCTGTGAGAAAGCGAGAAGTGTTATCATTTAGAGAGAAGGTGAATTGATTCAGCATGTGGAAAACTATGGTGCAAAGTCGGAAGCAGCCATTGCGAATGAGTAGGAGATTTCACCATTAAGTTTGTTCATAATAATAATTATGTCCCTCTGTTTCTTACCCCCACCTTGGCACTGCTGCCTCACAGTACCAGGTCCCGGGTTTGATTCCCAGCTTGGGTCACTGTCTGCGCGGAGTCTACACATTCTCCCCGTGTCTGCGTGGGTTTCCTCCGGGTGCTCCGGTTTCCTCCCGCAAATCCCAAAGGACATGCAGGTTAGGTGGATTGGCCAGAATCAATTATCCTTAGTGTCCAAAAGGGCCTGGGTGGGGTTACAGGGATAGGGTGGAGGTGTGAGTTTGGGTAGGGTGCTCTTTCTAAGGGCCAGTATAGGTCTCCTTCTGTACTGTAAATTCTATGGTTCTATGAATAATCTTTATTGTCACAAGTAGGCTTACATTAACACTGCAATGAAGTTACTGTGAAAATCCCCTAGTCGCCACATTCCGGCACCTGTTCGGATACACAGAGGGAGAATTCAGAATGTCCAATTCACATGACAGCGCGTCTTTCGGGATGTGGGAGGAAACTGGAGCACCCGGAGAAAACCCAGACACAGGGAGAACGTGTAGACTCCGCACAGACAGTGACCCAAGCCGGGAATCGAACCTGGGACTCTGAAGCTGTGAAGCAACAATGCTACCCACTGTGCTACTGTGCCACCCGCATTATGAAACACAAGTCAAACATCTTGGAAGTTCAGCAAGCAGGCATTCTTTCCAGGCAAAGAAGAGGATAAGAAAGGTTGATTGTGTTGATGACATGGTGGATTGTAGCGTGCTTGTCTGAACATAGCATGCTGAGCAGAAAAAGATTACAGAGATTTTCCAGAACTATCTCCCGACATTTTCCAATGTAAAGCTCCGGCCTTTTATAAGGGCAGGCTATTGTATGTTTGAACATATTGAATAAAGATTTTTTTACCACATTTACGATTTTGTCATATTTTCATTTAACATTTGAATCAGATTTTAGGAAAGGCAAGAGGAGTCCAACAAATAAACAAAAGAAGATGTTTATTTATAAGAATATATATTTACAGTAAGGCCCACTTATACCTCACCATGCCCTCTCTCTGCGTTGGTCGGTTCCTGACTGGCTAACCTTTTATACAACATGGTGATCAGCCCCGTGGTTAGCGGGAGAGTTCATACTCCTCAAGGCACACAGGGAAAACAGTCGACCCCACCCCGTGAGTCTCGTGCAGGTATTACACCATTAGTTTTGTCATGGACCATGGCCAGTATTCTCTGAAAACCGGGCAAGTGTTGACGGCGGCGTAAACACCGGAGTGGTGTACGCCAGAATCAACGGGCGTCCTGGCCCAGCAATTCACTGGTCTTCAGGGGGTTAGCACGGTGCCAAAGCGCATGCGCGTGGTTGCCATCTCCATGCCGGTGCGGAGCAATATGTCGCCGACCTTACAGCGGCTACACAGAAGGCGGTAGGCCCCTCCAGATCGCGGCCGCCTAAAGATCGGTAGCCCCCGATCACGGGCCTGGATCCCGTGGAGGCCCCCCCCCCCCAGAGTCAGATCCCCTGCCCCCCCCCCCCCCCCCCCCCCCCCCCCCACCAGGACGTCCACCGTGGCCGCAGGTCCGACCTCCTGCCTGGTGGTACAAGGTTGGAACTACGCCGGCGAAACTCGGCGGGTGTTCGGCCGGTTGCCCGCGGAGAATCGCCATGGGGTGCCTATTCCAGCGGCCCCCGACTGGCACCGCGGCGACCGCGCAGGCGCGATTGGCGGTGATTCTCCGTCAGAGCGGCATGGCGGGAATTTCCCACACCCCCGGCGATACTCCAACCCGGCACGGGCTCAGAAAATCCCTCCCCATATTTATCAGGTCACTTAGAGATGCTTTCATATGGGAATGCTCGCCCCTGGCTATCACAAAGTTCCACTTATCACACAGTTGTGGGTAGATCCCCTGGGATTTGGCTCATCAGGATTTTACTGTAAGATATGACGCTGGGTTGATCAAAATGATCAGCATTTAAAAATAATAATTATTTAATCAAACTGGATGCAGTTCATGCCAACCAGCATAGAACAAACATTTGTACGATAGAATCACAAAATTATTTCTGTCTTGATTGCATTTTAGGTTTTGAAACAGTTAATGTAACTTCATGCAACATAAAGCTTTTTTTACACAGACTGTGGGAACCGACCCTACCTTAAAAGTCGAATCGTCAATGGTGATGATACGGAGCTTGGTGAGTGGCCCTGGCAAGTCAGCCTCCACTTTGATACCATAGGCCATACTTGTGCTGCAACGTTGATAAGTGATTGGTGGCTTCTAACTGTCTCACATTGCTTCCAGGATGTTTATCCCTACAAGTAAGTGACAATCAAGATACCGCCAGAAAAAGAAACACTCTGCACCACAGCTTAGCAAGTTATGTTATGGTTGATTAAAATAAAAAAGATTTTTAATTTGTTTTTAAAATTTGTTTATAAAATTTACAAAATTTCTTAATCAAAGGCACTGTTTTGTCAATTTTATTGTAAATGGGCTTATCCTTACTGCGAATTACAATTTTAAAAAAGAAAACGTGAGCATGTTGCCGATCTTGCCGTATCAATTTATTTTGCCCGGCCAGGCTCCATATCGCTGATTTTCAGTTTCTCCTGTATCACTGAGTAAAGAGGATGTGACCTGATTATCTAATGGAAGGAGAGAGGGCAGGGTCTCACTTCCGCCACTTCTCGCGTTAACACGCATCAAAAATGGCCTGAACATCGAATTCAACAACTTCAGATGATCAGTCCCACCTCGTCCCATTTGTTTTCATTTCATTTTAACTGTCTTTTATCATTTCTTTCTTTCTTAATATACATTTAATTTCCCCCCCCCCCAATCTTATCCACCTTTCCTGCACCTTTCTCCTCTTTGCTTCCCCTTCCCATCCCCCCATACCTACAGTTCATCCTCTGATGTTAGTTTCCCTGCTGTTTGACCTTTCACATCTTTTGTCCTCTCTGGGGACTGCCATTAACACTCTTACTTGGTATCTGTGGCCATTAGCACCCGGTTTCCCTGGGTTTCTGTGGCTATGACTCATCTTTCATTCTCACTCCACAGTATAAATATTTCCCACTTTCTCTGTCTGTTAGCTTTGACAAAGAGTCATCGGACTCAAAACGTTAGCTCTTTTCTCTCCCTACAGATGCTGCCAGACGTGCTGAGATTTTCCAGCATTTTCCCTTCCGTATCAGATTCCAGCATCCGCAGTAATTTTCTTTTCTCAAAAATGGTGGTCCTGGGAAAGAATGGGGAGCTCCAGAAGCTTCACCATGACCATTATAATTAAGTTAACATGCAGTGATTAATAAAAGCACCAATGGCATCACCTTTCACAGATTGGCTATATTCTTGTGAAATAGTAAAGGAAATTGTGACTTGCAGTCAATCAGGTTGAGCATACAAGTATTTTCTTTTGGTTTAAGAGTACTGGGGTGTTTTACTTGGTCTTTGCAAATGCTAAGACCTAGCAACCACGCTTGAGCATCATAAAGAGCAGACATGTCAAACACACCTGATATGAGGAGACTGATCCATTAACCTGCCACTTGACAGAGTGCAGAGGTCACGGGCGCGATTCTCCGACCCCCACGCCGGGTGGGAGAATCGCGCGAGTGCCAGACGAATCATGTCATGCCGCCCTGGCACCCCCACACGATTCTCCCACCCCCGCAAAACAGCCTGCTGAATCCGACCGGTTCACGCCAGCGCCAACCACACCTGGTCGCTGCCGGCGTGAACATCGCGCGACCGCTGCGTGTGGCGCCTGTGGGGGGCGGAGGGAGGGTCGAGCACCAGTGGCGTGCTCAGGAGGGATCTGGCCCGCGATCGGTGCCCACCGATCGTCAGGCCGGCGTCTCTGAAAGACGCACTCTTTTCCCTCCGCTGCCCCGCAAGATCAATCCGCCATGTCTTGCAGGGCAGCGGAGGGGAAGACAGCAACCGCGCATCCGCGGGTTGGCGCCGGCCAACCTGCGCATGCACGGGTGACGTCATTTAGGCACTGCCGGCCGCGTCATTCAGGCCGCGCCGCTTTGACGCAAGCGTCAAGGCCCGGCGCACAAGATTGATGCGCCGCCGCTCCTAGCCCCCCCGGGGGGGGGGGGGGGGGGGAATAGGGGGCGAGGAGCGGCCTCCGACGCCGGAATGAAACACTCCGGGTTTCACTTCGGTGTCGGCACTTTGTCTCCCTTTGGGAGAATTTTGCCCCACGTTCAGGAGAAGTGATCAAAACAGATAGATGAAGATAAACTGCATTGGTGTTTACTCACAAGTTAGATTTTATTTCCTGCATGTGTTGATCACAGCTCTGAAGTACTTCTGTCTATAAATAACTTTGAGATACTCTGAAGTTTTGAAAGGTCCTATATAAAAAGTTACGTCTATTTCTTGTCAGCCGATAGAACATAAGAACTAGGAGCAGGAGTAGGCAGTTCAGCCCCTCGAGCCTGCTCCACCATTCAATGCGAGCATGGCTGAGTACATCTCAATCTCATCTCCACCTTCCTGTCCGCCCCTCATAATCCATCATCCCGCTACTAATTAAAAACCTATCTATCTACTCCTTCAATTTGTTCAGTGTTCCAGCACCCACTCCACTCTGGGGTAAGAATTCCACAGACTCACAACCTTATAGTGGAGTGATTCCTCCTCATTTCTCTGCCCCTTAGCCTAAAACTATGGACTTTCGTTTTGGATTATCCAACAAGGGTAAACATCTGCTCTACGTCTACCCTGTCAATCATCTTATATACCTCAATTAGTGGAAGGGATGAGGGACTTGTTTTTGGAGGGGCTATTTGCAAGCTTGGAGGAGTTGTCAGAGAAATTTGGGCTGTCACGGGCGGATGCATTTATGTACCTGCAGGTTTGCAACTTTGTGAAAAAGGTCTTCCCAATATTCGCTGTGGTGCCTCCTTCCTCGTTGTTGGAAAGAGTTTTGTTGCTGGCAGGCATAAAGGAGGGAAGTACGTCGGGATTTATGGTAGGATTACGGCTAAATGGGCGGAGGAGATGGGTTGGAGATGGAGGATGGGATGTGAAGCGAGGCTCTGGGCAGGGTGAATACAACATTGTCATGTGCGAGGTTAGGGTTGATACAGTTTAAGGAAGTGCATAGGACCCATTTGACCAAATTCTGGATGAGTAGGCTATTTGCAGGTATGGAGGATGGGTATGAGTGGTGTGGGAGGGGCCTTACTTATCATGTTCTTATCATGTCCTCAGCTCGTGGGGTTCTGTGTCTCCTTCGTCCGCACCATGTCGCTGATTCTACAAAGTGAATTGAAGCACTGTCCCTTAGAGGCTATATTTGGGGTGTCGGACCTGCCGGAGCTACAGACTGGGGCAGGGCCAGATGTCCTGGCCTTCGCCCCGCTGATGGCTCAAAGATGGGTGCTGCTGGGGTGAAGGTCAGCTTCTCCACTTAGTGCCTCAGTATGGCTGGGGGATCTTATGGAGTTCTTGTATCTTGAGAAAGTTGAGTACACAGTGAGGGGGTTCTACCAGAGATGGCAGCCATTTATTCGGTACTTTGAACAGCTGGTCATCGTTAGTTGTTAGGTGGCAGTGCATGGAGTTGAGGGGGGAGTTTGTTAGGGGTCGTTTCGCACAGGGCGTGGGGGAGAGGGCTCCGGCGGGCTTTTTCATTGATTTACTGTTTTATTGTTTATGTATAAAATTGAAAACTGTAAATAACATTTTTTCAAAGAATATCTTACATAAAACTCAAAATGCACATTAGTCATCACAGCAGAAAGTACTTTTTTTTTTGAAAATCTTTTTATTGGCTTTTCTCATATTTAGGAACAGTTGTTGTGTATATACATTATATTTTTCTTGCCCGCGCTAGTTTACTTTATTGTAGAGAGAGGTTTATTTTGTCCTTCATTTAACTGGCTCTATGTACATTTCATTGCCCTCTGGATCGGCCTATTAACCCTCCCCCCCCCCCCCCCCCCCCCCCCTTTTCCTCTTTTCTTGTGATTTCCCCGCCTCAGCAGAAAGTATTTTTATGAACCCTTCACCGGACCTGGACAATTTAGAAGGATAGTTGTGCTCAATATATGAAGACGGTTTTCTCTTTTTAAGAGTCTTTTACTTTCTGTATCTATCTCCAGTATTTTCTGTACTTTCCCACGCTCCATTCCCCAGAGTTCATTATCAGAATACTGTTGCCGAGGAATCTGAATATTCTGAAACAGGCTGATGTTAACAGTGGTTAACTGATATGGCAATAATCCAACTGAACTGCTGCTCCAAAAGTATCCTCCTTTTTGCTGTTGTTCTTTTACTGGGTGACAACCACCACCTAGTGGTTAATAAATAAGTGGTAGTAAATGACTACAACCAATGACTTTCCATTATTGGCAAAGGACATGGCAGAGCAATTAGTTTGGCGTCATAAATCTATTGATTACATTAATTAAATTGGATTAGTTGCTGGGCGCGATCGAACAGCCTTGTTGCGACTCTGTGACACGACGAGGACGAACGGGCGGTAATCTCCGAGCCCGACGCCAGGTCGGAGAATCGCCGGGGGTGAGGGAAAATTACCGCCACGCCGCTCCAACACCGGGACATGATTCTCTGACCTGGCCAGAACCGTGCGAATGCAGCGTGTGCCACGTGGGCCAGAGAATCGGCAGAAGTGGCGCGACGTGCGGTTCCCCGGGCCTGCAGCGAATCTGCGGCCCAGATGGATCAAACGTCCTTTAAAGCGCCGTCAACCAGTCGTGCTGGCTGACGTTGACGAAGGAGGAGGTAGGGTTTGGCCTGGAGAGGACACCGGAGATGTTGAGACGGCGCAGCTGTGGCTGCAGGGGGTGCCGTTGTCTGAGGAGTGGGGCGGTGTTGGTGTCCGGGAGGTCGGGGC
Organism: Scyliorhinus canicula; assembly: GCF_902713615.1. Lineage (NCBI taxonomy): Eukaryota > Metazoa > Chordata > Chondrichthyes > Carcharhiniformes > Scyliorhinidae > Scyliorhinus > Scyliorhinus canicula. The sequence goes on along the minus strand of NC_052152.1, from coordinate 42,720,160 downwards.
GGGGGGAAGGGCTGGGGGTGTCGGTGCCTGGGGGTGGAAAGGCCAGGGGGGAGGAGCGGGCGTGGGGGGTTATGCGTGGCTGGGCCCCAGCTGGCAACAGTGGTGACCATGTAGCCCATGGCACCTGGTTGTGGAAGGGGGTATGTGCAATGATGGAATTTTGTGTACCCCCACCCCCTGCAGCCCATTATGATTGGCTATCATCCAGCGATGTTGGCCGCCGTGGTGGGGTCGCTGCACTGCATGAAGTCCTGTGAGATCTGGAGCAGGGGCACGACAGGGCGGTGGCAGAGGTTGCTGCAGAGGAGTGTGCCGCAGAGGGGCAGGTGGCAGCTGCTCAGGCTGGAGGGCCGCCTGTCCAACAGGCGGAGGAGGAGATGGTGCCACGGCGACGGAGGCGCCCGATGAGGCCTCGTGTGTACCCGCACCACATGTCCTTCCACAACCTCCAGGACAGGTCATGTTGGAGGAGCCGGGAAATTGTCGCCTATATCTGCCACTTGATGGCACGACTGGCACCGCGTGGAACTGGGTGTGGATGTCCTATCCAGGTGGCCGTCAAGGTGACGGTCACACTAAACGTCTATGCCATGGGGTCATTCCAGTCGCCAAGTGGGGACCTCTCCGGCATTTCCCAGGCGTCAGTGCACAGGTGTATCCGTGCAGTGACCGACGCCCTGTACGACATCGCGGACTGACATTCAGTTCCCTGTGGACCGCACCCACCAGGATGCCCGCGCAGCAGGCTTTGCCCTAATTTGCTAGGATTCCCATGGTCCAGGGGGCGATCGATGGGGTGCACGTTGCCATGCAGCCACCATCGGGTAATAGGACCGTGTTCATGAATACGAAGGGGACCTACTCCATGAATGTGCAGGTGAGGATCCTGCATGTCTGCGCCCGGCACCCGCAGTGTATCATGGCGCTTCATTCTGGTCCAATCGTTCATCCCCGCCATGTTCGAGGGACACCCCCCCCCCCCCCCCCCCCCCCCCCCCCCCCCGCCACCCCTGGGCTGCGGGGCTGGTTGCTGGGCGACAGGGGCTACCCGTTGTGGCCGTGGGTGATGCCGCCTATTCGGAGGTCACAGGCTGACGCGGAGACCCACTACAATGAGGCCCATGCAGCGACCAGGGGTGTGGTTGAGAGGTGCTTCGGGCTGATGAAGATGCTCTTCAGGTGCCTGGACCGTTCTGGTGGGGGCCTGTAGTACCTGTCGGAGAGGTTCGGCCGCATCATTGTGGTCTGCTGCGTCCTCCACAATATAGCCCAGCAAAGGGGCAATGTGCTGGAGGCAGAGGAGGGGGAGAAAGAGGAGGAGGAGGAGGATCATGATGAAGGGCATGCCTCCCCAGATGAGGAGGATGTGGAGTGGGGGGCCAATGTATGGGGCATACGGGCTGGACAGGGACGGGAGGCTGCCCAATGATACTGGCTGGGCCAGCGGGCACGAGAGGAGTTGATAGTCGCAAGGTTCACAGACTAGGAGGGGGATTCGCTGAGCATGGGCACGGACAGCACAGTATGGCACCACCCTCACCCCGCCCACCACCGACCATCCTCACCCCGTCCACCACCAACCACCCACATGCACACCACCCCTCCATCACACATCCACCTGCGGCACAACGGACAGGGCTCACACGGTCGCCAGAGGAAGCAGGTCTATTGCATGCCATGGAGGATGATGACAACCCGCTCTGCGATGAGCCCCGGGTTCTACATCGTTAAACAATGTCTGACTCACGGTCACAGTAACACCCTCCACCTGGGAGATCCCCGCCTGGACACTGCATCGCAGGGACCCGTCGTTTGCCTGGGGGTGGGGTGGCGAGGGTGACCCGGGGGATGTGGGGGGGTGCACGCCACACTCACCGGAGCTCGACATCTCATCACCCCTCACACACACTGGCGCTCAATTCCCACCCCTGGGAGGGGTGGGAACTGAGGGCACGCATCAGACAAACTACAGAGGCAGCTTCCATAGGTGTGAAAGTGATTTTAATTACAAACGTTACATACACGTGCCCTCGTCCCTATAACTACTCTGTGCCCTGCACCCGTGCCAACTTACTCAGTGTCTATGATTATGTCGAAATGGTTCCCCAGACGGTACAGCGGAAGTGGAGGTGGACTGCTGTGACTCCTTCCCTGTGACTAGGGTCCCCTTTGGTTGTCATTTCCTGGGGCTGCCCGGCCTCGGGCGATTGGGGTGGCGTGCTGCTACCCTGTTCTGCCTGTTGCCCACCAGATGTACCAGGGATGGAAGGGGGGAGGAGTCCGAGGTGGCGAGGTGTTCCAGGACCACACCCTGCAGGGGTATCTGGAACAGGCCCCAGCACCTCTTCCTCCCTCGGGGTGCCCAATTGTCCCCGGGGCTCTCCATGGGACGGAGGTGCGAGCGGATCCAACACCCGAGGCACCCCCGGCACCTGGCACTGCCAGTCCTGGAGGCCCACCCTGGTATCGACAAGGGTCTGCAAGCTTGCAGCCATGGAGCTGAGGGAGTGGACCACCCCTGCCTGGGTCTGGGCAGCAGCAAGGCAAGCCGATGCTCTCAGCATGGCTAGCTGAGACTGGGCCACGGTGCTGAGCGCTGCTGCGATCTGCAGCTGGTTCTGGCTCAGGGCTGAGGGCAGCCCTGTCCTGGGCCACGGACACCGCCTGCACGGAAAGCCCCAGGCCTTGCATACTCCGACCCATGTCAAACACCATTGCCCCCATTGCCTCCACCGCAGACTCCACCCATGCGGTTTCGGCCTGGGTGGCATGCATGACCGGCACCACTCCCTGCTCCTGCACGAGGTTGGACCTCCCCACCTGTGACTGCAGGTGCTGCAAGCCGGCCATCATCCCCTTCACTCGTCCCCTCGGTCCCTGAATGCATCGGGTCTGTGGGTGGGTGTGGGAACTCCAGGAACCCGGGACCCGTCTAGGCGGCAGCTGGTTGCTGGGGCCGGGCTGCCCTCCAACCATCTGGCCCCTTGGCTGCTCCTACCTCCACCTGCTGTACCGGGACAGCTGTGTGTCCCAGAAGCCTCATCGCTAAAGTGCCCAACCGAGGTGAGAGTCTCTGTGATGGTGGAGGGTGTAGGAGATAGCAGTGCCGTTATGTTGATGTCCTCATCGGACCCGAAGTCCGGGGTCTCCTGGGGTGGTGTGTCCTGACTGTCCGTCTCCTGTGTGCTGGTGTCCTGTCCGTCCCGTGTGCTGGTGTCCTGTCCGTCCGTCCCCTGTGTGCGGGTGTCCTGTCCGTCCGTCCCCTGTGTGCGGGTGTCCTGTCTGTCCGTCCCCTGTGTGTGGGTGTCCTGTCCGTCCGTCCCCTGTGTGCTGGTGTCCTGACTGTCCGTCCCCTGTGTGCTGGTGTCCTGTCCGTCCGTCCCCTGTGTGTGGGTGTCCTGTCTGTCCGTCCCCTGTGTGTGGGTGTCCTGTCTGTCCGTCCCCTGTGTGCGGGTGTCCTGTCCGTCCGTCCCCTGTGTGCTGGTGTCCTGACTGTCCGTCCCCTGTGTGCGGGTGTCCTGTCCGTCCCCTGTGTGCGGGTGTCCTGTCCGTCCCCTGTGTGCGGGTGTCCTGTCCGTCCCCTGTGTGCGGGTGTCCTGTCCGTCCGTCCCCTGTGTGCTGGTGTCCTGACTGTCCGTCCCCTGTGTGTGGGTGTCCTGTCTGTCCGTCCCCTGTGTGTGGGTGTCCTGTCCGTCCGTCCCCTGTGTGCTGGTGTCCTGTCCGTCCGTCCCCTGTGTGTGGGTGTCCTGTCTGTCCGTCCCCTGTGTGTGGGTGTCCTGACTGTCCGTCCCCTGTGTGCGGGTGTCCTGTCTGTCCGTCCCCTGTGTGTGGGTGTCCTGTCTGTCCATCCCCTGTGTGTGGGTGTCCTGACTGTCCGTCCCCTGTGTGCGGGTGTCCTGACTGTCCGTCCCCTGTGTGTGGGTGTCCTGACTGTCCGTCCCCTGTGTGTGGGTGTCCTGACTGTCCGTCCCCTGTGTGTGGGTGTCCTGACTGTCCGTCCCCTGTGTGCGGGTGTCCTGACTGTCCGTCCCCTGTGTGCGGGTGTCCTGTCTGTCCGACCCTGTGTGCTGGTGTCCTGACTGTCCGTCCCCTGTGTGCGGGTGTCCTGACTGTCCGTCCCCTGTGTGTGGGTGTCCTGACTGTCCGTCCCCTGTGTGTGGGTGTCCTGACTGTCCGTCCCCTGTGTGCTGGTGTCCTGTCCGTCCCCTGTGTGCGGGTGTCCTGTCCGTCCGTCCCCTCTATGCTGGTGTCCTGGGTTGGTGTGTCCGTGTCCTCGCTGTAGGTCTCCTGTGTCGTGGTGTTCTTATCGTCTTTCCCCTGTGTCTCCGTCCCCTGGGTTGTGGCGTTGTGACTCGACTGGGCCAGAGGGCTGTGATGCGACCATCAATTCATTCAGAGACACGAGTTGAAGTAAACTGTGGCTTTAATCGGCTTACTACTGAGCCTGCCTGCGACTATCCTGAACTGAGGGCGGACTCGCAAGACCGCAGCACTTATACTTCCTGCTGGGGGCGGAGCCAGGGCGGAGCCCTGTACAAGCTCCTCATCTTCCCCTGTGGGCAGAGCCGCGCAACGGCTCAAAGATGGAGCCCATGGGGATACAGTAATGTACAGTGTGAATTATAGTGTTTACACATTCACCACAGGCTGTTGCTGTGGCTGCCCTCCCCGTCACTGGATGAGTCTCTGGTGCATTGCTGCCCTGGCACTGGATGGGGGCGGGCTACGCCTGATGGTCCGGGTCGATCCCAGGGGCGTTGCTGCCCTGGCACTGGATGAGGGTGGGCTACGCCTGATGGTCCGGGTCGATCCCAGGGGCGTTGCTGCCCTGGCACTGGATGGAGGCAGGCTACATCCGCTGGGCCGGGTCAATTGTCGTGTGGTCCTGCAAGACACAATACAGCATGCATGGTTAGACACGCAGATGGGGCTGAAGGGGTGGGCCGACGGGGTGGGGGGAGGAGGTGGGGATGGGGGAGGGGAGGAGGTGGGGGAAGGGGGGAAGGGAGGAGGTGGGGAAGGAAGGAGGTGGGGAAGGGGGGAAGGGAGGTGGGGAAGGGGGAGGGGAGGAGGTGGGGGAAGGGGGGAAGGGAGGAGGTGGGGAAGGGGGGAAGGGAGGTGGGGAAGGGGGAGGTGAGGAGGTGGGGGCAGGGGTTGGGGGAGAAGGTGGGGGAAGGGGGGAAGGGAGGAGGTGGGGAAGGGGGGAGGGGAGGAGGTGGGGGAAGGGGAGTGGGTGGGGGGAGGAGGTGGGGGCCAGTTTGGGGGGAATCTCTCTTGGTGGCGCGCCCCGGATCTCGGCATCGGCAACCTCCCGGTCCTCGGGAAGGTGGGGAAGGGGGAGGTGAGGAGGTGGGGGGGGGGGGGGGGGGGGGGGGGGGAGTGGGGGGGGGGAGGAGGTGGGGGCCAGTTTGGGGCAATCTCACTTGGTGGCGCGCCCCGGATCTCGGCATCGGCAACCTCCCGGTCCTCGGGAAGGTGGGGAAGGGGGAGGTGAGGAGGTGGGGGAATGGGGGGGGGGGGCGGGGGAGGAGGTGGGGAAGGGGGAGGGGAGTGGGAGAGGGGAGGAGGTGAGGGCCAGTTTGGGGGGAATCTCACTTGGTGGCGCGCCCTGGATCTCGGCACCGGCAACCTCCCGGTCCTTGGGTCCGCCTGCAATGTCCAGTGCCCTGTGTTCATGTACGGTGAGGAGGCACAATTCAGGTGGACCCCCTCCATTCCTGGCATGCTCCCGATTGTTATGGGTGCACGTCACCTTGGGGGGGGTGGTAGCACAAAAAGATCAGCAGTGTTAGGCGGACAGATACATGTAGCCCAGCAGTTGGGTATATGTTGGCTTAGGTTCACAGGCCATCCTGCCAATGCAAGTGGCATGGGTGAGTGCAGCCATGTGGGTCACAGCTGGGGTTGTACCACCTCCCCGTGCGGAGGGGGGGTCGGTGCCACATGTGTAGGGGGTAGGGGAGTTGGTGCCATGGGCACAGTGCTGGGTACTCAGCCTGGCTGCCCTGACCAGGTCGTTGAGCGTTTTGCGGCACTGGTTGCCTGTCCTGGGTATAATCCCTACGGCGCTGACTGCTTCATCCACCTCCCTCCACAGACGTCGGGCGGTGTTGGCTGCGACCCTGCAGCCGTGTACAGGGCCTTGCTCTTCTGCTCCACGGCGTCCAGGAGCGTCTCTATGTCCTGGTCCTGGAACCTTGGCGAGGCGGGCGGCCATCTTGCAGCGTCAGCCAGTGTGTGTGCATGTGGCGGCTACTTGACTGTGATGCGGCACAATGCCGATTACGCCGTGCGCGTCTGTGATGCTGTTCTGGGTCGTGCCGTCACGCTTCCATGATGCCCACTCTAGTCCCTTCCATTGCGCAGAATAGGCACACTTTTGGACCCGTTGACGTCGGCGTGGATCGCTCCAGTTTTTACACCGGCGTCAACAAATATCGGAGAATCCCGGCCTAAATCGTGACGCTCAGAACGCCTTGTGAGATCTAATGAAATCTCGCGAGACATCGCGATCTGGATCACGCTCTCGCTGGGTGAGATTCAGATTAACATATTTAAGTGAACCATTAGACCCATTTAAATATGTTGCCACCCAATTCTCCCGTGGCCCAGGAATGAATGCCTGAGCCTGGGAGATCTCGCCGAGGGGCTGTTTAGCACTGAACCACACAAGCGTGTCCCAGGCATAACGGCACCTTGGGGGGGGGGGGGGGGGGAGCTCCCAGGCCCTGGGTGGTCAGCCTCTGGACAAGAGTGGTACTCTCACACTCCCGCTGCCACCCGGGCACCTTGGCAATGTTAGACTGGCAGGCGGCATTGTGTGGCGCTAACAATTGTACGCAAAGACTCGAGTGAAGTACAAGAGAGGCTTTATTGCTGTGAGATGCTATTCCTCCGACGGCGGCTGTAGAATAGTATCTCAGTGAAGCTAGCGCAAATTTATACACAAGCTCCCTGTGGGTGGAGCTAGCTGGCAGGGGCTTAGCGGAGAAACCTGTATTCCAGATACGGCCATGCATCCCCCTACTGCAAGCACACATATCTACAGTGGTTGTATCACCACATTCACCCCCTGTAAAAATGAGTCCGGCGGGGGTGACGTGGAACTATAATACAAAAGGTGATCTATGTACAAAAGGTCCAAACAACAGAAAACCAAGTGCCCATCCAGTTAGTAGGTCACAGATTGAGCCGAATCGGCGGTCGAACGTTCTGTTGTGATCGGCGACAACGGCTCAGGCGGTGTTGGCGACAACGGTGCAGGTGCTGGCAGTGTTGGTGCTGGCCAGTGGCGGGATGACTCCAAGAGCGAGCCGGAATCTTCCGTGTCCTCCAGTATGGGCAGGGGGACGAGGGATGGACCCGGTGGCGATGAATACGGGGGCACCGGGGAAAAGGAGGGTGGCGCGGGGGGGGGGGGGGGGGGGGGGAAATGGGCGTGGGATCGGCACCTGAGGGATCCAGGTCACGGAGCGAGTCTGTGTCCTGGCGGCCATCGGGGAACTCCACGTAGGCATACGGGGGATTGGCGTGGAGCAGGTGTACTTTGTCCACCAGGGATTCCGCCTTGTGGTGCCTGACATGCCTACGGAGAAGGACTGGGCCCGGAGTCGTGAGCCAAGTCGGGAGTGACACCCCGGATGTAGACTTCCTAGGGAAGGCAAAAACACGTTCAAGAGGTGTACTGTTAGTCGCGGTGCACAGTAGTGACCGAATGGAATGGAGCGCGTCAGGGAGGACCTGCTGCCAGCGAGCGGCTGGGATGTTCCTGGACCGTAGGGCCAGCTGGATGGCCCTCCATACCTTCCCGTTCTCCCTCTTTACCTGCCCGTTTCCCCGGGGGTTGTAGCTGGTCGTCCTGCTGGAGGCGATACCCCTGCTGAGCAGGAACTGACGCAGCTCATCGCTCATGAATGAAGATCCCCTGTCACTGTGGATGTAGTCGGGGAAACCGAACAGAGCGAAAATGGCAGACGTCATATCCGGGCATGGGATGGCGAAGGGGAACCTAGAAAATTCATCAACCACACTAAGGATGTAGGTGTTGCGGTCGGTGGAGGGAAGGGGCCCTTTGAAATCTATGCTGAGGCGTTCAAAGGGGCGGGACGCTTTCACCAGGCGCGCACGGTCTGGCCAGTAGAAGTGCGGCTTGCACTCGGCACAGACCTGGCAGTCTCTGGTGACTGTCCATACTTCCTCGACGGAGTAGGGCAGATTGCGGGCTTTGATTAGGTGGTACAAACGAGTGACCCCCGGATGGCAAAGGCTCTCGTGCAAGGCACGGAGCTGGTTCACTTGTGCGCTGGCACATGTACCTCGGGAGAGGGCGTCTGGGGCTCGTCGAGCTTGCCGGGGCGATACAAAATCTCGTAGTTATAGGTGAAGAGCTCGATTCTCTACCGCAAGATTTTGTCATTTTTGATCTTGCCCCGCTGAGTGTTGTTGAACATGAAGGCTACCGACCGTTGGTCAGTGAGGAGAGTGAATCTCCTGCCGGCCAGGTAATGCCTCCAGTGCCGCACCGCTTCAACGATTGCCTGGGCCTCCTTTTCTACAGAGGAGTGTCGAATTTTGGAGGCGTGGAGGGTGCGGGAAAAGAATGCCACGGGTCTGCCTGCCTGATTCAGTGTGGCGGCAAGGGCGACATCTGAAGCGTCGCTCTCTACTTGGAAAGGCAGTGTCTCATCTACTGCGTGCATCCCGGCCTTGGCTAAGTCAGAGCAAATACGGGCGAAGGCCTGTTGTGCCTCGGCCGTGAGGGGAAAATGTGTGGACTGGATTAGTGGGCGGGCAATGTCCGCGTATTGTGGTACCCACTGGGCGTAGTAAGAAAAGAACCCCAGGCAGCGTTTGAGAGCCTTGGGACAGTGGGGGAGGGGTAGCTCCATGAGGGGGTGCATGCGGTCGGGGTTGGGCCCCAGTAGTCCGTTTTGGACTACGTAGCTGATGTACCATCAATTGAACGCGAGACGTGTTGCTGTACAAAAGTATGGCTTTAATCAGCTAGATGTTAGCCCTGCGGTCGACTACAGTAAATGGACGACCGCCGGGAGTACTGGGTATTTATACCCCGCCCTAGAGGCGGGGTTAACACGTACGCATACTGCGGGTTAGCGTGGAGTAACTGGACTTGTTCCACCAACGGGTCGGACTTGTGCACCCGCACATGCTTCCGGAGCAAGATGGGTCCGGGGGCGGCCAGCCACGTCGGGAGAGGGGATCCGGAGGACGACTTCCTGGGGAAAACAAGAAGTTCATGAGGTGTCTGATTTGTTGCGGTACAGAGGAGTGAGCGGATAGAATGTAGGGCATCGGGGATAACCTCTTGCCATCGGGAAATAAGGAGATCTCTGGACCGGAGGGCCAGTAGTATGGTCTTCCAGATGGTACCATTCTCCCGCTCGACCTGTCCGTTACCCCGAGGGTTATAGCTGGTCGTCCTGCTGGAGGCAATGCCCCTGTTGAGCAGGAATTGACGCAGCTCGTCGTTCATAAATGAGGACCCCCGATCGCTATGTATGTATGCGGGGTAGCCGAACAGGGAGAAGATGGAGAGGAGGGCCTTAATGACGGTCGATGTGGTCATGTTGGGGCAGGGAATGGCGAAGGGGAAGCGGGAGTATTCGTTGATTACTGTCAGGAAGTAAATGTTGCGGTTGTTAGAGGGAAGGGGCCCCTTGAAGTCAATGCTGAGATGTTCGAAGGGGCGGGATGCTTTGACCAAATGTGCGCGCTCGGGGCGGTAGAAGTGCGGTTTGCACTCAGCGCAGATGTGGCAGTCACGGGTTACTGTCCTGACTTCCTCGATGGAGTAGGGCAGGTTGCGGGCCTTAATGAAATGGTAGAGGCGGGTCACCCCTGGATGGCAGAGGTCCGCGTGGAGGAAGCGGAGGTGGTCTATCTGCGCGCTGGCGCAGGTACCGCGGGACAGCGCATCAGGAGGCTCATTGAGCTTCCCAGGACAGTACAAGATCTCATAGTTGTACGTGGACAACTCGATCCGCCACCGTAAGATCTTGTCATTCTTAATCTTGCCCCTTTGTGCATTATCGAACATGAAGGCCACTGACCATTAGTCTGTGAGGAGGGTAAACTTCCTGCCGGCCAAATAGTGCCTCCAATGTCGCACAGCTTCGACTATGGCCTGGGCTTCCTTTTCCACAGAGGAGTAGCGGAGTTCGGAAGCCTGGAGGGTTCTGGAGAAGAAGGCCATGGGTCTGCCCGCTTGGTTCAGGGCGGCCACCAGAGCAACTTCTGATGCGCCGCTCTCGATCTGGAAGGGGAGGGAATCATCGATGGCGCGCATCGTGGCCTTTGCGATGTCCACTTTGATGCGGCTAAAGGCCTGGCAGGCCTCCAACGACGGCGGGAAGGTCGTGGATTGAATGAGGGGACGGGCCTTGTCGGCGTAATTGAATCCATTGGGTGTAGTAAGCGAAGAAACCCAGGCAGCGTTTGAGGGTATTGGGGAGAGGGAGTTCCATCAGGGGGCGTATGCGTTCAGGGTCGGGGCCTATCACTCCGTTACGCACTACGTAGCCGAGGATGGCTAGACGGTCGGAGCTAAACACGCACTTATCCTTATTGTATGTGAGGTTAAGGAGTTTTGTGGTTTGGAGAAATTTTCGGAGGTCCTGCTGGTCGTGGCCGCAGATGGTGACGTTATCGAAATACGGGGAGGTAGCCCGTAATCCGTACTTGTCGACCATTTGGTCCATCTCCCGTTGGAAGACCGAGACCCCATTTGTGACACTGAATGGAACCCTGAGGAAGTGGTGGAGGAGCCCATCAGCCTCGAACGTGGTATACTTGCGGTCACTCGCGCGGATGGGGAGCTGGTGATAGGCGGACTTGAGGTCCACAGCGGAGAAGACTTTGTATTTCACGATCTCGTTTACCATGGCGGAAATACGGGGGAGAGGATACGCGTCTAGTTGCGTAAACCGGTTGATGGTCTGGCTATAGTCGATGACCATCCGGTTTTTCTCCCCAGTCCGGACCACCAGCACTTGGGCTCGCCAGGGACTGTTGCTGGCCTCGATGACCCCTTCCGTCAGCAGCCTCTGGATCTCGGACCTGATGAAGGTCTGGTCCTGGGCACTGTACCGTCTGCTCCGTGTCGCGACGGGTTTGCAATTCGGGGGTGAGGTTAGCAAACAGGGAGGGAGGGTCCACTTTGAGGGATGCGAGGCTGCAGACAGTGAGGGGGGTATAGGGCTGCCGAATTGGAAGGTCAAGCTCTGCAGGTTGCACTGGAAGTCCAGTCCTTGGAGTGCCGCTGCGCAACGGTCAGGGAGGACAAGGAGTTTATAATTTTTTAAAAACCTTCCCTTGGACCGTGAAGTCCGCGATGCAGCACCCGGTGATGCGGACGGAGTGCGAACCTGAGGCTAACCCGATTTTGTGTTTTACAGGATGGACAGGGAGTGCGCAGCGTCTTACCGTGGTAGGGTGAATGAAGCTTTCCGTGCTCCCGGAGTCCAGCAGGCAGCCCGTCTCGTGGCCGTTGAGGTGGATCAGCGTCGTTGTTTTGGCGAGCGTGTGTGGCCGTGACTGATCGAGTTGACTGGCTACGAGTCATGGAGAAGATCCATTGTCGTAGTCATCGTCGGCCGAGTAGGTGCTGGCAGGATCTTGTGTGCCAGTCCAGGATGGCGGTGTCCAGGATCCGCACGTGGAGTCGGGGCCCCTAGATGGCGGCGCCCAGGACCCGCACGTGGAGTTGGGGCTTCAAGATGGCGGTGCCCAGGACCCGCACGTGGCGTCCGGGGCCCAAGATGGCGGCGCCCGCGGGACCCTCGTGGTTGCTGGGGGCGAGGTTAGCGGTGCCAGCGGGCCGATCAGAGCGGCTGAGAGCGGGGGCAGAGAGGCACGCAGGCCGGGCGCAGGGGGCGGGGGGGAGAGATTGACGCGGTGCGCTGGAAGGGCCCGGAAAGGCCTAGAGAGGGGAATCCCCGGTCGCTGCGCGGTACAGATTTGGCCTGGCAGACCGACGAAAAATGGCCTTCTTCCCGCAGCTCTTACAGAGGGCGGAGCGGGCTGGGCAGCGCGGGCGAGGGTGTTTGCGAACCCACAGAAATAGCAGCGGGGCTCCGTGGGCTTGTCGGGGCGTCCCGCGGCGCAGGCCTGAGGGGGGTCGGGAGCGGTGGATGGCGGTGGGGAAGCGTGCCAGGAGGCCCAGGGTGCTGCAGCGCGGCTGGGGACATAGGAGCGGGCTTTTAAGTCGGCGACCTCCAGGGAGGTGGCGAGAGTCCGTGCCTCAGTTAGGCTGAGGTCGTCTTTTTCCAGCATCCGCTGGCGGATAGCGGGGGACTGCATCCCAGCCACGTAAGCATCTCTAATCAAAAGTTCCATGTGCTCAGTGGCTGAAACTTGGAGGCAGGTGCAATTCCTCCCCAGGACAGCCTGGTAAAAACCGTCTAAGGACTCACCGGGGAGCTGTTGTCTGGTAGCCAGCAGATGTCGGGCGAATACTCTGTTTACCCGTTAAGAAACTGTCCTTTCAGCTTATCCATGGCCGCGTCGTACTCTTTTTCCTCCCCTATCATCGTGTAGGCCACCATGCCCACGCTGGAGTAGAGGATATGAAGCTTCTGTGCCATGGTGGGAGGGCTGTTTGCGGACGCCAGGTAACCATCGAAACACGCCAGCCAATGTTTGAAGATTTCCGATGCGTTCTGAGTTTGCGGGCTGATGCGGAGGCATTCGGGCTTGATCCGGAGCTCCATCTTCAAAATTCTAGCTGATTAAATTGATGAACCATCAATTGAACGCGAGACGAGTTGCTGTACAAAAGTATGGCTTTAATAAGCTAGATGTTAGCCCTGCGGTCGACTACAGTAAATGGACGACCGCCGGGGGTACTGGGTATTTATACCCCACCCTGGAGGCGGGGTTAACTCAGCCTCTCGACCAATCGGGGAGCCGTCACATGACTGGTCTCAACCAATCGGTCAAGAGGCACATGACCGACCAGGGCCAATGGTAAGCCGGTGTTCTGCACCAATGGCAGGCAGCTATGTTAATCATACCACCACATTTAGCGAGGATGGCCAAACGGCCTGTGCGGAACACACACTTCTCCTTGTTATACGTGAGGTTAAGGAGGGATGCAGTGTGGAGGAATTTAGCAAGGTTGGCGTCATGGTCCTGCTGGTCATGGCCGCAGATGGTGACATTGTCTAAGTACGGAAAAATGGCCTGCAGTCCGTACCGGCCAACCATTCGGTCCATTTCCCGTTGAAATACCGAGACCCCGTTTGAGACGCCGAAGGGAACCCTAAGAAATTGGTACAGGTGACCGTCCGGCTTGAAGGCAGTGTAGGGACGGTCCGATTTACGGATGGCGAGCTGGTGGTAGGCGGATTTCAGGTCAATTGTAGAGAAGATCCGGTACTGTGCAATCTGATTGACCATATCAGATATGCGAGGGAGGGGATACGCGTCGAGCTGCGTGCACCGGTTGATGGTCTGGCTGTAGTCCACGACCATCCTGTGCTTCTCCCCAGTTTTAACCACTATCACCTGGGCTCTCCAGGGACTGTTGCTGGCCTTGATAATACCCTCCTGAAGCAGCCGCTGGACTTCGGACCTGATGAAGGCCTTGTCCTGGGTGCTGTACCGTCTGCTCCTGGTGGTGACGGGCTTGCAGTCTGCGGTCAGATTGGCAAAGAGGGAGGGAGGCTCGACCTTGAGAGTTGCGAGGCCGCAACGGTGAGGGGAGGTAGGGGTCCGCCGAATTTGAGGTTGAGGCTCTGGAGGTTGCATTGAAAGTCCAGGCCTAGTAAGAGTGACGCGCAGAGGTTGGGGAGAATGTACAGGCGGAAACGGTTGAATTCCACGCCCTGTACAGTAAGTTTAACCAGGCAGGAGCCCCGGATCGGGACAGAGTGGAAACCGGAGGCTAGGGAGATCTGCCGGTTGGCGGGGTGGACCGCAAGGGAGTAGCACCTTACCGTGTCCGGGTGAATGAAGCTCTCGGTGCTCCCGGAGTCGATGAGGCAGGAGGTCACGTGGCCATTGACGAGCACCGTCGTGGAAGAGGGTGCCAGGTTGCGATGTCGGGACTGGTCGAGCGTAACGGAGGTGAGTAGCGGGCGATCGGCCGACGAGTCCGACGAGTACCGGCAGCGACCCGGGTCCCGTGGTCCCGTCCCGAGTGGAGGACAAAATGGCGGCGTTTGGAGTACCTGTGAGGAAGAAGATGTCGGTGGATAAAATGGCGGCACCCATGGAGCGCACGTTGTGGCGGCGGGACAAGATGGCGGCGCCCCGCACTTGAGGGAGCGGGACCAACTGCGGGTAAGAAAGGGCTGGGTGGGACAAACCTATCATTCCTGTTATGGGGCAAGGGCCAGGGGGGTGGCGATCCTGATTGGCAAGAGGACAATGTTTAGGGCGACAAAGACGGTTACGGACCCAGGGGGACGGTATGTCATGGTCAGCGGGGCCCTGGATGGGGCGCCGGTAGTTCTAGTTAACGTGTACGCGCCCAACTGGGACGACACGAGCTTCATCCAAAAGACCATGGCAGAAATCCCGGACATAGCGACGCACCGACTAATCATGGGGGGGGACTTCAACTGTGTACAGGACCCAACGACGGACAGATCAAACCCCAGAACGGGGAAAACCTCAAACATGGCAAGGGAACTCAGCCACTATATGGAGCAGATGGGAGCAGTAGACCCCTGGAGATTCGCCCACCCGGGGGAGAAAGAATTCTCTTTCTTCTCCCCAGTACACAACGTGTACACCAGAATTGACTTCTTTGTGGTGGGGAAAACGGTGCTTCCAGAGATAGACAAGGTGGAATACTCCGCAATTGTGATATCAGACCACGCTCCACACTACATGGATGTGCGGCTAGAGACGGGAAGGGCCCAGCGCCCCAAATGGAGGTTGGACGGTGCCTTACTAGCTGACAAGGCCTTCAGCGAAAGGATAGCGCAGGCCATAGCGGAGTACACTGAGATCAACCAAAACGGGGAGGTCTCACCCTCCACGTTCTGGGAAGCGCTTAAGGCCGTACTAAGAGGGGAAATCATAGCCTACAAAGCGCAAAGAGATAGGGAGGAAAGGGTGGCTAGGCAGAAGCTGGTCGACTCCATACTGGAGGTAGACCATAAATACTCCGAGGCCCCGACTGTAGAACTCCTGGCGGAGAGAAAAGAATTACAAAGGAACTTTGACCTGCTCTCCACCAGGAAAGCAGTACACCAACTCCGCCAGGCACGCGGGGCCCTATACGAACACGGAGACAAAGCCAGCCGCCTGTTGGCCCACCAGCTGAGAAAGCAGGCAGCCAGCAGAGAAATCGCGCAAATCAGAGATACCAGAGGCACGTTGGAAACAGAACCAGAGAAGATTAACAAAACCTTCAAGGCCTTCTACCAAGAGCTGTACACCTCAGAGCCCCCAACGGGGAAGGCTGGGATGAACCGGTTTCTTGACGGACTGAACATACCAGTTGTGGGAGAGGGCAGGAAAACGGGATCTGGAAGCACCACTAGCACTGGGAGAGATCATGGACAGCATTAGCTCCATGCAGGCGGGGAAGGCGCCGGGACCGGACGGATTCCCGGCGGACTTCTACAAAAAATTTGCGACAGCGCTGGCCCCGCACATGCGGGAGATGTTCACAGACTCGCTAGCTAGGGGCACGTTGCCACCCACGTTAGCACAGGCCTCAATCTCGCTGATACCTAAGAAAGACAAAGACCCAACGGAATGTGGGTCATACAGACCCATATCTCTGCTGAACGCAGACGCCAAAATACTGGCCAAAATCCTAGCCAAAAGGCTAGAAGACTGTGTACCTGAGGTGGTCACAGAGGACCAGACGGGCTTTGTCAAAGGTAGACAGCTGACCGCGAACATCAGGCGCCTGCTGAACGTGATAATGACCCCCTCCGGGGAGAGAACACAAGAGGTGATCGTCTCCCTGGACGCAGAAAAGGCCTTCGACAGAGTCGAATGGAAATACCTCATAGAGGTACTGGAGCGGTTCGGGCTTGGAACAGGGTTCACCGCTTGGGTAAAGCTCCTGTACAACGCTCCCATGGCGAGTGTACAGACCAACAATACCAACTCCCAATACTTCCAGCTGCACAGGGGCACCAGACAAGGATGCCCACTGTCCCCGCTGCTGTTCGCACTAGCAATCGAACCGCTAGCAATCGCGCTCAGGGCAGCAAAAAATTGGAGGGGGATCCGAAGGGGAGGTAGAGAGCACAGAGTCTCACTCTATGCGGATGATCTGCTCCTCTATATCTCGGACCCACAAAGCAGCATGGACGGGATCATCGCGCTCCTGAAAGAGTTTGGAGCCTTCTCGGGCTACAAACTCAACATGAGCAAAAGTGAGATCTTCCCATTACACCCGCAAGGGGGGGGGGGGGGGCAGCACTAAAGGGGCTGCCGTTCAAACA
Organism: Scyliorhinus canicula; assembly: GCF_902713615.1. Lineage (NCBI taxonomy): Eukaryota > Metazoa > Chordata > Chondrichthyes > Carcharhiniformes > Scyliorhinidae > Scyliorhinus > Scyliorhinus canicula. Next base: position 42,703,730 of record NC_052152.1, on the reverse strand, counting down.
AGCCCGACATAAATTCCGCTACCTGGGGATCCAAATAGCCCATGACTGGAAAGGGATCCACAAATGGAACCTCACCAGCCTGACGGAGGAAGTTAAAAAGGACCTGCAAAGATGGAACACACTCCCGCTCTCCCTCGCGGGGAGAGTTCAGACGATCAAAATGAACGTACTGCCCAGGTTCCTCTTCCTGTTTAGATCCATTCCGATCTACATCCCCAAGGCCTTTTTCAAAGCGCTGGACAAACTCATCATGGCGTTCGTATGGGGGGGTAAAAATGCTAGGATCCCAAAGAAGGTCTTACAAAAAACAAAAACCAGGGGAGGGTTAGCCCTCCCGAATCTACAACTCTACCACTGGGCAGCAACAGCCGAGCGAGTAAGGGGATGGATCCAGGAGCCAGAAGCTGAGTGGGTGCGTGCGGAGGAGGCCTCCTGCATGGGAACCTCCCTCCGGGCCCTCGCCACGGCAGCACTCCCATCCCCACCCAAAAAACACTCCAGCAGCCCAGTGGTGACAGCCACCCTCCAATCCTGGAACCAACTGCGGCAGCAACTTGGCCTGACCAAAATGTCGAACAGGGCTCCCATCTGCAACAACCATAGGTTCAAACCAGCACTGACCGACGCCACCTTCAAAAGGTGGAGGCAGGACGGGGGGACACTGACAGTCAGGGACCTGTACACGGACGACAGGATCGCAACACTGGACGAACTGACAGAGAAATTTCAGCTAGCTGGGGGGAACGAGCTACGGTACCTGCAGCTCAAAAACTTCCTACGAAAGGAGACAAGGACGTACCCACAACCGCCACGACAGACACTACTGGAAGACCTACTGGACGCAAGTATCCTAGAGAAAGGGAACTGTAGTGACATGTATGACCGACTGGTAGATAGGGACGACACCGTACTGGACGCAACAAGGAGGAAATGGGAGGACGACCTGGGGATGGAGATCGGGTGGGGACTCTGGAGCGAAGCACTGCATAGGGTCAACTCCACCTCCACGTGCGCAAGGCTCAGCCTGACGCAACTAAAAGTGGTACATAGAGCCCACTTAACAAGAACCCGTATGAGTAGGTTCTTCCCGGAGGTGGAAGACAGATGTGAACGGTGCCAAAGAGGCCCGGCCAACCACGCCCACATGTTCTGGTCCTGCCCCAGACTCGTGGAGTACTGGACAGCCTTCTTCGAGGTAATGTCCAAAGTGGTGGGAGTGAGGGTGGAGCCATGCCCGATAGTGGCGGTCTTCGGGGTTTCAGAACAGCCAGATCTATTCCTGGGGAGGAGGGCGGATGCCCTTGCCTTTGCCTCCCTGATCGCCCGCCGTAGAATCCTGTTTGGCTGGCGGTCAGCAGCACCGCCCAGAGCTGCGGACTGGCTGTCCGACCTCTCGGAATCTCTCCAAATGGAGAAAATCAAATTTGCCATCCGAGGGTCGGACGACGGCTTCCACAGAACGTGGGAGCCATTCATGCAACTGTTCCGGGACCTATTTGTGGCCAATGTACAAGAGGAAGAATAGTCGGGGGAAGGTAGCGGGAGGGGGGGGGGGGGCTACAGGTTCGTTACGGGGGTTCGATGGCTAGCTAAGGCCCAAAACCAAGCTAAATAAACATGTTGAGGGGGGGGGGGGGGGGGGGCGCAGTTACTACTACGAAGATGCTTACCTGTAAATATGTGTGTTAATTTTTGCGTGTTTGTTTTTGTTTGTTTTTTTTTCTCTCTCCTAACAATTTGTAATTTGTTCAATATAAAATACGAAAACTGAATAAAAACATTTATAAAAAAAAAGATGGCGGCGCCCATGGAACACACATGGAGGCGGGGTTGAAGATGGCGGCACCCACTGATCGCACGTGGGGTCGGGGGCAGCGGACGGCAGGGCCCATTGTGCGATCGGCTGAGGCGAGGTGGGGAATGCGGGCGCGATAGCGGCAACCGTCTGGGACTGACACACCGCTGCAAAGTAGCCTTTCTTGCCACAAGCTTTGCAGGTCGTGGTGCAGGCCGGGCAGCGCTGGCGGGGATGCTTCTGCTGACCACAGAAGTAGCATCGGGGACACCCGGGGTGCGCAGTGCGGCAAGCAGCTCAGGCGTAGTGCACAGGGGCGGCTGCTGGGGGGTCGGTTGCGGGTTCCACGAGGGGTAGGACGAGTGGGCCTGGGGGGCCGTTTGCGTGGTGAACGAGGGGTAGGACGGGTGGGCCGAGTGGCTAGCGGGGTAGGATCGCGCACTACGGGAGGCGGCCGTCATTGATAGCGCCAGAGTCTTTGTAGCCGCGAGATCGAGGGCGGCCCCTTCCAGCAGTCGTTGCCGGATGGGGTCCGATGCAATGCCCATAACAAAGGCATCACGCATGAGTAAGTCTGAATGTTCCGTGGCCGTGAGGGCCTGGCAGTCACTGTCTCGTACTAGAGGTATAAGGGCCCTCCAGAAGTCCTCAATCAACTCACCCGGCTGTTGGACGCGAGTAGAGAGTAGATGTCTCGCAAACAGGGTGTTCGCCGACTGTGCATAGTTGTCTTTGAGCAGTTCCATGGCCCGGGCGTAGTCAGGCGCATCTCGAATTAGCGGAAAGACGCTGGAGCTGAGTCTTGAGTAAAGAAGCTGTCGTTTTTGAGCCTCCGTCGGGGGAGGGTCCGCTGAAGAGATGTAGGCCTCGAAGACTGCAAGCCAGTGAACGAAGTCTTTCTTGGCGTGGGGCTACTGCGGATCCAGCTGCAGGCGGTCAGGTTTGATCCTGATGTCCATGGTGTAAGGAAAATCTCACAGCAATAAATTGTGGCGCTAACAATTGTACGCAAAGACTCGAGTGAAGTACAAGAAAGGCTTTATTGCTGTGAGATGCTATTCGTCCAGCGGCACCTATAGAATAGTATCTCAGTGAAGCTAGCGCATATTTTTACACAAGCTCCCTGTGGGCGGAGCTAGCCGGCAGGGACTTACCGGAGGAACCTGTATTACAGGTACAGCCATACATCCCCCTACTGCAAGCACACATATCTACAGTGGTTGTATCACCACACATTGCCAGGCTGGCAGTAGTACTGCCAGGGTGCCAGGCTGGCAGTGCCAAGATGCCCAGGTGCCAGGTTGCCCGTGCCAGGGATTGGGCCTAGGGGTGCCCTGCCCTTAAGCGGTGGGGTGAGGGGGCTTGAGGATCCCCTTAGAGGTAAGCGGGGGCAGTGGGAAGGTCTGGAGGCCACGGTGTGGTGTCCGTGGGGATTTGACTGATTGGGGCGGCATTTAAAAATGGCACCCCAATCTTCAGCTCGTCAGTGCAGGAAGTGTGGCCTCGGCAAGGAGCCCCTGATGGAAGCCAGAGGAAAACAACAAAGTCCCTTTTGATAGTGGGATCATTCTGGTCCTTCGCTGCAGGTGCCAAGAAAGACCCCCGAATACACGCCCAAAATAGGACTCTGTATTTTTTGCGTTAAATCGCATCCAATGTACTTTTTTTTTAGAAAATATTTTATTGAAGCATTTAGAATTTTAACATTTAAACATTCTAAACAACAGTGGTCCAACACACGCATCAACATCACAATAACATACCCAACTTCCCCCCCGCCCTACTGCCTAATTTCCTGACTACCCCTATATTAGATTCCCTATCCTTATCCTACAATGCCATGCCTTGCTTTTCCCACTCCCCTCTTCCCCCCCCCCCCCTCCACTTCTGCTGATGGTCAGTTGTCCTTAAAGAAGTCAATGAACGGCTGCCACCTCCGAGCGAACCCCTGAGTTGAACCTCTTAAAGCGATCTTAATCTTGTCCAGGCTGAGAAACCCTGCCATGTCACTAATCCACACCCCTGACTTTGGAGGCTCCGAGTCCCTCCATCCCAGCAAAATCCGTCTCCGGGCCATAAGGGAGGCAAAGGTCAAAACGTCGGCCTCTCTCCCCTCCTGGGCCTCCGGATCTTGCGACACCCCAAATATTGCCATCTCTGGACTCGGAGTAACCCTCCCTTCCAGGACCTCTAACATGACATCCGCAAATCCCTGCCAGAATCCCCTCAGCTTCAGACACACCCAAAACATGTGTATGTGATTCACCGGACTTCCCTCGCACCTCCCACCTCTGTCCTCCACCTCCTCAAAAAACCTACTCATCCAGGCCACAGTCATATGAGCCCTGTGGACCACCTTGAACTGGATCAGGCTAAACCTGGAACACGACGAGGAAGAATTGACTCTACTCAAGGCCTTTTCCCAAGGAGACTTCCAACTCCCCTCCCAACTCTTCCTCCCACTTCCTCTTCACCTCCGCGATTGGGACCCCTTCCAACTCCCCTCCCAACTCTTCCTCCCGCTTCCTCTTCACCTCCGCGATTGGGACCCCTTCCAACTCCCCTCCTAACTCTTCCTCCAGCTTCCTCTTCACCTCCGCGATTGGGACCCCTTCCAACTCCATCAATTCCTTATGTATTTCCGAGACCCCCCACTCCCCAGCCCCTGTTTTTGACATCACTTTATCCTGTAGCCCCCTTAGAGGGAGGCGAGGAAAGCTTGGAACCTGCCTCCGGACAAAGTCCCGTTCCTGTAGGGACCAAAATCCATTCCCACCCGGCAACTCAAATTTCTCCACTAATCTCTCCAGGCTCGGAAAACCCTCTTCAATGAAGAGATCCCCAAATCTCTCAATCCCTGCCCGCTGCCACCTCCTAAAGCCCCTGTCTAGCCCTCCGCAACAAAACGGTAGTTACCACAGATAGGTGACCACACCGACGCTCCCTCCAGTCCCATGTTCTGCCTCCATTGCCCCCACACCATCAGGGCTGCCACCACCACTGGGCTTGTGGAGTACTGAGCCGGCGAGAACGGCAGAGGTGCCACTAACAAAGCCTCCAAACCCATACCCTTATAGGACGCCGCCTCCACTCGCTCCCACACCGACCCCACCCCCACTACCCACTTCCTAACCATCGATATATTCGCCGCCCAGTAATAATTAATCAAATTCGGAAGGGCCAAGCCCCCACCCCGCGCCCCCGTTCCAAAAGGACCTTCTTTACCAGCCCATACATATGGCCTTACCAGCCCATACAAACCTGAGATCACCGCGTACGTCTTCCTGAAAAATGCCTTAGGGATAAAAATTGGAAGACATTGAAACACAAATAGCAATCTCGGGAGGACTGTCATCTTCACAGTCTGTACCCTCCCTGCCAATGACAGCGGGAGCATGTTCCACCTGCGGAAGTCTGCTTTCATTTGCTCAATCACCCTGCCCAAATATAACTTATGGAGCTGACCCCAGTCCCTTGCCACCTGAATCCCCAGATACCTAAAACTCCTTCCCACCACTTTAAACGGTAGCTCCCTCAATCTCCACCCCTGCCCCCATGCCTGGATCGCGAACATCTCACTTTTACCCATGTTTAATTTGTAGCCCAAGAACCGACCAAATTCCTCCAATATCTCCATGATCCCAGCCATCACACCTAACGGGTCTGTTATGGAAAGGAGCAAGTCGTCCGCGTACGGTGAAACCCTATGCTCCACCTCACCTCTCACTATCCCCCGCCAGATGTTCGATGACCTAAGCGCTATTGCCAAGGGCTCTATGGCCAAGGCAACACTAATGGGGAGAGTGGACACCCCTGTCTCGTCCCCCTACACAAATGAAATATTCTGACCGGACTCGGTTGGTCCTTACATTCGCCACTGGTGTCTGATATAACAGCTGGACCCAGTCAACGAATCCCTGCCCAAACCCAAACCTTCTCAGGACATCCCACAGGTACTTCCACTTTACTCGATCAAAGGCCTTTTCTGCATCCATGGCTACCACCACCTCAACCTCGCGCCCCTCGGCTGCCAGCATTATCACATTTAATAGTCGTCTAATGTTGGACGTCAGGTGACACCCTTCACAAACTCCATCTGGTCCTCCCCTATCACCTCCAGGACACAGTCCTCTATGCGTGTGGCCAAGATCTTTGCCAACAATTTTGCATCCATATTTAAAAGAGAGGTCGGCCTATGCGGTCCACAGTTCTCTGGATCCTTATTGTGCTTCAGAATAAGGGAAATCGATGCCTACGATAACATTGCGGGGAGCACTCCCAGCTCCTTGGACCCATTAAAAGCCTTTACCAGGAGCGGCCACAGCAGCCCGGAAAACTTTTTGTCAAACTCGACCAGGTATCGATCAGGTCCCGGACTCTTGCCCGATTCCATCGCCCTCAATCCGTCTACTGGGCGGAATTCTCCCGCTCCCCACGTGGCGTGGGAGAATCGTGGGAGGGCCTCCCGACATTTTTCACGCCCCCCGGTGCCCCCAGCGATTCCCCCCCCCCCCCCCCCCCCCCCCCGGCTCAGAAAAATCACCACTCGCCGTTTTTCACGGCGAACGGCGATTCTCTGAGCCCGATGGGCCGAGCGGGCCGGCCCTTCACGCCCGTTTCACCACGGCAGCAACCACACCTGGTCGCTGCATTCGTGAAACGGGCGGCAGATGCCCGTTTGGGGCATCTAGGGGCCCAATTTGGACGGGAGCACCGCGACTGTGCTCGGGAGGGGACAGGCCCGCGATCGGTGCCCACCGATCATCGGGCCAGCGTCCAAAACGGACGCACTCTTTCCCCTCCGCCGCCCGGCAAGATCAAGCCCCCACGTCTTGCCGGGCGGCGGTGGAGAAAAACGGCACCGTGCATGCGCGGGTTTGTGCCATCTGCGCGCTGATGTCATCGGCGCATGTGCGGGTTGGAACCGGCAACCCGCGCATGCGGGATGACATCAGAAAAGCGCCATTTCCGCGTAATTTCCAGCGCGACGAGGTCGCGGCCGGGAACGACGGGGGCCGCTGCTAGCCCCCCGGGTGGGGGTGAATTAGGTGCGGGGAGCGGGCCCCGAGGCCATCGTGAACCTCGGCCGATTTCACGACGGCCATCCCGATTTTTATCGGGAAAGGAGAATACCGCCCACAATCTCCCCAAGCCCGATTGGGCCTCCTAAGCCTTCCACCAACTCCTCATCTATCCTCAGGAACTCCAGCCCCCCCAAAAATTGCTTCATACTCTCCTCCCTGGCTGGGGGTTTCCGATTTGTATAATCTACTATAAAATTCCTGAAATACATCATTCACCCCTGCCGGATCCATAACCACCTTCCCCCCATATCCTTTACTTTCTCGATTTCTCTCGCCGCCTCCTGCTTCCTCAGCTGATGCGCCAACATCCTGCTGGCTTTATCCCCGTATTCATACACCTCCCCCTTTACCCCCCTCAGCTGCCCCTCCGCCTTACCTGTGGACAGGAGCACAAATTCCATTTGCAGTCTCTGACGCTCCTTCCGACGTCCTTCATCTGGAGACTTCGCATACTTCCTGTCCACCTATAAATGTTTGCCTACCAGCCTGTCCAACTCCGCCCATTCAGCGTTCTCCTTATGGGCCCGAATCCAAATGAGTTCCCCCCTGATAACCGCAATCAGTGCCTCCCACACCACCCCTGCCAAGATCCCAGCCTTATCATTGATCCTTATGTATCTCTGATTGGCCTCCCTCACCCGCTCACACACCTCGTCCTCCGCTAGCAGCCCTACAGCTAACCTCCATTGCGGCCGCTGGGCCTTTCCTTTGCTCACTTGCAGGTCTATCCAGTGCGGATACTACTTGGCCTCCCAAAACTCCACGGGTCCACCCCTCCCTGTGCTCCATAAACCCCTGTAGCTCTTTTGCCATAGCTGACACCCGTTTCCGGACCTGGGACTCGACCGGTCCAGTCTCGGATCCAGGACCGTGTTAAAGTCTCCCCCCATAATCAGTCGATATGAATCCAGGTCTGTGATCTTCCCCAGCACCCTCCCAGTTTGGGGCATATATATACCACGGCCATTCCCTCCAGCTTCCCACTAACCATGATGAATCTACCCCTCCCCCCGGGCCCGCCTTTATCTTCCCCAACTCAAATGCTACCCTTTTATTGACTAGGATTGCCACCCCCCTCGTTTTAAAGTCCAATCCCATCCCGAATGGAACACCTGAATCGCATCCAATGTATTAATAGCTTTTCATAAGTTTAGTTGTTTATTTTTTTAATATTTCTGTGTCAGTCACTTTAAATTACCCTTTATGATTGAATCACTCTAAATTCAGGAATCTTCAGAGAGTGTACTCTCATTTGTGGAGTATATCTGAGACATTTGTGGAAAGACTTTGAATCACTGATTAGAGGAAAGCACAGAATCACCTGTGCTTGTCGGTGCAGACTGGATGGGCTGATTGGCCTCCTTCTGCACTGTAGGGATTCTATGATTCTATGAATCTCCCTTTCATTACCTTAAAGTGAAGCTTTTCCCAACTGCTTCTTACTGAAAAGCTATGTCAGCAGACTATTGAACTTAAAACCTAACAAGACCCTACCATTTTCAATTAAAATAAGGCAACATTAAAATGAATTTCTCAGGCGAGACTTGGAGCAAAAAAAAAGCTGAAATCTCAAAAGAACTCCTCCCCAACTTCATCCAGTTAGAATGAAGAATTTAGAAACAATAGTGATTTTTATCATTCCAGATCTGTAAACATTCAGAGTTGGCAGAGCCTGCATAAAAACAATTCCTTTTATAACAAAACGGCATTGGCAATGCTGGTTGTATTGTTCTTGTGATCTGTGGTACAGATACTTTGTATTATGGCTCATTAGTTATTTGTGCAATGGCCTCTTTAAACTCCTGTACCCTGCCTTTCCAGCTTTATCTCCAACAAGAGTGACAGGTTAATCGATTTCTTGATCATTAAGATCAAACTCATTGTACATCAAATTTCCCCCAGTCTCCTGCCGTCCTGAATGATTCATCCCTTGTTTCTTCCCTTATGCACATTCTAAGTTCCTCATATCTGTGGATCTGCCTCCTATTTCCTCAATCCAATACCTATTAAACTGGTGAACACCCACCTTCCATTCCTGACCCTCCTGGTAACTAAAACAGTTGACAATGAGTGCTCTTCTCAAACACTGGCTGGAATTCTCTGTTCGTACGAGCCAATGGGACTTTCCCCTCCCGCTGCAGTGAATGAAGTTTTAGCTGAGCGCCAAATTTGCCATTCTCGCAGGCAATGGTGGAGGGACAAACTCAAATGGCAGAATCCCGACCACTGTCTTCTTTCTGGTCATCATCATTCTTATAGATTGCCCTTAACCTTTCTATCCTGGCTAAGGACATAACTGCCTTTCATATAATCATATAACACCGACAATGCAGAAAGAGGCCATTCAGCCCGTCGAGTCTACACCGACCATCTGAAAGAGCACCCTGGATTGGATTGGATTTGTTTATTGTCAGATGTACCGAGGTACAGTGAAAAGTATTTTTCTGCAAGCAGCTCAACAGATCATTCAGTACATGGAAGAAAAGGAAATTAAACACAATTCAAGAAAATACATGAGAATACGTAATAGGGCAACACAAGATATACAATGTAACTACATGAGCATTGGCATCGGATGAATCATACAGGGTGTAGTGTTAATGAGGTCAGTCCATAAAGAGGGTCATTTAGGAGTCTGGTGACAGTGGGGAAGAAGCTGTTTTTGAGTCTGTTCGTGCGTGTTCTCAGACTTCTGTATCTCCAGCCCGATGGAAGAAGTTGGAAAAGTGAGTAAGCCGGGTGGGAGGGATCCTTGATTATGCTGCACGCTTTCCCCCGGCAGCGGGAGGTGTAGATGGAGTCCATGGATGGGAGGCAGGTTTGTGTGATGGACTGGGCGGTATTCACGACTCTCTGAAGTTCCTTGCGGTCCTGGGCCGAGCAGTTGCCATACCAGGCTGTGATGCAGCCCGATAGGATGCTTTCTATAGTGCATCTGTAAAAGTTGGTAATGGTTAATGTGGACATGCTGAATTTCCTTAGTTTCCTGAGGACGTATAGGCGCTGTTGTGCTTTCTTGGTGATAGCGCCGACGTGAGAGGACCAGGACAGATTTTTGGTGATGTGCACCCCTAGGAATTTGAAACTGCTAACCATCTCCACCTCGGCCCCGTTGATGCTGACAGGGGTGTGTACAGTACTTTGCTTCCTGAAGTCGATGACCAGCTCTTTAGTTTTGCTGGCATTGAGGGAGGGATTGTTGTCGTTACACCACTTCACTAGGTTCTCTGTCTCCCTCCTGTATTCTGACTCGTCGTTATTCGAGATCCGGCCCACTATGGTCGTATCGTCAGAAAACTTGTAGATGGAGTTGGAACCAGACCCATCCCCCTAATCCCACCTAACCTTTGGACACTAAGGGGCAATTTAATATGGCCAATCCACATAATCTACATATCTTTGGACTGTTGGAGGAAACCGGAGCACACGGAGGAAACCAACGCAGGCACGGGGAGAATGTGCAAATTCCACATAGTCACCCAAGATTAGAATCGAACCTGGGTCTCCGGTGCTGTGAGGCAGCAGTGCTAACCCTGTGCCACCATGCCACCCTTTCTTTTCAAAGTCTTTGAATATCTTCCAGATATGTCATGAATTTTGGTGAGACTCCCTGACTGGTGCTCCTTTAGCTCAGCATTCATTTTTCCATTATGTGGAGGGCATTGGGATATTTTTCCATGTTAAAACGTACTATGTAAATTATAGCTCATCAGCGGAATTATCCATTCCTGAGACTAAGTGTTAATGCCGAGGCAGGATTCGTGGACTTCCACAACAGCAAAGCTGGCACCACTCCTGGACTGATTCAGCGATCACTGAGGGGCTAGCACTGCCACCCCATGGAACACAATTTATTCCAATCAGAAACGGTGCCGGATTCACGATTGACACTCAGGAGGCCACCAGCTACCCTCTCCCTGGGCTCCATACGTCAGACTGTCTAACACTCTGCATTTTCTGTTTCCCCCCCCACCCCCATCCCCAGGAAAAGGCTATCCATAACCGTCGGGAGTGGGAAAAAACTGGAGGGGGATCGCCAAACATGCGGCCCCACACTGTGGCACAGCAAAGGGCCTTGGATATGATTGGCAGGCCTGAGGAAAGGGAAGTCACCAGGGTGGAGATCGGCATTGGGCAAAGAAGTGAGACTCTGCTGAGTTGCGGTTCTCGTGACATGTGTGTCAACACCCCCGCTACACCACCCCCACACACCATCACCACCCCCATACCATCACCGCCCCCTAACCCTGCTAAACACACTCCTACCAGCCCCACTCCTCCCCCCCCAGCCCCGCAGTCTAATCATGCATCCTGTCTTGTGCCTTGCAGGAGCTGCTGGTGATGGGGAGTGTCGTTGTGGTGTCCCCGCCCCAGTCACAGGCAGAGCCCGAAGTGCCGAGCAGCGACGAGGACACCGACACGGACAAGAGCCATCAACCCAAGACCCAGGGCAGCCCGGAGCTCGAGTCTGATGATGATACTAACTTCCCATCACAGCTGTCTCTAATACCCTCCACCATCCCAAAGATACTCACCTTGGCTGGGCACTTTAGTGAAGAGGCTCCTGGGACACTATCTGCTGGCACCACACACATGCTCCGGTACAGCAGGTGGAGGTAGGAACTCCCGAGAGGGTGGACAGTTAGAGTGTCGGCCGACCCCAGTTTCGACCTTCCGGAACGGACAGTTCCATTGATCATGGACTGCATGAGGAGTTGGCAAGCATCCAGCACCTGCAGGCTGAGGAGTCCAAACATGTGCAGGAGCAGGAGGTGGTGCCGGCAATGCGTGCCACCCAGGCCAAAACCGTATGGGTGGTGTCCGATGTGGAGGCCATGGGGATGAGGGTTTCGGCCATGGGTCAGCATGTCCAAGGCCTGGGGCACTCTATGCCGTGTTAAATTAGATAGTTCTCAGTGTGTACCTCATACAGATGCACTGCAGGAAGTCACCAAGGCTTCTTTGGTGGCACCTCCTAAACCCTTGATGCCTACCGTGTCCAAGAACAAGCAGGAGCTTGAGAACACCTGCAAAGTTGCCTTTGAGTAACTCACCATCTTGACTTGGAAATATATTGCGCTGTCCCTTCATTACTGCCGAGTCAAAATCCTGGCTCTCCCTACCTCATAGCACTGTGGGAGCACCTTCACCACCCAGACTGCCATGGTTCAAGAAGGTGGCTCACCACCAACATCTTCTCAAGGGCAATTAGGGATTGGCAATAACAGCAACACAGACATACAATGAATGAAGAACAGAAATCCAGACCACCTTTATTTTAGCAGCCACACATAGTTATATTCAGTATGAAGTTACTGTTATCAAATAAGAAATCTATATTCTTCCTCTACTTACATAATAAGACGTCTCACAATACCAGGTTAAAGTCCAACAGGTTTGTTTCAAACACTAGCTTTCGGAGCACTGCTCCTTCCTCAGGTGAATGAAGAGGTATGTTCCAGAAACATATATATCGACAAAGTCAAAGATGTAAGACAATGCTTTGAATGTGAGCATTTTCAGGAATTAAGTCTTTACAGATCCAGAGATAGGGGTAACCCCAGGTTAAAGAGGTGCGAATCTGGAACATACCTTTTCATTCACCTGAGGAAGTGCTCCGAAAGCTTGTGATTTGAAACAAACCTGTTCGACTTTAACCTGGTGTTGTAAGACTTATTACTGTGCTCACTCCAGTCCAACACAGGCATCTCCACATCATACTTACATAATGACAGTTGATGGCAAAATAAGGTCTCTGTTGGGAAGATCCTTGCTAGAATCTGTAATGCCTTTAGGTTACTTTACAATTTTAGTTGCTGCTAATTGCTCAACTTCATTGTGCTGAAATGCTCAGCAAACAAAGTTACTGCCATTTCCTGATTTTCTTATTGCTATTGAAACATGCTGGAACCTTCCATTGGATTATTTTCTCCCAATAATCATTGAATGCTCACTTTGCAGGCTCTGAGTTGCACCTAACATGTTTCAGGCATGTAGGGTGCAAAAATTAAAATTTTTTTTTTGAAAAGAATTTTATTAAAGGCATTTTAAAATATTTACAAACATAAAATGGCAAAACCAAAAGGACAAGTGAAACACAAACCCCAATCACTATATCAGACCACAAAACCCCACACTCAGAAACCACCCATTCACCCGCCTACCACCCCGGCATCTACCTTTGTTTTCCAACTCTTCGGGCACGATTCTCTGCTTGCCGATGCAGGTTGGGCGGAGAATAGCTTCCGACGCCAAAATTGGGGTAGGCCCCGATTTGAAGCCCAATTGAGATTCTCCGGCGATTCACCACCTCCGATGGGTCGATTTCCTGACGGCGTTGTTCACTTGTGGTTTTAAAAATCATGAACCTGACGTCCTGGCTGCTGAGCGGGAGAGAGGAGGTAGGAAATGACATGGAGTGACTGCGGCTGCTGGCCCGGAGACCAGCCGTGCTGGCTGCGGGCCAGGGGAGGGGGAGTGGGAGGGGGAGGGAGGGCAGGAGGAAGAGGTGCCATGGAGACGCCGCCTGAAGCCCTGCGTGCAACGGCGCCACATGTCATTCAAGCATTGCCGGACCGGGCATGTCAATGGAGACTGCGGATGATCAGAGGGACTGTGCGACACATCTGCCAAATGATGGCACACCTGGCAGCGCAGGGATATGGGGGAGGACACCCGCTCCCGGTGACAGTCGCCCTCAACTTTTACGCGAAGGGGTGCTTCTAGGCGCCGAATGGGGACCTATCCGGGATCTCGCAGTCCTCGGCGCACAGGTGCATCCGCGCCATCACGGACACCCTATACGCCCAGGCGGACCAGCACATCAGTTCCATGAAGACCAAGCCCACCCGGGTGCTGGGCAGCTGGGTTCGCTGCCACTCGCCAGGATGCCCCCGGGTCAAGGGGGTGATCGACGGAATGCATGGACACTCTGATCCATAGCTGACACCGTCGCCCCAATTGCCTCCATCAAGTGTGATGTCGGGCTGAGTGGCACTCATGACCGGCACCACCCCCTGATCATGCACGCGTAGGGACTCCTCCACCTGCGCCTGCAGTTTCTGGATGCCCGCCTCATTCCCTCCTGTAGTCCATGGGCCTCTGACTGCATCTGGACTATGGCTGGGACTGGATGTTCCAGGAGCCAGGGAAATCTGGATGGCAGCTTGTTCCTGGGGCTTGCCTGACCTCCGACTGTCCAGCCCCTCGGCTGCTCATACCTCCACCTGCTGGATCGGATGCAATGTGTGGTGCGCACCAGATAGTATCCCAGAAGTCTTTTCACTAATGTGCCCAACCAAGGTGATAGTCTCTAGGATGCTGGAGGGTGTAGGAGACAGCAGTGATGGAAAGTGAGGGGGTGCGGGTTGGGGGTGTGAGGGGTGTAGGTTGAGGGGGTGTGTCCACACATGTGTCATGGGGATCCGCAACTAAGCAGGGTCCCACTTGCTCGCCCGCCGCCGACCTCCACCTCAGTAACCTCCCTCTCCTCCAGGCCGCCAACCACATCCAGTGCCCTCTGCCCAGACATGGTGAAGGACCGCAGGTCTGGTGGTTCCCCTCTGGTCTTCCCCCGCTCCCACCAGTTGTGTGCGGCTTTCACCTGGGGGTGGGGGGGGGGGGGGAAACAAACAACGAAACTGTTAAACATTCCGACACAAGCAGCCCAGGGATTGGGTAAATGATGGCATCAGTGGTCAGGACACCCGGCCATTGCGCAGACATGGGTTCTGGCATGTGGGGTAGGGTGGAGGTTCGGCCGTCCCCTCGGGGTGGGTTATGTGTGTGTGGAGTGGCAGGATTAGTGCCAGGGGCACAGCGCTGCCTACCCACCCTGGCCACCCTGAGGAGGTCATGCAATTTCTTCCTGCACTGGATGCCAGTCCGGACGACGTAGCCAACGGTGCTGACCGCCTCTCCCACCTGCGCCCAGGCACGGCGAACAGCGGCGTCTGATGGCCTTCCTCCCGGGATGGGGTACAGGGTCATCCTTCTCTCCACCATGGCGTCCAGGAGGGTGTCCAACTCAGTGTCCCGGAACCGTGGCGCTGTTCTCCTTGCAGCCACCTTATGGGGGAAGGGCCGTGTAAGTGTGGCTGTGGCGTGTGAACCTCATCTGTGGCAATCACAGACTCGGTGAATCCAGCACCGTTTTGCATGGAACCAGTGTTCCACGTGGCGATGGTGCTAGCCCATTCAGAGCTGCTGAATCAGTGCAGCTGTTGTACCGTTTTTCCTGTTGTAAAACACCATGGTTCCCACGCCGGCGTCAAAACTTAGTCTCAAAATCAGAGAATCCAGCTCTTCGTTTTCCTCCTCCCCCAACCAGAGACGAGCTCAAACCGAATGAAAGCCCAAACCCCCCGCTGACAACAAAATCCTCCTGAAAGAAGTCAATAAACGGCTTCCAGCTCAAAGTGAACTGTTCCTCCGCCCCACAAATGGCGAATTTGATCTTTTCCAGCTGCAGAAATTCTGCCAAGTCGCTCACCCATACCCTATGTTTTGGCCTTTGCCTCCCTGCTGGGGGCAAATATTGTTGTGCTGGCGGCACCCAGAGCAGTCCCGGAAACGATGGCACCTCCTTCCTAACCTGCAGATACCTGAATTAATTCCCGTTTGGTAATTTATAGGTCCCCTCTAGCTCCTTCAGGTCTGCAAACTTTTCCCCAATGAATAAATCCCTGAAACATATCCCCACCTGCCACCACCCCGGAAACTCACGTCCAGCCCCATTGGCACAAACCTATGATTATCATAGATCGGCGCCCACAAAGATATGCATTCCATACCAAAGTGCTGTCTACACTGGGTGCAGACCCCCAGTGCTGATACCACCACCAGGCTCATGGACTACCTGACCGGCGAGAACAGAAGGGGTGCCATAAACAGGACTCACCGATGAAGCACCATTGTTCCTCAGTGCTTAAGCACCTTTCGCCAACCAACACCCCTTAATTTGGGTGGAAAGGGGCCATAGAATTCCACCTCGAGCGGGAGCCACCAAATGAGCGACCACTCACTCCATGGCCACCACCGGAAGTCCAAAATTTACAAATTTGACAGCTCACTGCCAAATTCACCCTGACATGGATTTCAGGCCCATATGAAGCACCACATTGATTTAAGCATTCAAATAAAGTTCCTGTGCTACAATACGGATTAGTTTCCTACATTGGAATCATCTAATTCACTGGGTCTTAACCTTGACACAAAGTAATTGTCTTAAAAGTTGGGGAGTTGCTGAACCAAGAAGAGCAGTCTAGCAGCCGGGTGCCGTAGCGCTGTCTGTGGCTATGAAAGTCAGAATGACCACAGCATTTACCCAACTTCCAATAGATGACCTCAGTAACATAAGAACTAGGAGCAGGAGTAGGCCATCTGGCCCCTCGAGCCTGCTCCGCCATTCAATGAGATCATGGCTGATCTTTTGTGGACTCGGCTCCACTTTCCGGCCCAAACACCATAAACCTTAATCCCTTCTTTCTTCGCAAAACTATCTATCTTTACCTTAAAACATTTAATGAAGGAGCCTCAACTGCTTCACTGGGCAAGGAATTCCATAGATTCACAACCCTTTGGGTGAAGAAGTTCCTCCTAAACTCAGTCCTAAATCTATTTCCCCTTATTTTGAGGCTATGCCCCCTAGTTCTGCTTTCACCCGCCAGTGGAAACAACCTGCCCACATCTATCCTATCTATTCCCTTCATAATTTTATATGTTTCGATAAGATCCCCCCTCACCCTTCTAAATTCCAATGAGTACAGTCCCAGTCTACTCAACCTCTCCTCGTAATCCAAACCCTTCAGCTCTGGGATTAACCTTGTGAATCTCCTCTGCACACCCTCCAGTGCCAGTACGTCCTTTCTCAAGTAAGGAGACTAAAACTGAATACAATACTCCAGGTGTGGCCTCACTAACACCTTATACAATTGCAGCATAACCTCCCTAGTCTTAAACTCCATCCCTCTAGCAATGAAGGACAAAATTCCATTTGCCTTCTTAATCACCTGTTGCACCTGTAAACCAACTTTCTGTGACTCATGCACTAGCACACCCAGGTCTCTCTGCACAGCAGCATGCTTTAATATTTTATTGTTTAAATAATAATCCCGTTTGCTGTTATTCCTACCAAAATGGATAACCTCTCAGTTTAATGTGTACAATCAAGTAGGTCACAATGCACGGTATGCTAGGCGCAAATATTTTATGACCTTCCCAAAGGAGGATACTGAGCATGAGTAAACAGCAGTGGGACTTGACAAGAATTGTTGGATTTTTCAAGAGTAAAGTAATCCATTAGACCCGTGTGATCCTGTCTGAACTTATGGAAAGCTTTTGCTCTATTCCTTAAAAATGCAGGTCAGCTGTGACTGTAGCTATTGAATTCTGCAAGTTTTTGCCTGGAATCCTGGCAGTAGTCATGATGACTTCAACTTATGGCAGTCCTCAGTATCTTCTCTCTCCCACCCAAGCGATTGGGTTAGCGGCTGGCTGTTTGGGGACAAGGACCAAACCCTGAATTCCTGGCTAATGATGCCTGCCAGGAACATAAGCATTGACAGTCAGCCATGCCAGAACCAGGGTATTCATGGAAGTAGACATTAAGCTTTTCAAACAAAAATTGCAATCACTCAAAGAATCAAACAGCATGTTTCAAGATAGCCTTGAATAGTTGTCAAGGTTTTTCATTGCGTGCTTGCTAGAATCCCAGCTGATATTAATATAGGACAAGTCTGATCCCAGAGTGAAATCTGGCTTGATAAATCCTAACCTTTTTTAGAAACTATGGAGGAAAGTTACTGAACAGATTCACAGGAGTCAACTGCTAAACTTTTAATATAAAGAATAAAATATTTATCAAAACAAGAAAAATGAACCATATTACACCAGATACAAAGGTTATAAAGATCAAAATACAAACACAAGAAGACAATTCAAATTCCCATATTCCTTTGCCCTCGTAGTATCTTACCAGGCACCTAAATCAGTAAGGTGTCACCAGTAGCTTGACACAAAGGCTTCTCACATGGGACTGGCACTTCCTCAGCATTCACTTAATGCTTCTCATCCAACTTGTATCTCCCTTGTAGTGATCACTGTATATGCATGTACTTAAGGGGTTAATGTGTAATCAGTAGCATCAGATTATCACTAGAGGGCAGGACGAACGGGGGTATAAAAGCAACCGCATTGTGCCTCTCTCTCGGTTGAGTGTTCTGTGACGAGGGAGCAGGGGTATAGATGAGCTCAGAGTGTTCGTGTAGTTAAACATAGTTACTGTATTTAGATCTTGTTAACCTTACTACTAGTATTAATATTAAAGTAAAGAACTCACTAAATTATTGTTTTAGTTACTCAATAAATCTTTTGTTACTACTGGACGACTTGAGTCTTTTTCATCAAGATTCAGAATGCCTCATCAGCAACAGCATTGAGTAACATATACATTCAGTAGTATATCAAAACATACTAGAGAAGAGTAATAAAACATCCCTGAGACCCATAAACTACTCTCTAAACTCACTGTTTCTTCAACTGCTGGGCAAACAAATGAGTTCCCTAAACTCAGTCTTCCAGTAACTCCTCTGCTAAACAGGTCACTTTACGGAGTCCTATAACTGATTATTCAATTTAACAACTGTCCCAATTACCTTGTAGTTTTACCTTTCAGAGAGATTAAAATCCCTGCCTTCTCTCTCTGATACACACTGCACTCCCTGTCTTCACTACTGTCTCTCGCTGTCTGTGCCACAAGTTCATAAAGAAAACCTAAATTAAACTGAAACCAGTTTTACCTTTCTCAACACAAATATATATATATATTTTTATGTATATATATATATATTCAAATTAAAATTATACATTGTAATATTGTTCAAAACATGCTGTACAATTTCATCACTAAAGAGGGCAAATGTTAGAACTGCAAATGAGGAGGAAGTTGAGGCAAAACAGTGAGGGGGGATTCAGAAGCTGAACCTGCAGAGCAAGGCCCAGCAATGCTGCGACATCAATGGGCAGCACGGTAGCATTGTGGATAGCACAATGGCTTCACAGCTCCAGGGTCCCAGGTTCGATTCCGGCTTGGGTCACTGTCTGTGCGGAGTCTGCACATCCTCCCCGTGTGTGCATGGGTTTCCTCCAAGTGCTCCGGTTTCCTTCCACAGTCCAAAGATGTGCAGGTTAGGTGGATTGGCCATGATAAATTGCCCTTAGTGTCCAAAATTGCCCTTAGTGTTGGGTGGGGTTACTGGGTTATTGGGATAGGGGGAGGTGTTGACCTTGGGTAGGGTGCTCTTTCCAAGAGCCGGTGCAGACTCGATGGGCCGAATGCCCTCCTTCTGCACTGTAAATTCTATGAAATCTCTTCACCTCCCCAATGCAGTATCTCGATCCACCTAACAGCCACCATCTGAATGCCCTCATATGGTCCAATTTATTAGGTGCTGTCCTTAGAGAGCTAAGAATAATAGACCAAAAGCAATCCAAGATAAAAACATATTTACTACACAAAGGTAATTCTTCATTCCTCATTCGACAGTTGCTTGTACTGAAATTAGAGAATCAAAAATCACCAGTGTGAAAGCACTGGCGTCTGTTTTTTGCATGTTTGTTAACCAGTTATAGCCCTCCGACGTGACCCTTTTGAGTACAGCAAGAGAGTTGAAAATTTTCAGAACTTGCATTGAGGCTTCTTAAGATGGGATTGTTGGGTGGCCTTAAATAACTTTTTCTGCAGACAGCGGAATCTCATCAGCAGAAAGAGCAGCTAGCCCAATTAGCTGTTTGACATCAACAAAGGCACTGGTTGAAAGTTTGGGGGTAGAATAGGCATGCCATCACCTGAGAGCACCTGCAGCTCACGTGGAGACTATGCCAATATCAGGGACTGGACCTCCATCTCCCCACAATGTTCCTTGTGAGGATTGAGGGTTTGATTTATTGGGCAAAAAGGAGACCAGTTTTGGGCATGTTTAGCGGGGTGTTTACAGGCGCTTGCAGCACCAAGAACGACCCCGCGATTAAACAGGACTATATTTTTGGGGGGAGCCTCTGCAAGGAAAGCACCACTGGAGCCACACGTAGACTCATTTCCTGTGCTGACGAGCTCAGCTCGCCAGTGCAGCAAGAGAAAATGGTGCCTCTATCTCTCCAACCCGCTCCCCGCAGCGTCCACCCTCCCCACCCCAAATTACCGCTGCAGGTCATCGTCGTGCACGTGCGTGGCCATGGACACAGCCATTCTCCAATCGTTTTTGCGACGGGAGCTGCTGCTGGCCCCTCACCGGTCACTGGATCGGTGAGGGCTAGGCAACGATTTTTCCGTCATAAAAGGCCACAGTTCCTCCGCTGGCTCCAACATTTAGCCTCAGAAACGGTGAATCCAGCCCTGTTTCTCTCTCCACAGATGCTGCCAGATATGCTGAGTATTTCCAACACTTTATGTTTTCATTTCAGTGAGGTTACCCATGCTTAGTTCCAGCTTAACTAAGTATTATCTCCTCTAAAGGCTTCACTCACTAACACATACCATCACCTTGGGAGCCTCTCCAGTTGATCCAACTTTGGCTGCATCCTGTTCTTCATCTGCACCCTTAGCAACATCATCCACTGACACAGGAGCAACTTCATGGTCATCTAAGCAGCACATTATGGAATTCCCTCTTTAAACATCGCTGCTTCTCCAACTTCCTCCCTTTTAAATATTCCTTAAAACCCACTTCTTTATCAAACATTTAGTTACCCTTACATCGCCTCCTTGAGCTGATGTCAATTATTTACCTCTAACAGAACTTAGCGTGCTTTCCTACATTAAAAATGCAATACAAAGCAAACCGGTATTTTTCTACAATCAATATGGACCAGCAAGCAGGGAAATGTGCCTTGATTAGTGATCATAATAATATAGGTAACCTAAGAATTTTTTTAAAATTACACTAATTCTATTTTCAACACTTTTTAAGTTTAGATTGATACATTAAAACTTTACGATCACAGTGTGTCAGGAAAGGACTAGTGGCAGGGTTCGGATGCCAGTCACATTTATCTATTAATTTGATAATATTTTGTTTCATAAAAACGTCATGCCATTACAGAACATATGAAGTATTTTGTTTGTAAAAATGCAAAATTATCTTTTCATGTTTTTTTTTTCATTATTGCACCCAAGAACTTATTCAAGTGGTCACAATCAAATACCTTTTGCTTTTTTGTGCCAGGTACTCTAATCGACTGTTATGGAAAGCAATGATTGGACTGCATTCCCAAGCTGATTCAGAAATTACTGTCCAAACCAGATACATCAAACGGATGATAATTCATGAGCAATTCAATAATATCACAATGGATTATGATATAGCCTTGATTGAACTTTCAGAAGCTGTAGTATACAATAGTTACATCCAACCAGTGTGTCTTCCATCAGCATTACATGTGTTTCCTGCAAATCGAAAATGCTACATTACTGGTTGGGGCTTAATGCAGGAAAAAGGTAAATTAGTTACCCGTAAAGCTATTTCTACCTGTTAGTTTTCAATGGACTAAATAGCTTTGATTGTGTTGCCAAATATATTCATAGCTAACGGATTAAGGGATAGATTGATTTTAGTCAATTATTTAATGCTACTAGAAAAATCACATCAAGAACACTCAGAATGATTAAATGTTCGCATAATCACATGCCACGCATGCACAAATACAATTTAATAATATTCCTGATAATTCAAATAATAGTTACATTTTAGGGAATTAAATTCCACATTATTAGGTTAATAGTCCAACAACTATGTCAGATAGTTTAATCTCAGTGGTGGAAACCATTTAAGAATGATGACCTGGGACAAAATTAACAGTTACTTGCACAATTGTGGATCAGTTAAGGGAAGCATGCGTAGATTTATTTTAAAGGCAAGTAAAGAATGTCACCGTGGTTAGCAACGCTGCCTCACAGCTCCAGAATCCCAGGTTCAATTCCGGCCTTGGGTGTCTGTCTGTGTGGAGTGTGCACGTTCTCCCTGTGTCTGCGTGGGTGTCCTTCGGGGGCTCCGGTTTCCTCCCACCGTCCAAAGACATGCAGATTAGGTAGATTAGCCATGCTAAATTGGCCTTTAGTGTCCCAAAGGTTAGGTGAGTTACTGGGTTACGGGGATAGGGTGGAGGCATGGGCTTAAGTGAGGTGCTCTTTCCAAGTGCAGACTCGATGAGCCAAATTGCCTCCTTCTGCACTGTAAATGCTGTGATTCTGATGTTTAAATAATTTGATTGAGTTTTTTGATGAGGTAGCAGAGGGTTGATGAGGGTAGTGTAATTAATGTGGCACATACTGACTATCAAAATATGTATTATAAAGTGTCCCATGACAGCATTGTCAACAAAACTGAAGCCACTGGAATAAAACGATCAGTAGCTTCAGAGGTACAAAGTTGGTCAGAGTTAGGTCCCCTGCTTTTCTTGATCTATATTAATTAGCGAGGGCAGGACATTCCGACCCTGACACCGGCGGGTATCGTCGCTGATGGGATGGACGATTTGGAGAGCTGTTAAAAGTCGGTGTGTGGGGTTGGAAATCCCGGCCCTAGACACGGGTGTGCAATGCAAAGTTTTCAATATATGCAGATGACAAAAAATTTGGAAGTATTCTGAATTTTGAGGAGGATAGTGATAAACTTCAAGGAGATATGAACAGGCTGGTGGCATGGGCAGGCATGTGGCAGATGAACTTTAACGTAGAGGAGTGTGAAGTGGGCTGGATTCTCCATTCCGGAGACTAAGCACTGACACCAGGACTGGATTGGTGGTGTTCCACGATCCTGATAGTGGCACCAGTCGCAATTCAGGATATGCAAATGGGCTCGCACTGGCACCACGTGGAACTAGTGCAATTCCAACCAATACCGGCATCGGATTCACTGCTGTCAAAATTGGCACTCGAAACTCTGACAACCTTGAGCTGCATATAAACACTCCACTCCCCATACACTCTCATTCCAGCCAAGAAGATGGCACCACGAGGAGTGGCCCTGAGGTTTGCCAACGCAAAGGTTGAAACACTGCTGGATGCCATGGAGGAGAGGCAAGGCACCCTGTTCCCTGGGCTGGGAAGGAGCTGCCACCTACGGAAGTCAACTGGGCCTGGGAGCATGTGGCAGAGGCAGTGAGCACCGTGGACCCCACCAAGAGGACTGGTAGCAGTGCAGGAAGAAGCTGCACAATTTCCTCAGGATTGCCCGGGTGAGTCACCATCACCACCATGCCACTGGCACTGTCCCCCCTATCCACCCAAATGTGGTCCTCACCAGGCGAGCAGGCAGTGATGGATGAGGATGGGCAGCACCTCAGGTCAGACATGGAGCACCACCATGCCCCTGGCACCACCCACACACACCCACCCCAATAGGGCGACAGAACCCTGCCCGCCACCAGCGCCCTCGCACTCCAATCTGCGACACATGCCAAGATCCATACAACTCCATCCATGGCCGGGTGCCCCACACACACAGGCCACCAGCTGCCCCCGTCTCAGTGTCTCATGCTGTCCATTATTGTTCCCCCCCCCCAAATAAGGCGAAGGCGACCCACAACAGCCGGGAGGAAGAACAGACTGGAGGGGCACTTCTGATCTGCGGCTCCTCACCATGGCGGAGCAGATGGCATTGGACCTGGTCGGCGGGATGGCATAGCAGGCAGCTGCTGAGGCACAGGTCAGCATGGGAAAGCCAGATGCGCCCCCGATGCATTGCAATGTCCCTACAGCGTGTGAGTCACAGCCCCCCCCAACCTGACCCACATCAGGACCATCCATGGTCAATCATACATCTTATATTGCGTCTTACAGGGTCACCACTGGATGAGGAACGAGCCGTGTTCCCCGTCCTTAGCTGCAACCCCGCAACTTACCAGATGATGGGGCAGGGCAGTCCTGGGCCCCTCACACCCAGCCGCAACCCCGTGACATCCTGGAGGACACGTCCAGGGATGACACCAACTTCACATCACTGCTGCCACCTACACCCTCCACCATACCAGAGATACTCACCTCGGTTGGGCATTTTAATGAAGAGCCTCCCGGGACACTATCTGGTGCGTACCGCACATGTGCTGCAGTACATCAGGTAGAGGTAGGAATCCCCGAGGAGGCAGACAGTCAGAGGGCAGCCTGACCCCAGGGGCTAGCATCCGTCCAGGTGGGTCTTTTGCTTACACCATAAGACAGAGGAGCAGAATTAGACCATTTGGCCCATTGGAGGGCTGGTTTAGCACAGGGCTAAATCGCTGGCTTTTAAAGCAGACCAAGGCAGGCCACCAGCACGGTTCAATTCCCGTACCAGCCTCCCCGAACAGGCGCCGGAATGTGGCGACTAGGGGCTTTTCACAGTAACTTCATTGAAGCCTACTTGTGACAATAAGCAATTTTCATTTCATTTCATCCGCCATTCAATCATGGCTGATATGTTTCTCATCCCCATTCTCCTGCCTTCTCCCCATAACCCCTTATTAATCAAGAACCTCTCTATCTCTGTCTTAAAGTCACTCAGTGATTTGGCCTCCACAGCCTTCTACGGCAAAGAGTTCCGCACCCTCTGGAAAGGGCAGTCATATCAATGCTGGAGATGTAGACACAGAGTCGGGGACTACATTAAGGGGTGTTAGCAGCCATCCAGTGCCTGCAGGTGCAGTTGGAGGAGTGCAGGGGCAGGAGGCGGTACCGATCATGCGTGCTACCCAGGCCAACACTGAACGGGTGCCGTCTGCGGTGGAGCCCTTGGGTGCAAAGGTATCGGCCATGGGTCAGGCTGTTGAAGGCCTGGTGCACAGTGTGCAGGCAGTGGATGAGGCACAGGACAGGGCGGCCCTGTCACAGGCAGCCATGTGCCAGGGCCATATGGGCACATTGCTGCGGTGCTCCAGAGCATGGCCCAGTTACAATGGGACATAGCTGAGAATACTGAGAGCAGTGGCCAGGCGCTGGCTGGCCTGAGCCAGTCACAGAGTGACCTGACAAGTGGGGACCTCCAGGATTGGCAAATACAGGTGACGCCAGAACCCCGTCCCAGGGAGTAGCCTGGGGACCATTGGCCACCTCGAGGGAGGAGGAGGTGGTGGGGCCCATGCCGGTGTCTCCCGTGCGGGTGGAGACCTGGGGCCCGGGTGCTGCTAGATGGCATGGCTGGAATGTGACACCCGGGTGGGAGTCAGACAGTGGCAGACGTTGCGGAGCACTAGAGCTTATCATAGAGCGGGTTGTCGTCATCTTCCGCCCCATTAATCAGACCCACTGGTAATGCTGACCTAGGGCCCGCATCTGTGGTGCAGCTGTTGGGGAGCTTGGAGACATGGTGGGGTGCTGGGGTTGTGGGTGGGGTGTCGATTGGGAGAGGGGTTGGGGGAGGAAGGGACAGTTGAGCTGCCTTTGACCAGGCCCCTAATCGGTGAACACGGAGACAACCAGGTTGTTCCTTGCAGGACAGCCCTGTGCACACGCTGAGCGGCTTCCCATGCCTGTCCGGGCCCCATTTCCTGGCCATACTGGCCCTCCTCCGCGTCCTCTTCGTAGGACAAGGCATGCTGGTCCTCCACCTCCTCTTCCAGCATGTCGCCCCTCTGCGGCACAATGTTGTGCAGGATGTAGCAGGCCACCACAATACAGAGACTCTCCCAGGGGCCTCTCCAGGGCAGTCCAGGCACCTGAACCATGCCTTCAGGACACTGATGCACCGCTTGGTCACGCCCCTGGTTTCTGCATCAACATCATTGTGGTGGGTCTCTGCGTCGGTCTGTGCCCTCCGAATACACATCATCAGCATGGCCACAGTGGATAAACCCTGTCGCCCAGCAGCCAGCCCCTCACCTGGGTAGCATCTCAAAAGTCTCTGACACCGACAAGTGTGCCAGGATCAAGGCATTGTGTGCGCTGCCTGGGTATCCGGCACAGACATGAGGTGATCAAACATCAGCTGCACATTGAGGGAGTAGAATCCCTTCCAGTTGATGAAGGCACCCCTCGTGCTGGTGCCTGGATGGGGACGTGTCCTATCAATCACCCCTGGACCTGGCATGCCAGTGATTATGGCGAATCCTGCTGACCGGGCAACACGGTGGGCTCGGTCCACACCGAAAATGCCTTAATGTACCACCCGGCATACAGGATCACGGCTCAGATGCACCCGTGCACGGAGGACTGGGAGATCCCAGAGAGGTCCCTGCTCGGTGCCTGAAAGACCCCGATACAAAACTCAGGGCGATCGTCACCTTGACGGCGACTAGGGGTGGATGTCCTCCCCCATGCACTTGGGGTGTGTTAGCCGGAGTCTTCGGCGGCACACTGGTCCAAAAGGTCCTCGAACGACAGGCACTGCCGGTATATATAAAGCCTGGTGCTACATCTTCTTCCCACCTCCCCCTCGGCCTTCTGGATGGAAGGCTGTCCATCGTCACCGGCTGGCTCCTGCTCCTCTGGGGCAGGCTCCTGTTCGGCAAGGTTTCCCTCTCCCACTGAGCAGCACCGTACAGCCTCAGGACAACCGTCAGGGCTGAGGTGGCAAGGCAGATGCCAACAACACCTGGCTCTAATCTGAAATCCATTTTCTGCAGGGAGTAGAGGGCAGACACATTGGCATGGTGGGTACACTCGTACCCATCCAAGTTCAATGGCCCTACCGCAACCGTTGCCCCTGAGGCCCTGCCCCTGCACCGTGCCCCTGGCTTCACTAGCACTAGCTGGGTGACCCCCAGCCCTGCCTTCCATCTCGTCCCTTCCTGCGTTATGCTTAGCGGCCCCTGTCCTGCGTTCTCCTGTGTGGTCTCACCCTTGGGCCAGCTGTGTGATCGCCCCCCCGATCCTGGCAGACAGCACCCACCCGGCCAGCAACATGGCTGGCAGCCTACAATTGCGCTTTTGAGTCCTCAGCTTACTTCCTCTCACACCCTCAGCGGCCACAGCGCCCGGTTCCCGTTTTAAAATACCACAAGTGAACCACGCTAGCATAGCTTCCGCCTGGTGGAAGCGGAGAATACCGCCTGGTGGAGTATCGCGGGCGGCTGGAGAATACCAGGTCGGGGCCATTAATTATACGCTAACGATCATTGTATTGCTGCCGAGGCGCTGGGGCATGGCATTCCTGCGCCAGCCTCAATTTTCGGCTGACGCGAGATTCTCCAGCCGATCACGTTTCACGATTCTGGCGTTGCTGGACAAAGAATGCCGCCCCATATATTTTGGTTGGAAGAATGTTGAGAGGCAATCTAAAAAAATAAAGGACATAATTTTAGAAGAGGTGCAGGGGCAGAGGAATCTGGGATTCTAATTGGAGAAATTGTTGAAGTTCGCAGGGCACTGCTGAGAAAGTGGTTAATAAGGCAATGGGATCCTGTGAGTTATCAATAGAGGCAGAAGGCGCGAACTTCCCAAAATCCCGGGCAAGCGCATTTAACCGCATGTTTCCCGGCACTCGCAATGCCTAGAAACACATGGCTTTTTAACGCGACTCGTGTTAAATAAGGGGCCTGAACAGGGCAGATTTTTACAGTGGGAGTTCCACCGAGCGGTGAGAGATCGAGCTGCTAGTTTTAATGGCGTCTCAATCGCTGAAGCCCCAAAAAGTATCCCCCCACCCCCAGGCAGAACGCAATGTGGGAGGTTCCCCCAAGCCGAGCAACCCCAGCCCGATTGCGATATGTTTTTCTCACTGGAAGTAATAAGATTGCTTATGCAATAGCCCAGCTATTGATGAATATGAGGTTTAATTTGATATACACAATTACAAAATGTTATATTTGATCCTGAGATGAACATCTGACCACATACAGGGTACAGGGGCTGTTTAGCACAGGGCTAAATCGCTGGCTTTGAAAGCAGACCAAGCAGCACGGTTCGATTCCCGTAACAGCCTATCCGAATAGGCGCTGGAATGTGGCGACTAGGGGCTTTTCACAGTAACTTCATTTGAAGCCTACTCGTGACAATAAGCGATTTTCATTTTTCATTTTCATATTTACATTGGTTCCGAACACCACTTCTTCCCAACTCTGTAATTTTGCTGCACTCTGCCATTGCCTCAGCTACATTCTAGTTAAGCAATCAATGCCTTAATTTAAAATTTCTCATCCTTGTTTTAAAATTCCTGCATGGTCTCACCCATCTCTGTAATCTCGTCCAACCCCCCAAGCCCTCTGAGGTATCCATGTGCATCCAATTTTGGCCTCTTCAGCATCTCTTTTTTTTTTGTTTTTATAAATTTAGAGTACCCAATTCATTTTTTCCAAGTAAGAGGCAATTTAGTGTAGCCAATCCACCTACCCTGCACATCTTCGGGTTGTGGGAGCGAAACCCACACAAACACAGGGAGAATGTGCAAACTCCACACGGACAGTGACCCAGAGCCGGGATCGAACCTGGGACCTTGGCGCTGTGAGGCTGCAGGGCTAACCCACTGCGCCACCGTGCTGCCCCCTTCTGCATCTGTAATTATAATTGTTTCACTATTGATAGCTGTACCATCAGCTTCTTAGGCCACAAACTCTGGAATTCCCTCCCTATCCCTTTCCACCACTTGACCACTCATGCCTTAAGGTGCTCCTTGAAAAGGAAGACTTACTTTCATATAACACTTCCCATGACCTTTACAGTCAATGAAGTATTTTTGAAGTGTCTGCGCTGTTTATACATGGCAGCCAACCTGTGCGTATTCCCACAAACAGTAATGTGCTGATGGCCAGATAACCTGTTTTTGTGATTGAGGGATGAAGATTGCCTGGGACACGGGGGTAACTCTTTTATATCCAGGGCTTCAGTTAAATGTCTCATCAGGAAGGCAGCACATCTGATAGCACAGGGCTCCTTCAGTGCTTCACTGAATCGTCAGTCTTGATTTCCGTGCTCAAACTCTAGAGTGGGAATTGAACCCAGGTCTCTGTGATACAGAGGCTAGATGCGACCAACTGAACCACAGCCAACAGCTGCCTCTTAAAACCTATCTCATTGACCAAGCTTTTGTCATCTTCCCTAAATCACTTCCTTTGGCTAGGTGTCAAACTTTGCTTATAACATTCCAGTGAAATGCCTTGGGATGGTTTATTACATCAAATGTGCTGCTACTATTATAAATACAAGCGCTCATATTTGTGAGACAAAAGGCTTCATCTAAAAGAAAATCATGGTATAGAGCCACCTAGTGTGTGGACCCTGCACTACATCCTGCACTACAGTTTAAAATTCAAACAATGCTTGGTAGTTTTCGGAAACAGAAAATGCATGAAAATCTCAGCACGTCTGACAGCACCTATAGAGAGAGAACAGAGCTAAAGTTTTGAACCTGGATGGAGCTTTGCCATAGAGTCATCCAAACTTGAAACATTAACTCTGTTCCCTCTCCACAGATGCTGTCAGAACTGCTGAGGTTTTCCAGCATTTTCATTTCCAATTCCAGCATCTGCTGTCCTTTAATTTTATTTTGGCAGTTAACTGTCGGTAGCCATCAACTGGTGCATTCCTCATGGCAGCACCTTTACCAATCAGCGTCCACTTGCCAACCAATCAGTGCTCTCTTCCTGTACGGTATTATTTTATTCTTGCAAATGTCCTGACAAGTGAAAACGAGAAACCTTGGCAAAAAACTCTCTTTTCAGCACGGTAGCATAGTGGTTAGCACTGTGGCTTCACAGCTCCAGGGTCCCAAGTTCGATTCCCTGCTGGGTCACTGTCTGTGTGGAGTTTGCATGTTCCCCCCGTGTCTGCGTGGATTTCCTCCCGGTGCTCCGGTTTCCTCCCAAAGTCCAAAGATGTGCGGGTTAGGTGGATTGGCCATGATAAATTGCCCTTAGTGACCAAAAAGGTTAGGAGGGGTTAGTGGGTTACGGGGATAGGGTGGAAGTGAGGGCTTAAGTGAGTCGGTGCAGACTCGATGGGCCAAATGACCTCCTTCTGCACTGTATGTTCTATGTTCTTTCAGCAAATACAAGAAAAGAATATTAATATTATTGAACTGGAAGTGTCTGCTCTATGCACAGTGCTCAATTAAATATTAAAAAGGTGGATGTGGCAGAAGCCTTTGTAAGTGATGGTCTATACATGCATGAAGTTGGATCAAAGATTAGCGAAGTCAAGTCATATGCAACCATAATTTTTTAACAAAGTCTTCATGACTAACTCCAATATATACCTAAATGTTGCAGTTTTTTGTATATATCCAAAAGAACAATTATAGCTTTATATTTTACTAAGAGGTAATATGCTCCATTATGTTTTATGCGCCAATCTAGTTTGGAAGAAACACAGACAGACACACACACACACACAGATTGCTACAATAGGTGGATAATGATCCACATTTATTCAGCTGCAGTACATTTTGAGCACAGATATGATTTGAACAAACAATGCATGTGATTTACAGTAGAGCATCATTTGAAACAAAAGGTTTATAATCAATTCTAAACTGAACAGAAAATGCTGTTTGTTTTACAGGTCATCTTCCTACAATTCTTCAAAAGGCTGAAGTAAGAATCATTAATCAAACAACATGCATTAACTTTATAGGAAATATAGTATCATCACGAATGCTTTGTGCAGGATATCTTACTGGACACGTTGATGCCTGTGAAGTATGAACAGTTACATTTTCATTGAAACTTATCTTAGCACAGCTGACAATTGTAATTTTCGCAGATTTATGGTGTGGTAGTATTGATCATCAGTTTTTTCAATAAACTGTATAACACAATACAATCAATATTGTATTGCTTTAACAACTGCTTTAAACTCAAATTCTGTCATTGAAAATATTCATTTAAATTTGGATACAGAAAATCCCAGACAGAAGGTCTGTACAGAAACTCTACTTCCCCAACTGTGATTAGCTAACTCAGCACTGCAGAGGTACTATGCCCTGCGTCAGTGACCTTCAGCTTAGGAAATAAACATCAGAACGTTACTGCTCCCCCTGATTACAATACAGGGGGCTCCTGCTGGACAGGATGAGATTTTGGCCATGGGAAAATTCTTCACACAAGAAAAATAGTGACTTCGATGAGATTATGAGGGGCATGGACAGGGTGGATAGGGAGCAGCTTTTGCCCTTCGTTGAAGGGTGAGTTACGAGGGGACAAAAGTTCAAGGTGAGAGGCAGGAGGTTTTGGTGGGGATTTGAGGGAAAACATTTTTACCCAGAGGGTGGTGATGGTCTGGAATGCAATGCACAGCCTGGTTGGGTAGTAGAGGCAGGTAGCACAGTGGTTAGCACTGTTGCTTCACAGTGCCAGGGTCCCAGGTTCGATTTCTGTTTGGGTCACTGTCTGTGCAGAGTTTGCACGTTCTCCCCATGTCTGCATGGGTTTCGTCCGGGTGGTCTAGTTTCCTCCCACAAGTCCCCAAAGATGTGGGGCGAGATTCTCCCAAAACGGGAGAAATCGTAAGGCTGGCGTCAAACCCGCCCGGGAACCGATTCTGGTCCCCGGTCGGGGCTAGCAGCCCGACGCCGTAGGCTCCGGCATGACGGGCTTAACGAATATCGTTAAGCCCGCTTGCCGGAGTTAGCGCCGGCTGACGCGTCATATGACGTCAGCCGCGCATGCGCGGATTGAAAGACTCCAACCCGCGCATGCGTGGATGACGTCATCGCGTATTTGCGCAAAACCCGCGCATGCGCGGGCCGGGTTGCCCCTCAGCCGCCCCGCGAATGGATACTATGGGGCGGCGGAAGGAGAAAGAGTGCGCGGGCATCGGGCCCGCTGCCCGCGATCGGTGCCCACCGATCGCGGGCCCATGGCACCCTTGGCACAGCCGTGGTACTGCCGTGCCAATCGGTGCCATGGTTATAAAAAGCGAGTTTGTGACGCCGTTTTTACGAACGGCCAGACCAGGTGTGTTTGCCGTTCGTAAAAACGGCGTAAAGGGCTGGGACTTCGGCCCATCGAACAGCTGTGAATCGCTGCCGGCCGTAAAAAAACGGCGGCAGCGATTCGGGTCGGGAGTTGGGCGGGGGGTGGGGGAGAATAGCGGGAGGGCGGGAAAAATGTCGGGAAGGCCCTCCCCCACGACGGGTCGGAGAATTTCGCCCGTGCTTGTTAGGTGAATTGGACATTCTGAATTCCCCCTCAGTGTATCTGAACATGTGCCGGAGTATGGCGACTAGGGGATTTTCACAGTAACTTCATTGCAGTGTTAATGTCTGCCTACTTGCGACAATAATGAAGATTATTATCCTTTGAAAAGTACCTGGTCGAGCACTTGGCACATCGTAACATTCAAGGCTTTGGGCCAAGTGCTAGCGAATCGGATTAGGTAGGCAGGTCAGGTGTTTTTCATGAGTTGGCGCAGACTCGATGGGCCCAAGGGCCTCATCTGCACTACCTGTATTAGTCTTTGAAAATATTAGGAAGGCTGTGGAACTGGAATCATGCTTATCATGAGGCACACCTTCAAAGTGGAGGGGAGCAAAATGAAAGGAAGGTTTTGGGGCCGGGTATGAAATTCTAGATTTGTATCAGCAAATAGTCTGACAGCAACAGTCATGGGGCTGTAGCACAAATCATCATTCTCAGCTTTTTTATAACTGGCAGAGTTAAAGTAAGGGACACTATTAGTAGTGAACACGAGTTAACTTTCTTTTAATAGCTACACTCTCATCTGCTGGTGAGGTACACACCTACGCATTTGTAAATATCTTCTACAAAAGAAACAATTAAAAATAACCCAAAAATATTTTCTTTAAAAAAAACAATATTTAAACACCAGTAAACGCAGTTCAGTTAAGAAAAACTCGTTAATATATTGGCTGGACCTGACCTTTATTGATTTATTGAGAATTGCTTGTCAATAACTACGCAATGCATTTTAAAATAATTCTTGTAGTATTTCCTTTATTGTTGACATTTACTTTTTAAACGGCCAAGATACAAAATATAAAGAACGCAGAATGGCTGATTTGAAAACCTTGCTTGAATATTTATGACATAGGAACACAGTTTGGTAGAGGAACACAGTTTGGTAGAGTTACACATCTGTGTTACTTTTCTTGTTCCATGTAGGGTGATTCTGGAGGACCACTGGCTTGTGAAGAACCATCAGGAAAGTGGTTTCTGGCAGGAATTGTGAGCTGGGGACAAGGATGTGGTCGATATGGGCACCCTGGAGTATACACCAGAATCACAAAGTTCGGAGACTGGATTCAGAGGAACATGAGAATAGTTGGCAATTGATCAAAATGATTGTATGTTGAAAAGAAAATCTTAATTTAATTCAAGCAATGGCTGCTGCTATTTCCTGTAGAGCTCATATCCCTTCACCAGTAGAGTACAGCAAACACTGAATTATCAATTTCTCTGCATTATTTACCTGACTCAAATAGAACTTATAGATACCATGGGCTGGAGTTTCTGGGCACCAATGAACCTTTTGCTGCCCAATTTCCCGTCCCATCGGCGACGATTGTTATAATATCTGTCAGGTTTTCCTCACTTTCCATATCTCTAAGTTTCTCCAACCTATCCTTGTAGCTACAATATCCCTTATCGATGGAACCTCTGCCCCCTCCCAAGGAAACTTGGGCGGGATTCTCCAATCCCCTGCCGGGTCAAAGAATCGCTGGGGGGCAGCGTGAATCCCGCCCTCGCCAGCTGCCGAATTCTCCGGTGCCGGGGATTTGGCGGGGGCGGGAATCGCGGCGTACCGGTTGGCAGCTGCAGGCATCGCGCCCCCCCCCCCCCCCCCCCCCCCCCCCCGGTGATTCTCCGGCATGCGATGGTCCGAGTGGCCGCCCGTTTTCGGCGGGTCCCACCAGCGTAAATCACAACAGGTCCTTACCAGAGGGGCCTGGCTCCACGGGCGGCTTGCGGAGTCCGGGGGGGAGGGGGGGGGGTCTGTCCCCGGGGGATGCTCCCACAGTGGCCTGGCCCACGATTGGGGCCCACCGATCCACGAGCGGGCCGGTGCCGTGGGGGCACTCTTTCCCTCTGTACCGGCCGCTGTCAATCTCCGCCATGGCCGGTGTGGAGAAGAACCCACCTGCGCATGCTCTGGGATGACACCAGCACACGCTGGCGCTCCGCGCATGTGCCAACTCGCGCCAGCCAGCGGAGGCCCTTTGCTGCCAGTTGGCATGGTGCCAAGCCCTTCTGTGCCACCTGCCGCGGCGCCAACCACTCCAGCGCCGGCCTAGCCCCTGAAGGTGCGGAGGATTCCGCACCTTCGGGGCAGCCCGACGCCAGAGTGGTTCACGCCACTCCTTGGCGCCAGAGTGGCCCACCCCGCCGGTTCATGGAAAATCCCAGCCCTTATGTGTGTTGACCAGAACGGGGAGAAATATTTTGTGTGACCTAACCAGAATTTTATAAAAGTTCAGCATAACTTTCCTGCTTTAGTATTCAGTACCTCTAAAAATGAAGGTTCTGCGATCTGAAAGCTAGTGACCCCAAACAAACCTGTTAGACTTTAACCTGATGGTGTGAGACTTCCTACTGTGCCCACCCCAGTCCAACGCTGGCATCGCCACACATAAAAATGAAGCCTATAGCACATATGCTCTCAATATGTCACCTTAAAAGATCTATGCACAACAACCCCCAGGTTCCTCTACCATTGCATACTCCAGAACTGTGTCAGTAAATCTTATTGTCTCTCCTTATCCTTTCTTCCAAAATGCATCTCCTCACACTTTTCTGCTACTTGTCTATCCATTCAGTGGGCCTATTACAGTCAATATCCTCACTTTCATACCATACCTGTAAGTTTGGTATTATTGACAAACTTTGAAATTCCATAACCCAATATGCAAAACATGATCAAAGAAGCAGTGGTCTTATCATTAACCCTTGGAGAACACCACTGTCTACCATCTTGCATTCTGAAACACAACCATTTACCATGACCCACTCTTGGGCTTCATTTTTATGTGTGGCGATGCCAGCGTTGGACTGGGGTGGGCACAGTAGGAAATCTTACACCATCGGGTTAAAGTCCACTGGTTTCTGTCCTTAAGCCAAATTTTAATCTAAACTGACACTCGCTCTCCAATTTCATGAGTCTCATTTTTGTTAACCAGCTTTTTCTGTAGCACCTTGTCAAATGCTTCCTTAAACTCCACATCATAACATTCATTGTATTCCCTTCATCAACATTCTCTATGACTTCATCAAAAAATTCAGTTGGCTTAGTCAAGTAGGAGTTGCTTTATACAAATCCATGCTGAGTCGCCTTAATTAATTCAAATCTCTACAAATCCCTGATTATTGTACGGATGACGTTATCCACTACTGAGGTTAAACTGACTGGTCTTAAGTTACTAGGAACGTTCTCATACACTTTTTTGAATCAGGTTGCCACATTTGCCATTCTCTGGCACTTGCCCTGCATCGAGGGAAGATTGGAAGATTATGGCAAGTCCCTTCCTTTATCTCTAACCCCAGGTCCTTCACTGACCTGCGATGTCAGACACCTGATCAGGTGGCTGAGCCACTCTAAACATAGCCAGCCTTTCCTGTACATCCTGCCTACAACCTTCACCCCATCTGTTACCTCTTCTATCTCCACTTCTGCTGATATTTTGCCAGAATCCTCTTCCTTGTTAAATGCCAACACAAAATATTCATTAGGTCTTATCTGCACCTCCAAGCAAATATCACCCTTTTTGTCACGAAAAGAGCCCCGCCCCACTTTGTGCTCCGTTTGCTATTTACATGCTGGTAGATCATTTTTGAGTTCTGTTTAATCTTAAATGCTATTTTATTCTCATTCTCTCGCTCTCTCAGTCTTAATTTCCTCTTCACTTCCCTTCTCAATTCATTGCACATGGCTTGGTCCCACTTGAAGAATTCATCTGACATGCATCATTCATTCACTATTTCTCTTACCAAGTTTTATACCCCTCTCATAATACACTGATCCCTGGCTTAGGTTCCTCTATCTTTTGCCCTTATCGGCATGCACCTAGCCTGTATCTGAAACACCTCTCCCTGAAAGATCAACCATCATTCCATTTGTTACAGTTTTTGGTTCCTTTCTGTCCTGTCTAGATTTCCTCTCATCCCATTGATGTTAGCCTACTTCCAGTTTGGAAGTTCTACTCTCGATTATCCCTCGCTTCATTTTCCATTACCAACTTAAACTTTGTGATGAGATGGTCACTCTTCCAAAGTGTTCCACACACTGACACTTGTCCCACCTCATTCTGCAGCACCGGATCCAGAAATGCCTCCTTCCTGGCTTGACCCAGAACATACTGGTCTGGGACATTCTCCTGAACACTTTTCAGAAATTCCTCCCCCTCCTTATCTTTTACTCCAACATTTCGCCAGTCAATATTTGAGTAGTTTAAAAAACCCCCATAGCACCCCTCTATGTTGTACATCTCTCTGATTTCTCTGCAGGTCTGCTCCTCTACCTTTTTTGCTCTTACTATATGGAGGCCCAATAACATGATCCTCGAAGCACCTCGTCTTCACTTTTTAAGCCAGGTTTCTGCAATTGCCAGTACATCATTTTCCCACATGGCTGTTTGTGCTTGTAGATCACTAACCTTATTTCTTGCACTTTACGCAATTACATAATATCGTTTAAACACTCCTCAACCACACAGCCTTCCTGTGAGTCCTCTTAAGGCGCAACCTGTTCCTTTTGAATAATTGCCTCCTATCTTGTCACTGTTCCCAATGCCCAAGAGCCTAAAACTCTTTCTTGCACCATGCCTAGTGCCATGCATTGATCCTCTCTTTGTTCCTACTCCTTTACTCTCACTGGTGCATTGGACCGGCAGGAGTAATCCAGAAGTTAAGGGGGCGACTCTCCGCTCTGCGGAACAAGTGCCCGCGCCGTCGTCTATGCCATCGTGTTTCATGATGGCGTGAACAGGGCCCGGGCACGACCTATTCTGGCCCCCACAAGGGGCCAGCACGGCGCTGGAGCGGTTCACGCCACTCCAGCATCCTTACGCGGCACCAAATGGGTGCCGCGTCAACCCGCACATGCGCAGTTTGGGCAGCTCAATCCTGCGTATGCGCAGTTGGGCCGCTCCATCCTGCGCATGCGCGGGGAACTTCTTATGCGCGCTGGCTCCGACACAATATGGCGTGGGTGTTCAGGGGCCGGCTGCGGCGGAATGTAGGCCCGCCGATTGGTGGCCCCCGATCGCGGGCCTGACCCCTTCGCAGCCCCCCACCCCCCCGGTGATTGGGACCAACGCTTAGCACAACTTCTGGCTCACTAGCTTCTCCCTGAAGAATATTCTGTAACACTCTCCATGATGTTCTTAACCCTGGCACTAGGAAGACAGCACACCAAGTGAGAGTCACAATGACAGTTCCGAAAATGCCTGTCTTTCCCCCTAAATATGGAATCTCCTATAACGACTGTATTTCTACACTTTGCTGTCCCCTCCTGACCGGTCCCTTGCCCATCATTACATGATCTGGACTGCACTCCTTCAAAGTAATGTCACTCCCAGTAGTCTCCATTACTGAGTCATGATTTGAGAGTGGCACTTACTCCCAAGAATCCTGCACGTCTTGCCTCTTCCTATTCCTCTGGGTGGCCACTCATCTACAATCCTGAACTCTTCCTGCCAGTGAAGTGAGCGTCTCCTGGAAACACTGATTGTCCTGATGCTCCATAGTGAGAGCAAAGAAAGAATGAACTAAATTTGAAATTAAGAAATAGGATCATCGTATTGTATATATAGCACTCTGCAGTTCCTCTTTTTTGTTAAACTGCGCTGCATAACAATCCTAACTGAGAAAGTCAGTGACACCATCAGTAATGCAATTCAAATGCATTTTCTAGAATGTGTTTATACTGAAATTACCAGTACAAGAGCAGTAACCATTACTTGGGTTTCACACAAGACACTAGCTATTCAGTAGCTATTTTACACTATTTAGATGAAACTTTCATGCATATAAAACCCTTCTCCTTGGAGTTTAGACCGCATCCAGATTTCTCCAAATTAATTGCAGATTGGTGTAAAATGTGCTTGGGAGATTCCAGTGGCCCTGTAGATCTTCTTTTACACCTCTTTTGACCGCACACCACTCCATGTGGCATCAAATGGAAACATGCAATAATCTGCCAGCCAGAGAGCTCTCATGTTGTTATCATAGAATCATAGAATTTACAGTGCAGAAGAAGGCCATTCAGCCCATCGGGTCTGCACCGGCTCTTGGAAAGAGCACCCAACTGAAACCCACGCCTCCACCCTATCCCCGTAACCCCACCTAACCTTTTTTTGGACACTCAGGGCAATTTATCAATCCACCTAACCTGCACACCTTTGGATAGTGGTAGGAAACTGAAGCATCCGGAGGAAACCCACACTGACACAGGGAGAACTTGCAGACTCCGCACAGACAGTGATCCATGCCAGGAATCGAACCTGGGACCCTGGAGCTGTGAAGCAACCGTGCTAACCACTGTGCTGCCCTGATGTCTGTTTGGGGCCCTAATTCTAAAGTTACACTAAAGCAGAAATTACACCAATGCTAAAGTTGTCATGTGAAAGCATCCCAAGATACATCTGCTACGTGCAACTACATTGCAGAGTCCAGCTCAGCATCCACTTTCCAAATTAATTAATTACATATATTTTCAAATGAAGGAGGAAAAAAGGTTTAAAACATTTTTCTTTAACAGTAAGGAAACCCGCTGTTCATATATTGATACAAGTACCTTTACTGCAGGTAATAGGTGTGGACACAGAGTCCAAACCTACTTTTTCATGAGATTAATTTGATTAATGTTGACTGCAGCATGGGTAAGGTTGAATTGTATCCCACAATCCACCAGTCTGAAAGCCACACTGTTCTTACCTGATGACGTTTTATGAAGGCAGCCAAGACTCACATAGAGTGGGCAGGGTCCTAATTTAAAATCTAAAAGTCTCAACCTACTAAGTCAATATTGCCACAACAGCATTTTAACTTTAGCATTAAGGAAACCCACATAGAGCCAACCCTACGAACCAAAGAAGTTATGGTAAGTTGGAAATTTAACTTTCATGTGGCATCTTAGTGGGTCGGAGGAATCCTTATTCAATGTCGAGTCCTTGGGTCTGCCCATCACTAGTTTTGCCTTTCCATTCCCAAACCGGCATTGGTTTGGCAAACCCCTCCCTCCAACTCCCAGCCCCATTCCAGCTAGTGCCTTATGCCGGGGATCATTCCCAACCCTTGAGCCCCGGTAACATCGTGACACAACCTGACCCTGACATCATGCCGAGCAGCTTTAGATGGCAAACAAAATTAAATGTTTAACAATTAGAAAGGCCTTGGGCAA
Source organism: Scyliorhinus canicula (assembly GCF_902713615.1). Lineage (NCBI taxonomy): Eukaryota > Metazoa > Chordata > Chondrichthyes > Carcharhiniformes > Scyliorhinidae > Scyliorhinus > Scyliorhinus canicula. The sequence continues at coordinate 42,664,594 of NC_052152.1, read as the reverse complement.
TTCAAACCCTTGATGAACCATGCTTAAATCAATTCCACTGTATCACAATCACAATTGTGTGTCAATTCTAGCTGTTTGCCGTGTTCGGGCCACTCATTGTGTTAACACTGAAACCCTTGAACTGTGAACAATCCTTGCAAAAGCTGGATTTTTATCTGTTTTATATATGAAATATATTCATGTAAGTATTTCTGTATGATGGCATTTCACAAATTTTACAAGTTGTGTGATATTTTCAAACTAGTTTATAGCAAAACATAGTCAAACACTATGGCTGCAATTCTCTGGCCATTGCGATTCATTTTCCAGCCAGCAGTACCACCCCACTCCTGGGTTTCCCGGCTGCGTGGGGTGGCTTTAATGTGAAATCTAATTGACAAGCAGCGGGAATATTGAATCCCGTCACCAGCAAACGCCGTGCCACCAAGAAACATGCAGCTGGGGGAACCGGAGAATACAGCCCAAGTTTTTAATTGGCTTGATTATTTTTTTATTTTTGAGGAAAATTATATGTTTAAATATATGGTATTGGAATAATGTTATAATCAGCAAGATGATTTATCTTATCCTAAAAAGTTTCTACCAAGGTGAAATTAATTTTGGCTTTAGATGCAGATCCATTGAAGATAAACGATTATCTTTTTCGATTTTATTTAAAATAATTAAGCATCTGTATCACAATAGTATCTTCATCAGAAAGTCATATAGAAGTGTTGCAGTAATGTGTTCTATCATAGTTTACATCAGCATAGAAACAAATAGGTATAGATTTGCCAACCGCTTTATGATCAGGGCAAAATGGTAGATTGCTGTACAGTACGAGGAGCAATTGAAATTGCTTAAAATAATTTGAAAGTTGTTTTCTTAATTGAATTCTGTTGATCTAAGAAATTTTTATGTTTGCTCAGAACAAAGATCATAGAAATTATGTTTGTGTAATAAAGTTCTTTTAAAGGTCAGTGCAAATTTGACCAATCCTGCTTTGAATCTAAAGAACCTTTCCATTCATATTATTTGCCATTTACCAACCATCAACTTCCTAAGTACTTTTACTGTGTAACAACAGCTGACAATATGAGATATTCCAACGGAATGTATTGTCACGACACCCTTGGCGAGTGCGCGGTCAATTCCAGTCCGACTTAACCTGGAGTTCCAACACAGATGAAATATCTTTTATTTTTATTTTTTTAATAAATTTGAGTACCCAATTCATTTTTTCCAATTAAGGGGCAATTTAGCATGACCAATCCACCTACCCTGCACATCTTTGGGTTGTGGGGGCGAAACCCAAGCATACACGGGGAGAATGTGCAAACTCCACTGTGGTGATAACCACTGTAGATATGCATACTTGCAGTAGGGGGATATATGGCTGAACCTGTAATACAGGTTCCTCCGGTAAGCCCCTGCTGGCTAGCTCTGCCCACAGGGAGCTTGTGTATAAATATGCGTGTGAGTCACTCAGACTCTAGTCTTCAGTTGCAGCTGGAGGAATAGCATCACACAGCAATAAAGCCTCGATTGAACTTGTCTCTTGTCTTTGACTGCAATTGTTAGCGTCACACACGGACAGTGACCCAGAGCCGGGATCGAACCTGGGACCTCGTCGCCGTGAGGCAGCAATGCTAACCACTGTGCCACTGTGCTGCCCCTTATTTAAAATATCTTGGGCGGGATACTCCGTTCCTGAGACTAAGGGCTGGATTCTCTGCACCCCGCGCCGAACTCTCAGCTGGCGCCGGGGCGGAAAATCCAGTTTGACGCCGAAACCGCTGGCGGCGCCGGTTCATCGATTCTCTGGCCACCCAAAAGCGCCGTCACCGGGGAGTACGCCGCGCCGCTTGGGGCCATTGCTAGAGGCCAGTTTCGACATCCTCCGCCCCCAACCGGCCGAAGTCCTGACGGCGGGATCTAACCTAGTCCAGCCGGTCGGGATACTCGCGTGGCGGGTGCGGGCGGATCAGAGGCCAGGGGGAGCCTTATAGGCACCTGGGGAATGTTCATGTGGGGGTTGAGGGTTGGGTGCGTGGCCGATCGGGGAATCTCCTTTGTGGGTCTACCTCCATGGTCCGAGTCCGCCATGTAGCCCGGCGCGGCCGCTGCCATGCACATGCGCAGCCTCTAACCTGGACGTGCGGGGGCCCATATCTGCAGCAAAAGCTGCGAGATTTACTCCGGGTCTCGGCTAGCCCCCTGCAGGGCTGGGTATTCGTGTCCCTTTAATCCAGGATTTTCACAAGTAAAACTCGACCGTTTTGACACCGGCGTGGGGACATAGTCCCAATAATGGAGAATCCTGCCTTATGTATTGAAGCTGGGGCAGTATTTGTGGACTTACAGGACTGAAAAACTGGCGTCACACCTGGACCAATTCAGCTAGCACCAGCGCCATGTGGAACACAATCAATTCCAATAAGAAACAGCATGGGATTCGCTGGGTCCATGATTCACACTCATGAGGCTGACAAGCTGCAGCCACATATACACACTGCACTCCCCGCACACACTCATCCCAGCCAACAAGATGGCACTGGTTGCACTGGAGCACGCCCACCCCGCTGATGGGTCAGCTGGGGCCAGACGGCACCCAGGGGGGTGTCATGGAGAGACACACGTACGACCTGTGGCCTTAAGGACACAGTGAGCAGTCAGCGGCGTGCACAGTCGCATGGTTACCTTTTAGGCTGCAGTAATGGACCACCGTGCCCGTCCACCCCGACCCCACAGCCCACCTCCTGGCCGGCCCCCGCCATGGCAGAAGCCCCCTGCCAGCGGCTTTACTGTCAGCAAACTATGATGTTGTTGGACACTTTCCGTACCCCCTTGCCCCCCCGCAGCCACGCCGCTGGTTTCACAAGTGAACCTAGCCGTTAGGATTTCACCCCAGTAGAGGCGGAGAATCGCGGAGGCCCCAGAGAATACTCTGTCAGGCCCGCTAATGATATACCAACGTCGTTTACTACATGCACAGAGTGGAATGCATTGATGCCGCTGTCAAGGCACCGGAGAATTACAATTTGTCTTGCAACCAGCGTCAAAACCGATTCTCCGCCCAATCGCGTTTCCCGATTCCGGTGCCAGAGAACCCGCCCCTTGGTTGAGCCCAAACAACTACAGTCACACAGGTTTGTAACTTTAAAACACAAGTAACCTTTTAATATGTGCATTATTATAATTAAAAGAATGTAAAATGTAACTGACTGCTACCCCTTTCCCACCCCTTCCCCTTGTAACTCATTCTACACTCTCTCTCTCTGTATATATATGAATAATATATATACACAGACAGAGAAACATCACAGAGGGGAAAGTGTGGTGGAAAGGGAAAGAAAATAATCACAGAAATAAAAGGAAAAGGATCTTTTTAAAATTCTCTTTATTCTCATTTTCAACATTTTCATCAAATAAACAAAAGAAAAAATAAACAAAAAACAAATACAGTAGCAATCCCCCAAACAAAAACAGCACCCCACTCAATATACAGACCTCCACCCCAACAGGACCTGCCTCCGGGCAATCAACGAGGCGAAGGCTAAAATATCTGCCCCCGAACCCGCCTGCAGTCCTGGCTGATCCGACACCCCGAAAATGGCTTCTAGGGGCCCTGGTTCCAAGTTCACATGCACTCCCCCAGATGACACTGAAAACCTCCCTCCAATACGTCTCCAGCTCAGACAGGACCAAAACAAATGTACAAGGTTTGTGGGGCCCTTCCCACAACGTTCACATACGTCCTCCACTCGCTCAAAGAGTCGGCTCATCCTCGCCCTTATGAAGTGCGCCCTATACACGACCTTCAGCTGTATCAGCTCCAACCTCGCGCATGATGTTCACCCTCCGGAGCACCTCACACCACAAACTGTCTTCCATAACCTCCAGCGACTCTTCCTCCCACTTGATTTTGATCCGCTCCATAGACTTTCCATCCTCCCCCAAAATCCTCCCATAGATCACCAACAACACTGGCTTCTCCATTCCCCCTGCCGTCAATACCTCTTCCAACAACGAGGGGGTCGGCGCTTTAGGGAAGCTCTGAACCTCCTTCCTTGCAAAGTCTCGGAGCTGCAGGTACCTAAACGTTTCCCCTTGCTCCAGTCTGTATTTCTCCCCCAACTCTTCCAATCTCGCAAAATGTCCCCCCAGGAACAGGTCTTTTAATTCCCTGACCCTCCCTCTCCTCCCATCTTCGAAACCTTCCGTCCAGCTTCCCTGGCTCAAACTATGATTCCACCTAATCGGTATCTACCCTGACCCACCCCCCAATTAAACTGCTGCCTCAACGGCCTCCAAATCCTCAGTGTCGCCACCACCACCGGTCTCCCAGAGTACTTACCTGGAGCCACCTGGAGCGGTGCCATTGCCAGCGACCTCAACCCCGACCGCCTACACAGACCATTCTAACCCACCGGGACTCCCCCCCATCCCACCTCCAACCCAACTCCTCACCTTTTTGCTATTCGCCACCCAATAGTAATATAATAAATTTGTGAGTACCAACCTCCCCCACCCCCCGCCTGCTGCCCTCTCTGCATGACCACCTTCCTGGCTACCTTCCACCCCAGATGAATGAAATGACAGACTCGTCCACTTCCTTAAAGAACGCCTTCGGCAAAAAGACCGGCAGGCACTGAAATAAAAACATAAATCGCGGCAGCACATTCATTTTAATCGCCTGCAGCCGACCTGCCAGTGACAGAGGGAGACACTGCCATCTTGCCAAATCCACTTTCACCCTCCCCACCAACTAGTAGAATTGGAGCACCCCGCAGTCCCGCGACACCTGCACCCCCAAATACCTGAAGTGGGTTGCTGCCCAGTGAAATGTCAGCCCCCCACTCCTGCCCCCACTCCCAGCCGGGTCACCACAAAATATTCACTCGTTTCCAGGTTCAATTTATATCTGAGGAAGACCCAAATGTTCAAAGACGTTCCATTATGTTCCCCACCGACGTACTCGGCTCTGATATATATAACAATAAATCGTCTGCGTACAGAGATACCCTATGTTCCCTCTCAAGTACTGCCATCGAATACCCCCATTTTACTCGATCAGATGCCTTTTCCATGTCCAGCGCAACCACCACCTCCGTCTCCTTTCCCTCAGCCGGCATCATTATTATATTTAGTAACCTCGTAATATTTGAAAATAGCTGCCTTCCTTTCACGAACCCTGCCTGGTCCGCCCCATCACCTTCGGGAGGCACCCCTCCACCCTAGCCACCAGTACCTTCGCCAGTATCTTGGCGTCAACATTCAGTAACGATATAGGCCTGTACGACCCACACTCCTTTGCTTCCTTATCTTTCTTTAACAGCAGGGAGATTGTGGCCTGCCTCAGTGTTTCTGGGAGCAGCCCATTCGCTATCGCCTCCTCAAACATCCCCACCATCAGCGTCACAAATTTGTCTTTAAATTTATTGTAATACTCCACTGGGAACCCATCTGGCCCTGCCCCCAACCCCGTTTGCTTCCTCCCAATTGCCTCCTTCACCTCCTGTTCCTTCACTGACCTCTCCAGTATGGCCCTGTCTTCTTCCTCCAGCCTTGAGTACTCCAATCCATCCAGGAATTCTCGCATCCCCTGATCCTCCCCCGGCAGCTCCGACCTGTACAAATTTCATAGAACTCCTCAAGCACCTTATTAATCTGGTTCGGGGCCACCACCAATTTCCCCGTCCTATCCCGCAACTGAACTATTTCCCTCGCCGCCGCCTCCCTCCAAAGTTGGTCTGCCAGCATGCGCCTTCTCCCCATATTCGTAAATCGCTCCCCTCACCCGCCTCGGTTGGTGTACCCCCTTCCCCATGGACAACTGATTAAAGTTAGCCTGTAGCTCCCGCCTTCTGTCCAAATGTACTGGATCTGCATCCCCCACGTACCTCCTGTCCACCTCCAACATCTCATCTATCAGCCTTTGATGCTCTTCCCTCTCCTCTTTATCCATGTTGGCTTTAAATGATATCACCTCCCCCCTCACTTCTGCCTTCAGTGCCTCCCATACCACCACTTACGTTACTTCCCCCCTGCAGTTAAAGCCCACGTACTGCTCAATCACCTTCCCAATCATCTCACAGAAACTTTGGTCTGCCAGTAACCCCAAGTCCATTCTCCATCCCAATCTCTGCACAGTCCCTTTCTCCAGGAGCATGTCCACTCAATGCGGCGCGCAATCTGAGATCGCAATCGCCGAATACTCTGATCCCCTAACCCCGCCAGCAATGCCTTCCCTGCTACAAAGAGGTCTATCCTCAAATAAACCTTGTCAACCGAAGAGATAAACGAACACTCCCACTCCCTCGGTTGCAAGAACCTCCACAGGTACACCCCTCCCATCTCCCTCATATCCCAGTCAGTGCCTCCCCCCCCCCCCCCCCCCCCCCCCCCCCCCATTCCTCCCCCTCCCCCAACTGGGCAAGCGAGCGCGACTGTGACCTATTCATCCTTGGCTGTTGCACCAGATTTCAATCCCCACCCCCACTATTAGCTCACGCAAACCCAAGTCCAGGGTTTTTTCAATATATAAAAGGTAAGAGAGAGGCAAAAATAGACATTGGACCACTGGAAAATGGGGCTGGAGAAGTAATAATAGGAAACAAAGAAATGGCAGAGGAACTGAATAGTTACTTTTGGGCCTAGTTTAGTACAGTGGGCTAAACAGCTGGCTTGTAATGCAGAACAATGCCAGCAGCTTGGGTTCAATTCCCGTACCAGCCTCTCCGAACAGGCGCCGGAATGTGGCGACTAGGGGCTTTTCACTGTAACTTCATTTGAAGCCTACTTGTGACAATAACCGGTTTTCATTTCATTTCACTTTACATCAGTCTTCACGGTGGAAAACACCAGTGGGATGGCAGAACTCCAGGAAAATCAGGGGCAGAGGTGAGTGTAGTGGCCATCACTAAGGAGAAGGTTCTGGGGAAACTGAAAGGTATAAAGGTGGATAAATCTCCTGGACTTGATGGACTATACCCTAGGGTTCTAAAAGAGATAGCTGAGGAGATTGTGGAGGCATTGGTGAATATCTTTCAGGAATCACTGGAGGCTCAGAAGACTGGAAAGTGGCTGATATAACACTGCTGTTTAAGAAGGGAGGGAGGCAGAAAGTGGGAAATTATAGACCGGTTAGCCTGACTTCGGTCATTGGTAAGATTTTAGAGTCCATTATTAAAAGATGAGATTGCGGAGTACTTGGAAGTGCATGATAAAATAGGACTGAGTCAGCACGGCTTCGTCAAGGGGAAGTCATGTCTGACAAATCAGCTAGAGTTCTTTGAGGAGGTAACAAGGAAGTTAGACAAAGGGGAACCAGTGGATGTGACTTATTTAGATTTCCAGAAGGCCTTTGACAGGGTGCTGCATAGGAGACTGTTAAATAAGTTAAGAGCTCACGGTGTTGAGGGTATGATCCTGGCATGGATAGAGGATTGGCTGACTGGCAGAAGGCAGAGAGTGGGGATAAAGGGGTCTTTTTCAGGATGGCAGCCGGTCACTAATGGTGTGCCTCAAGGGCTCTGTGCTGGGACCACAACTTTCCACAATATACATTAATGATCTGGAAGAAGGAACTGAAGGCACTGTTGCTAAGTTTGCAGATTCAAACATCTGTAGAGGGGTAGGTGGTATTGAGGAAGCAGGGGGGCTGCAGAAGGACTTGGACAGGCTAGGAGAGTGGGCAAAGAAGTGGCAGATGGAATACAATGTGGGAAAGTGTGAGGTTATGCATTTTGGAAGGAGACATGAAGGCATAGACTATTTTCTAAATGGGGAAATGCTTAGGAAATCTGAAGCACAAAGGGACTAGGGAGTCCTTGTTCACGATTCTCTTAAGGTTAATCTGCAGGTTCAGTCGGCAGTTAAGAAGGCAAATGCAATGTTAGCATTCGTGTCGAGAGGACTAGAATACAAGACCAGGGATGTACTTCTGAGGCTCTGTAAGGCTCTGGTCAGACCCCATTAGGAGTATTGTGAGCAGTTTTGGGCCCCGTATCTAAGGAAGGATGTGCTGGCCTTGGAAAGGGTCCAGAGGAGGTTCACAAGAATGATCTCTGGAATGAAGAACTTGTTGTATGAGGAATGTTTGAGGACTCTGGGTCTGTACTCGTTGGAGTTGAGAAGGATGAGGAGTGATCTTATTGAAACTTACAGGATACTGCGAGGCCTGGATAGAGTGGATGTGGAGAGGATGTTTCCACTTGTAGGAAAAACTAGAACCACAGGACACAATCTCAGACTAAAGGGACGATCCTTTAAAAGCAGAGATGAGGAGGAATTTCTTCAGCCAGAGGGTGGTAAATCTGTGGATCGCTTTGCCGCAGAAGGCTGTGGAGGCCAAATCACTGAGTGTCTTTAAGACAGAGATAGATAAGTTTTTGATTGATAAGGGAATCAGGGGTCATGGAGAGAAGGCAAGAGAATGGGGATGAGAAAAATATCAGCCATGATTGAATGGGGGAGCAGACACGATGGGCCGAGTGGCCTAATTCTGCTCCTATGTCTTATGGTCTTAATAGGAACGCAGTTACAGGAATAGGCTATTCAGCCCCTTGAACATGCTCCACCACCATTCAATGAGATCATGGCTGATCTGTGGCCTAACTCCATATGCCTGCCTTTGGCCATTATCCCTTAATATCTTTTCTTAACAAAAATCTATCTATGTCAGATTTATAATTAACAACTGATCAAGCATCAATTGCCGTTTGTTGGGGAATTCCAAACCTCTATCATATTTTGTGTGTGGAAGTGCTTCCTAACATATCTCCTGAATGGTCTGGCCCTGATTTTTAGACTATGCCTCCTAATTCTAGAGTTTCTAACCAGTGGAAATAGTTTTTCTTTATCTACCCTGTTTTTTCCTGTTAATATCTTGAAGACTTTGATCAGATCACCCCTTAACAGACAAAATTCCAGAGAAAACAGTCCTAATTGGTGTAATCTTTCCTCATAACTTAACCCCTAAAATCCATCTATCATTCTGGTGAACCTAAGAGAATCAGGGGTTATGGGGAGAAGGCAGGAGAATAGGGATGAGAAAAATATCAGCCATGATTGAATGGCAGAGCAGACTCGATGGTCCGAGTGGCCTAATTCTGCTCCTATGACTTATGGTCTTATGGTTTTATGGAATGGCCCCAAGCACCTTCTTCACAAAGCCTGCATCATCCCAGTTAGGGTCATACATACTTGCCAAAGGCACCAACCTCTCTTACAATGCCCCTGTTACCATCACGTAACTATCCCCCTGGTCCGCCACCACCTTCCCCATCGGGAACCTCACTCTCCTCCACACCAAAACCGCTACTCCCCATGCCCCACTTTCGACCTCCGAATGAAATACCTGGCTCACCCCCCCTCCTCCTCCCCCCCCCCCCCTCCTCCTCCCCCCCCCCCCCCCCCCCCCCCCCCCCCCCGGCCCTTCGTATCTGCTGCTTTTAAGTTGCCACGAATGGTGTTTTCTGCTCAGACAGTGAATTTTGGACTAAACAAGTGACTCATAACAGACTGTCAAAACAACTGTGAAAGGTCCCGGGTTAAAATCTAGGACTGGCAACTCATAACCTTATGACGCTATGTAATCACACGCTCAACATATTGATTGGATGAATGTAACATACTGTGTAAAGAATTGAATAACTATATATGGAATGAACTGCGATACTAAGAGAATTGATTGGCTGTATGTAAATGAGAATGCGAACTAATTCTGCTTTTGAAAGTGTATATGAACCCAGTATAAGCCACAGTTCAGTGGGAAAGTGTGCCGACAATACCGTGGGGTCTAGGATCTTTCTCCCAGAGCTCTGCAAAAATTAATTGCTTTTTTTGCTCACGTTAAGGTCTACTTGTGAATATTTTCACCCATCCCCACTCCCCCTCAGTCCAAGACCAGTCCTCAGTCCCATTTCTCACTTCTGCCCCAGTCTTTCTGCCTTCACAAATGCCTCTGCCGCATCCACCATCTCAAAGCAAAAGTCTTTGGAGTTGTAAGTCACCCTCAACTTAGCTGGATACACTATGCCGAACCGCACACCACTATTATGCAGTGCCGTCTTCCCTTGGCCGAAGGCTGCCTGCGACCTTACTAACTTCGCAGTTAAGCCCTGGTAACTACGTATACCAGCTCCGGTAGCTTTTGCTTCGCTCAACTTAGGACATTCTCCTTTACATGGTACCAATGGAAATAAATAATCACTGCTCTTGGCTGCTCACTCTCCTTTGGTTTAGGCCTCAACGACCAAAGAGCCCGATCCAGTTCATACCGGGAGGGATCTTCCCCCTCCACCAACAACTCTGCCAAAATCTTGGCAAAGTACTCAGTCAGCCTCAAGCCCTCCACCCCTTCGGGCAGGAGCACGGTCCTCAGATTTTGCCACCTAGATCTGTTTTCCAGATCCTCCACCTTTGCTCGCAGATCTGTTGGCCTCCACCACCCTCTGAAGTTCCTCACCCATTGAGGTGAGCTGATCGCTGTGTTGCGACAAGGCTTCCTCTACCCCTTTCAGTGTCTCACCCTGCTCCCACCCCTCGACTGATGTCTTCGATACCGCCGCCTTCACCGGGGCAATCGCTTCCTCCATCAGCACCTTCATTGCCACCATAATCTCCTTCCTTATCACCTCCATTTGCTTTGCAAACTGCTTTTCAAACTCCACAACTATCACCTCGGGCATCTTTTCTACCGTGAGCAGTACAGTCCCACCCAGCGACCCAGCCTCCGCCATCTTTCCAGTTGCTGAGCTGATCCTTTCGCTCGACGGCGAACCTTCACTCGCCTCCTTCTTCACGGTGGTTTTCTTTCAGTTTTTGGACACCCCCCTCCTTCCTTATGTCTTCCTGCACTTATTGCCCCTGGGACCGGGCATTCAATTCTAAAACATCAAGCCTCAAGCAGGAGCTACCTTCTACATGCTGTCTAGGAAGTCTAAGAAAAGGATCCTTTTTTTAAAATTTAGAATACCCAAATAATTTTTCCAATTAAGGGACAATTTATCCTGGCCAATCCACCTACCCTGCACATCTTTGGGTTGTGGGGGCAAAACCCACGCAAACACAGGAGAATGTGCAAACTCCACACGGACTGTGACCCAGAGTCAGGATCGAACCTGAGACCTTGACACTGTGAGGCAGCAGGGCTAACCCACTGCGCCATCGTGCAGCCCTGGAAGAAAAGGATCTTTGATGAACTGGGATGACTTTCAGTCAGTGCCTTTCTGAAGTTCAGACTTTCGTTTTGGTACTTCTTCCTTCTAACCTTCAGCTGGTTTTCTCTGGCAAGGTCATCTACTTTCTCTTCGGTCTCAGCATCGTTTCAGGTTTACAGCAAAGGATGGGCTGGGCACTCACTACTTTCAGAGCAACAGAGCAGTACTTTCTCTTCAGCAAGCAGGAGACAGAGTGTTCCTTTCACTTCCTAGGTCTAAACACTTCTGCTAATTTCTCTCAGAAAGCATCACACAGGAACCAATCACTGACTGTTGTCAGGCACAACATTATCCCTGGCCAACCCACCGATTGCCGGTTAACCAATTGAACCAACTCCCTCCAAACCTGGTTCCTAAGATTCACTTGGTGCCGAAGAGTCTGGCTTCTCCTTTCCAAAATACAAGACTGCGAACACAATGTCCTGGCAAGCAGGCTGTATCAGCTTTCAATCTTGTGCTTAAAGACACATCTGATTATTGGGTCCACAAACCAAAATAATAAAAAGAAAAGAAATGGGAACAAATGAAATAAGCATGAAGGACTACTCTGACAGTATAAATTGCAGAAAGATCTGGAGAACCTTAGCAACAAAGCAGATGAAACAAAGATGATATTTAATATTGCACACATTACTGGGCAGCACGGTAGTATTGTGGATAGCACAAATGCTTCACAGCTCCAGGATTCCAGGTTCGATTCCGGCTTGGGTCACTGTCTGTGTGGAGTCTGCACATCCTCCCCGTGTGTGCGTGGGTTTCCTCCGGGTGCTCCGGTTTCCTCCCACAGTCCAAAGATGTGCAGGTTAGGTGGATTGGCCATGATAAATTGCCCTTAGTATCCAAAATTGCCCTTAGTGTTGGGTGGGGTTACTGGGTTATGGGGATAGGATGGAGGTGTTGACCTTGGGTAGGGCGCTCTTTCCAAGAGCCGGTGCAGACTCGATGGGCTGAATGGCCTCCTTCTGCACTGTAAATTCTATAATTACACACGCAGCTTTCTTTCACAAAAGGATCCTGTAACTGAAGCAGGTTTTGGTGTTCAATTGCTGAAATGTTTCACATGGCCTGACAATCTGCAGCTTCTGCTAGACTGTTCCCTTTGGTTTAAATATGCACAACTCGGGGTCAGCGGAGATTTATTGCTAAAGAAGCATTTTGGGTCTGGAATGCGCTGCCTAAGAGTGTGGTAGAGGCAGGTTCGGTCAGGTCATTCAAAATTATTGGCCGGGATTCTCCAAAATTGCGGCAAAGTGTTGACGCCGATGTAAACACCGGAGTGTTTCATGCCAGCGTCAATGGGCCTCTTAGCCCAGCGATTCTGCAACCCACAGGGGGCCAGGACGGCGCTGGAGTGCTTCACGCAGCTCTGGCTGCCAATACAGGGGGCCAGCACCTCCGGACACGGGTCCACGCATGCGGAAGGAGATAGACTGCCCCCCCCCCCCCCAGATCGTGCGCGCCCGCTGAACGGTGGCCCCCCGATCGCAGGCCTGCCCGTCATGGAGGCCCCCCCAGGAGGCTGATCCCCCTGTCCCCCACCAGGACGGCCACCGCAGCCGTGACACCGAGTGCTCACGCCGGGTGAAACCATGTTGGAACCACGCCGGTGGAACTCGGCGGGAACTCGGCCACTCGACCGCAGAGAATCACCATGGAGGACTGTTTCAACGGCCCCCGACTGCTGCCATGTTGACTGCATGCGCGGGACTGGCGCCGATTCTCCGGCCGCCAGAGATTCACGGCTCGACGTCGGACTCGATCGCGGGTATTTTCCACCCCCGTCCATTATTTGAAAATGAGAAACATGGAGGGCTACTTGGGAAAAGTTGGGGGAGTGGGACTGCAATTGCTGCCGCATGGGGCCAACACAAACATGATGGGCTGAGTGGCCTCCTTGTGTGCTGGAAGCATTCTATGATTCTAGAATGCTTTAGCAGATTGGCAACCGTTTATGAGATTTTGACTTTTTACAAGACGGAATCCAAATTATCAAGGTCTTAAAAATGGCCAGGAAGCAATTAACTTTCTTTTTTAGCATCTTTGGTATGTGATACCAATACTGGGAACAAGATATTTATTTGTCTAAAAAGATTATATCTAGGTTATATCTAGATACAGCATTGGTTAATCATTGATCACCAGTGTATAGCAGCTGTTTCAAAAGCAAATTTGGGTAGAAGGTCAAACACAGAAAACAGACCTCAGACAATAATCGAGATACATTGTGAAGCATTAGTGAACAAATGCATGTGGCGATGTTGGCTTTGTGTGCTTACAACCAAATAGGTCCATTGCATTCTGCAAAATATTGGAGCAATAAAGATGCAGTGAATAATATGCTTTTATTAATTGCTCACACCACTGAGTTAGCACTGCTGCTGCAAAGCGCCAGGGTCACGGATTCAATTCCCACTTGGGTCACTGTCTGTGCGGAGTCTGCATGTTCTCCCCATGTCTGCGCGGGTTTCCTCCGAGCACTCCAGTTTCCTCCCACAAGTCCCAAAAGACATGCTTTTAGGTGAACTGGACATTCTGAATTCTCCCTCAGTGTACCCGAACAGGCGTCTGAGCGTGGCGACTCGGGGATTTTCACAGTAAATTCATTGCAGTGTTCTTGTAAACCTAGAGTCATAGATGTTTACAGCATGGAAACAGGCCCTTCGGCCCAGCTTGTCCATGCCGCCCAGTTTCTATCACTAAGCTAGTCCATCTTGCCCGCATTTGGCCCATATCCTTCCATACTCACCCTGCCCATTTAACGGTCTAACTGCTTTTTAAAGGACACTGCCGCTGGCAACCCTTTCCAGATGCTCACCACCCTCCGTGTGAAGAGATTTCCCCTCTGGTCTCTTTTGTATCTCTCCCCTCTGGTCTCTTTTACATCTCTCCCCTCTCACCTTAAACCTTGGCCCTCTGGTCTCTTTTGTATCTCTCCCCTCTCACCTTAAACCTTGGCCCTCTGGTCTCTTTTGTATCTCTCCCCTCTCACCTTAAACCTTGGCCCTCTGGTCTCTTTTGTATCTCTTCCCTCTCACCTTAAACCTTGGCCCTTTAGTTCTAGATTCCTCTACCTTTGGGAAAAGATGTCGACTATCTATCTTATCTATGCTCCTTAAAATCAAGTTGGCTCTGCCTGATTTCCTTGAACTTACCCAAGTACTCTGCTTTAACTTGAATAATAGCTTCCAAAATGTTCCCTACGGCAAATGTTAAGCTAATTGGCTTAATGTCGCCACTTTCTGTCTCCCTCCCTTTTTGAATAAAGGAGTTACATTTGCTATCTTCCAATCTAATGGGACCTTCCCCGAATCTAGGGAGTGTTGGAAAATTAAAAACAATGCATCAAATATCTCACTAGCCACTTCTTTTAAGGCCTTAGGATGAAGTTTATTGGGACCCAATAACTTGTCAGCCTGCAACTCCAACAATTTATTCAGTACCACGTCTCTAGATTGTAATTTTCCTCAGTTCCTCCCTCTCTTCTATGTCCTGATTTCGAACTATTTCACAGATGTTACTTATATTCCCTCCAGTGAAGGCTGATGAAAACTGTCTGTTCAGTTAATCTGCCATCTCTTTGCTTTCAATTATCAATTCTTCAGACTTGCTTTCTATAGGACCAAGGCTCACTTTGTTAACTTGTTTCTTTTTAAAGTATTTATAGAAACTCTTACTGTCTGTTTTGATATTTCTGGCAGGCATTTTCCCATACTCTGGGTGCGATCGAATGGCCTCGCCCGACTCGGTGACACGACAAGACCGTTAAGTCTCGCGAGAGGCCTCTCAATGGTTAGGATCCAGATTTACATATTTAAATGAGCAGTTAGGCTCACTTAAATATGTTGGCACCCGATGCTCCCGAGGCCTGGGAATGAACACCAATGCCTGGGTAGCGCGTCCTGGTGCTGTATAGCACTGCTCCACACAAATGTGGACCAGGCATAATGGCATGTGGGAGGGGTCTCCCAGGCTATCGGAGGCCCCCCGGTGGTCGGGCTCTGGTAGGGTGGTACGCTGGCACTCCTGCTACCACCTGGGCACATTGGCACTGCCATCTAGACACCCTGGCACTGTCATGGTGTCCAGATGGCACTTCCAGGCATTGTCTGGGTGCCAGACTGGCAGTGACAAGATGCCTGGGTGCCAAGTTGCCCATGGGATTGGGCCCAGGGATGCCATGCCCTTACGAGGTGGGGTGAGGGGGATCTCGGGACAACCCTAACAGGTAGGCTGGGGCTTGGGTGGTCTGGAGGCGACGGTGGGGGTCGAGAGGTCAGGGCGGTATTTCAAAATGAGCTCATCAGTGCAGGAAGTGAGATAAGTGCAGCCTTGGTGGGGCATCCCTCGACGAGGCCAAAGTAAATTAGTCCCGTTTGATATGGGGTCATTATCTGGGCTGCAGACGGTGAGAAACACCCGGCTATTTGCACGTAGGTCGTCGGATGGTCGGGCCCCTGGGGCTTTTTCTTACTTGTTGGAATGTATCTATTCTGTGCATTCTGAAATAATCTCTTAAGTGTTTGCCACTGCATCTCTATTGAACTATCCCTCAGCTTATTTCGCCAACTCAGCCTTCATGCCCTCATGATTGCCATTAAGTTTGAAAACATATGGCCTGAATTCTCCACCATTGGGATTCTCTTTTCCTGCTGGCAGCGCACCCCAACCTGGGGGTTTCCCGACGGCATGGAATTACTTCAATAAGACATCCCACTGACAAGCAGCAGGAAGAGAGAATCCCGCCGCCAGCGAACGGCGCACTGCCGAGAAACCCGTGGCTGGGGGACCAGAGAATCCTGCCCATATTCCCAGAATAACTCCTCTCTCCCTAAAACGCAATGTAAAATTCAATCATATTATGGTCACAGCTACATAAGGATGCCTTCACTACGAGATTATTAATTAATCACATCCCGTTGCACAATACTAGGTCTAGTATAGCTGGCCCCCTGGTTGACTCCAGAACATTCTGTTCCAAGAGGCTATCTCAAAGACATTCTTAAACTCCTCCGATGGAATTCTCCTTTCCTGAGATAAATGTTGGCGTCGGGACAGGATTTGTGAACTTCTACGACAACAAAACTCGACCAATTCAATGACCGTTAAGGGGCTAGCTCCGGCACCATGTTCAGGATTGACACACAGGAGGCTGACAAGCTGCAGTCGCATATACACACTCAGTGGCGGACTGGCCAGCGTGTCAGCTTGCCCGATGGCAAGTGGGCCCCTGATGAAGTGGGCCCCCTATATCAAATAAAAATGCAATAAAGAAACAAACACAGACAACTGTTTTAGTAATAAAAAGGAATAAGAACAAAAAGAGAACAGGACACAAATAAGCAGTGCATGAGAAGGAACGAAGCAGGGGAGATAGTGGAAGGATGTGGAATAGGGGGGCCCGGGTCCGGCATAATTAAGGAAATTCCATGTTTTCAGCAAGAGTGTGTGAATTTAAAGATAAGGTTACAATTCGTGATTTGAGATGGTCGGCAACTTCAAAGGATATCAAGCAGTAGTCTTGGTTCAGCCGGTACATCGGTCCGGGGCCCGGAGAGCCAAGAAGGGGCCCGTGAATCTCTGAAGGGCCCTTAAAATTATAATTAATTAGATAAATAAATCTCCAACTTCTTTCCTGAGATTTGTATTCTAACTTAATAAAATATAATTGTTTTAAAAAAGAGCAATACCAAATAAAAATGCAATAAAGAAACAAACAAGTAATCACTCAGTATATGAAGGAACAATGCAGTGTTAAACGGATGTGAAAAGGAGTGGGGGGGGGGGGGGGGGGGGGGGGGGAGGGCGGGGGCTGGTTCACCCGGGTCAGACATAGTTGGAAATCCACGTTTTCAGCAAGAGTGTGTGAATTTAAAGATAAAGTTACAGTTCGTGATTTGAGATGGTCGGCAACTTGAAAGGATATCAAGCAGTACATAGGGTCGTGAGGTCACCGAAAAGGAGAAGCGGTACCTTTGACCGTGAATCATGAGGCCAAAGATATTGAAGTGATAAGCCATGATCGGTAAACTCAAAGGTTTGCGACTTGTAACACTACACTGGTATCAAACTGGACATGTTAACTTTGGTCGTGGGACCATTCTTAATGTCTTACTATAGTTTCAACAGTTGTCTCAGTTGCTTGCTGGTGTGAACACAGGACAGTGGATTGTCTCCTCTTCTGAAGCTGCATAGGCCACAGTAGTATTGACTAATGAACATAGCCTATTGAAGTGTTAGTAAGTTATTTTATATTTTTTATCAAGTAGGGGTTTATCTGGCGTTCCTTCAAGTTATTCTTGCAATCATCAATATTCATTTTTCCCAATGTGGGCTATTTTTTATTACGTTTTTATTTCAGGAATATTACCCCTACCAGCATGGAAAAGAAAAAGCATAAATCTGGGTCACTAAAATGCAAAGAACAAAAAGAAGCAGAAAGGAAGGAATCAGCCAAACGATGCAGGCCTATTACAGAGTTTATAATACCACAAGCACAATCCACATCAATATCCAGTTCTGCAACAAATAATCAAGAAGCAAGAAACAATGGTCATGGTGATGATGCAATGACATGCCAGTTACAAGAACAGAGAAGAGCTACTTTGAATGTAGAGACAAATACAAGTGCATCCATTACTAATCAACCCAGGCCCAATATTTCTTCTGGCTTCCTTGTTCCGGTATCTGTACTGCCTGTAGTTGCAACATCTGAACACATAGCTTCAACTAGTGACAGGGAATCAGATATTTCTTCAAGCATAAATGACTTGGTTTCTGAAGCACATCCTGTAAATGAACCTACGCAAGAAAATGAAAGATAAATTACTGGAATCTTCCAATATCCATCACGAGCAAAGCTAAAACAGTTTTTTGCTGAACATCCACTTCAGCCACTTGATGATCTGCCATTTGATGCTCGTTTGTATGAGAGGAAAATTATCAATGACTCAGTTCCAAGAAAATGGCTAACATATAACAAAGAAAATAGATGCCTGTATTGTTCATACTGCTTAGCCTTTGAGTTTCCCAACACTTGTAATCCATCACCCTTTGTACGTGGCTTTAGTGACTACAGGCGTATTAGCCAGAGCTTGACTTTACATGAATCGACAACAATACATGTCAGAAATGCTCAGCAATATATCAGTGTGGTTAATGATGGCACCTTAGATAAATTTTTTGCAGCATCACTAATTAAAAGAAAAGAAGAAGTATTGAAGCAGAGAGGTATTGTCATGAGGATTATAGACATCATAAAGATGTTAGGCAAGCAAGCACTTCCTTTTCGAGGTCACAGAAATGAATCGGCCTACACTCTAGATAATGAGGTTCTGAATCATGGCAATTTTTTAGCTACAGTGCAGTTGAGGGCAAAATATGACCCCAATCACCCCATTATGGCTGCTCATGTTTCTGCAGTGCAAAACAAGTCTAAACAAAGAATCAAACGATTAGAGCAACAAGGAAAGGCTCAAAGTAAAGGCCGTGGTGGACTTGTTACATACCTGAGTAAAACAACTATAAACATGTTAATCAAAATTATGAAGAATATGATACAAGAAAGAACTAGTCATGAAGTTTCTCAAGCAAAATATTATTCTATTCAGGTTGATTCAACACAAGATAATTCATCCATCGACCAGTTTAGCATTATTATTCGGTATGTGCTTAAAGGTATTATCTGTGAGCGACTACTTTCAGTTGTGCCAAGTAATGATGGTACAGGACAGGGATTTTTTGATCTATTGATTGAAACATTACAGCATCTTAAAATTGACCCCCAAAAATGTTTATCTGATAGCACAGATGGCGCTGCAAGCTACCATGGCCAGTATAATGGTTTACAAAGTAAAATTGCTGATGTGGATGATCAACATGTTCATATATGGTGCTATGCCCATGTCTTGAATTTGGTGATAACTGAAACAACAAAATGTTGTGTGCCTGCAGTTTCTTTTTTCAATTTGCTCCAGAATATAGCAACTTTTGTGAAAGCATCATACAAGAAAATGGCTGTATGGATAGAAGTTGTTGGAAAACATCTAGGACAAGAAAAAATGAAACGATTAAAGCTAATTGGTGAGACCAGATGGTCAGGAAAATCCAATGCAGCAACAACTATATTTGGATGTTTTGATGATGCCGCTGCCAGTACTTTTGTAAATCTATTGACATGCTTATCAATGATACAAGATTCAGAAAAGTTTGATGCAAAAACAAAACATGAAGCAAATGTTTTACTTCAAAGTCTTCTAAAGTTTGAAACCATATTGACAGCATTTACTTACTTGTATATATTTGAAACGACAACCCCGTTATCAAGTTATCTACAGACAAGTGGTTTAGATATGTTTACTGCATGGAGTTTGGTAGATTCAGCTACAACAAAGTTGAAGGAACAGACAAGAACATTTGATAACGTTCACAGCAAGGCCTTGGAATTTGTAAATAAATGTAATGACAGGATTTCACAGATGAATATGAATGAAAATCAAACATTGGAAATTGATGCGTTGGAAACAGCATTGCGAGTTACGAGGCAGAGGAAGACGAAAAGAATGGCAGATGAGCTTCTTGATGATGAAAGAAATTCCTCAGATTCTCTAGCTGATTTTCGAGTAAATGTGTTTAACCTAATAATGGATCGCATTGTCCAGTCACTAGAATCACACTTTGTACAACACAAACAGTTGTATAAAGATTTGTCCTGCTCGGACCCAGCAAAGTTTAAAACTATTGCAGAGAAGGGCCTTGAAGATGAAGCATTGGAAGGTATTATTAAGCTGTTTCCACAAATCAGCAAAGATCAAGTAATATTGGAATTGTTTTCTTTTGCTTCAAACTTTGATGTATTAAAGCTTTGCTTAATGATGGTGAGAATATGGATTCCAGTTGCAACAATTGTAAAATTTGCAGCACTTGTCCATCGTGTGTACTAAAAATTCTGGCATCCAACAGACTTCATGACAAGCCATATGATAACCTTTATGAACTTTATAAAGTCATCTGCACACTATCAGTTACTCAAGTCCAATATGAGAGGACATTTTCAAAGCTAAAGATCATAAAGACAAGGTTAAGAAATTCGCTGTCTGAGGAGAATTTGGAATCATACATGTTGCTATCCATTGAAAAGGAATTGTTAGATTAATTGGATGCAGAAGCAATTATTGGCAGATTTGCACAATCATCTAGCGAACACAAATGATTGCTCTTAATATAGTGGACTGCATGCAATGCTCTATTGTGCTTTTGAACTATCTGTTAATGTGTAAATTGTGCAGTAAACTATTTAAAAATATCAACCAATTACTTAAAATTAAAAATAAATAAATTAAAAATTCAATTATAACATTCTGTATTTACATTTGGTATCTACTGCCAGTAATATGTGCAGTACATGTACACTGTAATTACTAAGAAATACACATTTTTTCCACAAAATTTTAATTGTACCCTTTTATCCATATGTATTTTTTGAAAATTTTATTTATTCGTTATGAAAATTAAATGATAGCATTGTAGTTGTGAGTGGGCCCCCTTTGTCTCCTGGCAACCAATATTTTTATACCCAGTCCGCCACTGTACACACTGCACACCCCACACACACCATCCCAGCAACAAGATAGCATCGAGGAGAGCGGCACCCCATTTACAGACGCTGAGCTCGAGACCATGTTGGACGCCATGGAGGAGAGACGGGTGACTCAGTACCCCGACCCGGGAAGGAGGCTGCCTGCCATTTGCCGTATCTGGGCGCAGCTGCCAGAGGCAGTCAGCCCCGTTCAGCAACACCGTTCAGACCGGCCGGCAGTGCCGTAAAAAACAGCACAACCTCCTCAGGGCGACCAGGGTGAGCAGGCAGAACTGTGCCCTTGGCACCAATCCCTGTCCTACACACCCGTAACTCACCCCAACCTCCTCCAAGCCCCAGAAAGGTGACTGAACCCCCACACTGCACCACATGTCAGCACCAATACTGGCCTTCTGGGCAGGGTGCCCTGGCTACTGAAGCCATCAGCTACCTACCCCCTTGGCTGCGTGCGTTGGACTGTCTCATACTGTGCGTTTTCCGTTTCTCTCTCCCCCCCCCCCCCCCCCCCCCCCAGGAGAAGGCCACCCATAACTGCCGGGAGCGGGAGACGACTGGTGGGGGACCGCCGGACCTGCGACCCCTCACCCGGGCAGTGCAGAGGGCCCTGGACGTGGTTGGAAGGCCCGAGGAAAGGGCAGTCACCGGGATGGAGGTTGGCATTGGGCAAGGAAGTGAGACGCTGTTGAGTTGCAGTTCCCCGTGGTACGTGTGTCCCCCCCCATATCACCCTCACCCCCAAACCACCCCCACATAACATTCACTCCCACACCACCCCTGCTCCACCACCATCCCTACTCCCCCTCACAAACACAACCCCCTCCCCAACACACACACACACACCCAGCCCCCGGCCTGCAATGCAATCATGTTGGGGGGGGGGGGCGGTCAGGTCCCATTGGGGGGTAAGACTTCAAGGTTGACATTGATGGAGGTAGTTAGGTGTCTGGTGTCAGGTTTCAAAGGGGTTGAGTCGGGCCTTGGGCAGGACAGGTATCAGAAATATGTTCAGGTTGTGGGGTGGGCAAGTCGGATCGGGTTGGTTCTTTGTGGGAGGGCAGAGGGCAGGTGTTCGAGGCAGGTCGGGTGAGGTCAGGCTTCTGCGGCATGAGGCTGAGTGTCGGGCTGGGGGGGGGGGGGTCGGCATGGTGCTGTTCTGTGGTGGGATTATCAAGGGAGAACCCTGGGGTATCAAGGGGTGGGGGTGTCCCATGGAGGGGTTGCAGAGTGTACACTGGGGATTTGTAGGGATGGGGAAGTCCTGGGGCGGGGTACAGACAATGTGGGTCTGTGCATTGGTTACCCAGAAGTTAAAAGAAGTTTTAATTTTTCTAATTTTTTCTGGGTAAATATTGGTACAATCCAATCAGAACCACCTGAAGTTAGCAATTTAAATTGCATTTCGGGTAGTTCCCAGTACAGGTCAGTTGCCCGGGGAAGTTTGTACTTTTGGGCAATTGCCATGCAAATCTTACTGAGAATGTCTGGAAGGGATTCCCTAGTCCAACTTTGGGGTACCCTCCCCAACACGATGCTGGTGAGCTCAGAGGTTGCGGATTATCATTCAAGCTATAGATGACTGGAAGCATACAATTACTGTTTCACAGGAAATAAGAGAATGAATGGTCTGTGATAGGGTTGAGGCCAGAAGAGATTCCACAACAATACGGGTGGGATTTACTGGCTGTTCATACTGACGGGAAATTCCGGTCCCATGCACATCCTCCATAACTGGGTCCCTCCATATCCATGGAGGCGATGAGAGGAGCAGTCACAAGGAAATCCCGTTGACAACAGCAGGGTCGGTAGATCCCACTAGCGGGCCGCCTCTGCTGCCAAATACACACGGCGGAGCGGTCGGTAAATCCCACCCAGGTTTCAAACTACAAAATTCAAAGTGGACAGTAATGGATATATTAAAGGGTCGGTGCAAACTCAATGGGCCGAATGGCCTCCTTCTGCACTGTAGGAATTCTGTGGATTCTATGGAAATGAAGGGTCATCGGCTTGATACAAAATATTGGTCCATAACTTGCTTGGAATGACAATTAACCCCAAATTGCCACTTCAGACTGACTTGAGCTTAAATTGTTAAGCGCCTGTCTTGTCCCAGCTTCCTGACTCAGGCTAGGTGAGCATGACCTGGCTCCAATGGTGAAGTGCAGAAGGAGTAGAGTGGAGGTGGGCAAGCCACCCCCCCCCCCCCCCCCATTCCTACGGCTGCCGCAATACAGGTGAGTTTAACAGTCGTATTGAGAGGAAGAAGGTGAGTTTCTAAGGTAAGCAAATGGGACTTGGATGGGGGACACAGATATGGAGGGTGGGGTGGGGGGGGGGGGGAGATCCCAGTCATGGGGGGGAGTTGGAGTTGGACATAGATATGTTCATAGATTGGTTCAGCTATCAGGGTGGTGGGGGAATTTTACACCGGGGGGTTGGGGATTTGAACATTGGTTGGTGGGAGGTTTCAAACTTTTGGAGGATGGAGAGATGGACACCGATGGGAGTGAGTGCTGTTGGGGTCAGGTTGAGGGGTGTTGTTCGGGTTGGGTTGAGGGGTGTTGTTGGGGTCGGGTTGAGGGGTGTTGTTGGGGTCGGGTTGAGGGGTGTTGTTGGGGTCGGGTTGAGAGGTGTTGTTGGGGTCGGGTTGAAGGGTGTTGTTCGGGTCGGGTTGAGGGGTGTTGTTGGGGGTCGGGTTGAGGGGTGTTGTTGGGGTCGGGTTGAGGGGTGCTGTTGGGGTCGGGTTGAGGGGTGTTGTTGGGGTCGGGTTGAGGGGTGTTGTTGGGGTCGGTTTGAGGGGTGTTGTTGGGGTCGGGTTGAGGGGTGTTGTTGGGGTCTGGTTGAGGGGTGCTGTTGGGGTCGGGTTGAGGGGTGTTGTTGGGGTCATGTTGAGGGGTGTTGTTGGGGTCGGATTGAGGGGTGTTGTTGGAGTCGCGTTGAGGGGTGTTGTTGGGGTCGGGTTGAGGGGTGTTGTTGGAGTCGGGTTGAAGGGTGTTGTTCGGGTTGGGTTAAGGGGTGTTGTTGGGGTCAGGTTGAGGGGTGTTGTTGGGGTCGGGTTGAGGGGTGTTGTTGGGATCAGATTGAGGGGTGTTGTTGGGGTCGGGTTGAGGGGTGTTGGGGTCGGGTTGAGGGGTGTTGTTGGGGTCGCGTTGAGTGGTGTTGTTAGGGTCAGGTTGAGGGGTGTTGTTGGGGTCGGGTTGAGGGGTGTTGTTAGGTCGGATTGAGGTGTGTTGTTGGGGTCGGGTTGAGGGGTGTTGTTGGGGTCGGGTTGAGGGGTGTTGTTGGGGTCGCGTTGAGGGGTGTTGTTGGGGCCGGGTTGAGGGTGTTGTTCCGGTCGGGTTGAGGGGTGTTGTTGGGGTCGGGTTGAGGGGTGTTGTTGGGGTCGGGTTGAGGGGTGTTGTTGGGGTCGGGTTGAGGGGTGTTGTTGGGGTCGGGTTGAGGGGTGTTGTTGGGGTCGCGTTGAGGGGTGTTGTTAGGGTCAGGTTGAGGGGTGTTGTTGGGGTCGGGTTGAGGGGTGTTGTTGGGGTCAGATTGAGGGGTGTTGATGGGGTCGGGTTGAGGGGTGTTGTTGGGGTCGGGTTGAGGGGTGTTGTTGGGGTCGGGTTGAGGGGTGTTGTTGGGGTCGCGTTGAGGGGTGTTGTTGGGGCCGGGTTGAGGGTGTTGTTCCGGTCGGGTTGAGGGGTGTTGTTGGGGTCGGGTTGAGGGGTGCTGTTGGGGTCGGGTTGAGGGGTGTTGTTGGGGTCGGGTTGAGGGGTGTTGTTGGGGTCGGGTTGAGGGGTGTTGTTGGGGTCGCGTTGAGGGGTGTTGTTAGGGTCAGGTTGAGGGGTGTTGTTGGGGTCGGGTTGAGGGGTGTTGTTGGGGTCAGATTGAGGGGTGTTGATGGGGTCGGGTTGAGGGGTGTTGTTGGGGTCGGGTTGAGGGGTGTTGTTGGGGGTCGGGTTGAGGGGTGTTGTTGGGGTCGGGTTGAGGGGTGTTGTTGGGGTCGGGTTGAGGGGTGTTGTTGGGGTCGCGTTGAGGGGTGTTGTTAGGGTCAGGTTGAGGGGTGTTGTTGGGGTCGGGTTGAGGGGTGTTGTTGGGGTCAGATTGAGGGGTGTTGATGGGGTCGGGTTGAGGGGTGTTGTTGGGGTCGGGTTGAGGGGTGCTGTTGGGGTCGGGTTGAGGGGTGTTGTTGGGGTCGGGTTGAGGGGTGTTGTTGGGGTCGGGTTGAGGGGTGTTGTTGGGGTCGCGTTGAGGGGTGTTGTTGGGGTTGTGTTGAGGGGTGTTGTTCAGGTCAGATGGGGTGGTTTGGTTGGGGGGTGCAGTCAGGCCGGTGTGGAGTTGGGGCCGGTTGTGTGGGGGTCAGGCCAGGGGAGGGGGAGTGGGATACTCCTTTGCAGATGGGGAATGCCGCTGTGGGGTGAGGTGTTTAGTGGGGGTGGTGCAGTAGCTTCGGGGGGTGTAGAGGTATCCGTGCAGGGCTGGATCTGGGTGTGTAAATAGTTACTCTGAAGGGAGAAGTTCGGTTTTTCCTTCTTACCCTTTCGGAGTAACTATCAGAGTCAAACTGTCAGAACCATCCAAAGTTCACAATTTCAATCGCTTCTGTCGGATGGTTCCCAGTCCGGCGCAATTGTCCAGAGGAAGTTAGCACTTCTGGGCAATTGCTGGGTAAACGCTTCGGTGGGAACGTCCGAGAGGGATTCCCCAGGGTACCCCGAGATGCAACTCTGGGAAAGCTGGAAATTATGGGCCAATGCTGAGTGTTTCCTACATTTTCAGTTTTTATGTTACTTATCCAGGGCCAGGGTTTCAATCTTACACTGCTGGGAAATTTAAATTGAATTAATTAAATCTCAAATAAAAAGCTAGTATCAGTAATGGTTACTGTGAAACCATGTACTGTTGTAAAAATTATTTTGGCTTGTCTATGTCCTCCTGTTCCTATCTGGTCGAGTCTCCATGTGGCTTCAATCTCACAATAATGTTCCTGATTCTTAAATGTCTTCTTAAATGGTCCAGACAGGCATTCAGTTCAATTCAAGAAGGTGGCTCCTTACCATCTTTTCAAGGACAATTAGGGATGTGCAATGAATGCTGGCCTTCCCAACGAAGTCTACATCCAGTGAATGAATAAATAAAATATCAGTTTTATACTGTGGTGAAATTTGAAATGAAGGCGGTTACTGTAATTTTGAAACATTAACTCAGTTTCTATCTCTAAAATGCTATCTGATCCACTGAGCATTTTCTGTACTTAGATTTTAGATCTCCAATATCCGCGGTGTTTTGCATTATGTTCTTGTAATTACAGCCAGCAATTACATTGTCAATTGTATGATCCTTGTCTTTGTAGAAGTTGTAAAATAAAATAGCTGTTATCAAGTTGTCTTGTCCAGTCCTTTATATATCCGGACGGCAAAGAGTTGTAAGCTTTTTCTCTTGTACATTTTAAAGTAAGAATCGATCAAGACTCCATAATTGGTTTAGAAGCTCAGCGGGTCTGGCAGCATCAGCTAAACTCGAAAACCCTGGTATCCCAAAACCGACTATTCAACTGCTGAAGTCAGCACCGCTGGAATCACAAATCGCAATGGCAACCCTTCACAATCCACTCTTCACAGAGAGGTGAAATATTGATCTGTACATATTTTTCAACTTACTTTTGGACTCAATCATTTCTAACCTGTGTAAATGTACGTGCGTGTATTTGATTATTTTTCTTGTGATTCGTAAATAGTAAAGTCACTCTATAACTAAAGAAAGCCTGGTTAAATTGGCTCCCTTTTTAAAACATCAATCTGCACCCGGGAGTAGAACAAGTTGGAGATTGCCGAGGGATCTCATCCAGGGTAACAGATTTGGAGACCCTCGCCTGTTGTAACAGAATATGATTTCAATTCACCCAGCCTCTGGATTGCCCCCCTTCCAGTGAGTAAACGGGCAAGTTCCAGTTGATCTCCGCCAAGAGGTGTGACTCGCATCAACTCATTCCTGGAAACCACCTCACCCAGGAATCGGAGGGGGAGAGAGCAAGACCCACCCTTCCTACAACACGGAGCAATTCAAGGGCGATTATCTGGGTGCTAATCATTCTTTGCTCATCAGAACTCGCTTTAACTTCTGTGTTTTCCGTTGGGGGTGTTGTTGCGAAACTTTTTTTCTCCAAGTTTTAGGCTGGACTTCACCTGAAGCCCGGACTTCCGGGTTTTTGAAGTCAGCCAACAAACGCTCTGGGAAACTTTAATATTGAAAAGTGAAACCAAGTGGCGCTTCGTCTTTCCTACCAAGGAGAAGGTTGGAAGATGGCAGATTCGGAATCGATACCCATGAACGAGCGTCGGGGCAGCTCAGATCAAACACAGGGGCACAGCCTGCTTTCGGAGTCGTGCTGCCCGGTGAGCTGGGGACACTTTGGGAACTCTTCCAGAGAGGTAACACTCCCGCTCACTCACTCGTCTCACATCGGGGGGCGGTTTCCCGTGGAGGTTTTATTCTGGCCGAAACATCTCCTTTC
The DNA here is from genome assembly GCF_902713615.1 of Scyliorhinus canicula. NCBI lineage: Eukaryota > Metazoa > Chordata > Chondrichthyes > Carcharhiniformes > Scyliorhinidae > Scyliorhinus > Scyliorhinus canicula. The sequence continues at coordinate 42,637,305 of NC_052152.1, read as the reverse complement.
TCTTCTCTCCTGGTGTCACTAGCGAAGTGAACTGGATACTCTCATGGTCCTGCACTGGGGCAGCCAGTGGCCGGTTAGGACTGTGTTAAATTGGTGTAAATCTGAAAGGAACTCCTCAAGTCCCCAAACAACTTCTCAACCAGGAATGATCCTGTGTGTGTGTGTGGGGAGGGGTTGTCGTTATACAGGCTGATCCGTGAGCTCGAAATGCGCACAGCAAGGTCACAAATGGTAATGAGGGGTGGTGGGGGGTTAGACAGAGGACCAGGGAGAGGTCTTTAGAGCAGGAAGTAGAAGGGTCAATCGCGTAGGGGCTCAGATATGTATTACTTGTGGTTGGGGGGGGGGGGGGGGTGATCTAGAAATTGTTTAATCATCTGGTTTCCTATTGTAATTCTTTCTGCAGATTGTAAGGAACAGTCGACATTCCAGATATACGCAGATTCAGAATTTCTGCAATAAAGTACTCTGCTGGAGGTTTAAAGTGTGGATGCTTATTCTACTGCCTATTGTAATATTAATAACCATAATCATTGTAATTTTTGGCATAAGTAAGTGGAATCTTTGTATCATTATTAAATTAAACTTGCATCTTTTTATTGTATAAATTTCATTACTGATGCTGCAATTCACTGATGCTTGAAAATTTGTCCTTGATTATTTTTTGTTGGTCGGATTTGCCCCTCACACTTTGTCTTTACTTCTATTAAAATTGCACTTAAAGCCACGATTATTTTGAGGATGTTATAAAGGGACTGACAGTCTGCTCTCCTGAGGATTTTAGTCAACCTTTTGTTTTTTTCCCTCCTCACCCAGCTGAGGGCATTCCCAGGGGGGCCGGCCAACTCAGTTTTATCCCTATTCCACCACAGGCATCTAAATCTCAGAGAACACGCCTCCTGATTTTGAAACGGTCAGAAACAGAGACCCTGGCCAATCTTGTCTTTGTTACCCACAATGAGATGCACCAACGGATGACATTTCCAGGCACAGGTTTAGATAGATCTGCCGGTGGAAGTGTGCAGAATCAAAATACCTGTTTTATAAACTAATTAAAGTCTGCTCTGCCTTTGGCCTCAGATCTGGCATGTCTCTCTTGTGGGGACCATGAATTGGAATCAATTTGAATTTGAGTTGGTTTTTGGAGCAGGCAAGGAGCTGGATGAGGGGTTTGCCCCTGTCCACACTCTGAGCCCTGGATTTGTAACTCAAAAAAAGGTAAAGTCTGCAATTTTCATTCTTACATCTCCAAGAACTTACAATGATCCAAGGAACATGGATGGGACACGTAATAACTTTCTAGTGAAAGTCTTTGCACTTTAAAAGAAAATGGAGAGGAAAAAGAGCCATACAGCTGGTTGTCATTTGGTAATCATGTTATTGCACACAAATGACTCCAGTATTGTTGCCAGGCAGCATCAGATTTGTTGTAGCATGCACCACTGAACAAGCATTTGGTAACTGATTGCTTTTTGGGTTTATAACTTGTCGCTTTAATCTTCGACACGAGTAAACCTCTTAAATGCACATTCTGGGCTGATATTTGATAACATGTTTTCCTCCTGTTTTTTTTAAGGAGCTACTCCATTTGATGATGACTTTATTGATCCAAAGCTCAAAATTTATGGAATTCCTCGATATTATGTTGGAAGTATGAAAATATCCAAACATTCATTTACACCTGAACTAATGATACCTCAGTCTAAAAACTATTTATACTTATCAAAAGTGTTGAAGATGATGGTAAGTAATTCAGAAATACGAAAGCTATATAATCTAGATTTTTGATTACAATTTGAATATTTAATTTAGCAAAACTGCAGATTATCTTTAATAATCTGAAATGCTTTGTTATAATAATTTTAAAAGAAATTAATTATTTGTTGTGTTAAAAACCATTATTGCTCTCTCCACTGTTTAATCCCATTAAATTTACCTAACTCGTTCAGAACCTTTCTGCAAACTGGCCCAACTGATCAATTAAAATGCCATACATAAACCCTTTCTGTAATACTTTCCTTGCTGTCCGATGTGTAGTGCTGTCAAGTGGTGTAAAATGCTGTAGCTCACACCAGATCAGCTACTTTGAACACAGCTGAAATGAAACAATTCTGCTGGTCCACTCAACCCCAGACTGCCTAACATTTTCCTTCCCTCAATGCTTGCCAGTATTGACAATAGCTCACTTTACACACATACCATTCTGCTTTCCTTCAAACCTATAAACATGACTTCCAGTGGCAGCCATGAGCAGATCGGTTGCACACAAGGTGGCTCCTGCTTGGAGAGTTTGGCCCTTTCTAACCGGTTAATGGCCGCTTTGCTTGTAAAAAGTGAGAAATAAGTGGAGGGAGTTGATTTCTCCCCCAAAAGTGGAATGTCGGCAGGCTACAACATTTGGCAAAAGTCGAGTAAAGTCTTGGTTCAAGAGGTGGAGGATCCGCGTGGCGCAGCAACTGAAAGATGGCGCAGTTGGTGCATCGTCATCGCCTACCCCACTGCCTGGAGAGCAGTTGATAAATTTTATCAAGGGACATTTTCGGCATTATTGGAAAGAGATGCAAAGAATCGGTCCAGGTGACAGAATCAAAGAATTGTAGGGCTGGCGAAGGGGTGAGGGATTGAGTGCCATGGACTACATCTTCAGGATGTTCGCGAAGCTAGTCGAGAAGGGGGTCTTCGATAAGGCCCCGGAGGTGGATCGTGCCCACTGGTCACTACAACAGAGGCCGAGAGCTGGTGAGCCACCCCGGGTGGTAATCATCTGGATGCATACGTTTCAGGAAAAGGAGAGGATTCTGAGATGAGCAAAGTCGACATGAGACTGTAGCTGGGAGGGGAGTCTTATTCGGATTTACCAGGACATGGGGCCGGCCTGGTCAAACAGCGGATGGATTTTATCAAGGCCAAGGCAGCATCTTTCGGAGTAAGGTCCAGTTTAGGGTGTGGTACCCAGCCAAACTCTGGGTGACTTTTAAGGACAAGGAACATTACGATGCCGGAGAAGGCAAATGACTTTGTAAAGGAACATGGTTTGGGGAAGAGCTAATGGTGAGAACTTTTCTTGTTTCTATCTCGATATGTTTTGTAATTGTTATGATATCTTTTTGCACATGCTGGTCTTGCTTTTGTTTGGTCGATGGGGGGATGGCTCCGAGTTTCGGGGATCTTTCTCCTGCTGGGGAGTGCAGAGGCTTTCCAAAGGATGAAAGTGGGTGAAGCAGAGTGGGGAGGGATAGTTTGGGCGGTTTGGGTGGGGTTATTTGTGTAGATCTCTAAGTGCAAGTTGCCATGCTGGCAGAAGATGCTAGTAAATGAAAGCAGTGTGGGAGAGGGAGCTTCGGGGTGTAGCCAGAGATGGGGTGGAGTAGTTAGGTGCGAGGGGAGAGTTGGGAGTGGGTTTGAGGGGTGGTGTTAAAGGGGAGAGGAGGAGGGGTTTGGGGGGATGGGATGGGGAAGGGGAATGTGCTGGTGATGATAGGGACTTTGTGGTTGGATGCAGAAGAGGATGAAGGGGACGGATATTTTGGGTGGGCCCGGACTTGAGGGGAGCTTGGAGGCAGGGAGAGTTTTGATTTAGGTGAAGCTGTTGGCTGAGGTGCTAGCGAGGCGGCTGAAGGTGTGTGTGCCAGAGGTGGTTTCTGAGGATCAGACAGGTTTCGTTAAGGGGTGGCAGTTATTGTGCAAATTCAGGAGACTGCCGAATGTGGTAATGACTCCGTTTGGGATAAAGTGCTGGAAGTTATTATATTAATGGACATGGAGAAGGCTTTTGACCAAGTAGAGTGAAGGTATTGTTTGAGATTCTGGGGCGGTTTGGGTTTGGGCCAACCTTTATTTCGTAGGTGCGCTGGCTGTATGCTGCCCCCACGGTAAGCATGAGGATGAACACGAGGAGGTTGGGATATTTTAGATTGCACAGGGGCATGAGACAGGGATGCCCACTGTCCCCAGTGTTGCTTGCATTGGTTATTGAACCTTTGGATATTGCACTCTGGGCAACAAGAGAGTGAAAGGGCATTGAAAGGGAAGGTAGGGAGCATAGGTAGCACAAGTGGCTAGCACTGTGGCTTCACGGCGCCAGAGTCCCAGGTTCGATTCCCCGTTGGGTCAATGTCTGTGCGGAGTCTGCACGTTCTTCGTGTCTGCGTGGGTTTCTTCCGGGTGCTCCGGTTTCCTCCCACAGTCTGAAGACGTGCAGGTTAGGTGGATTGGCCATGGTAAATTGCCTCTTAGTGTACAAAAAGGTTAGGAGGGGTTATTGGGTTGCGGGTATAGGGTGGAAGTGAGGGCTTAAGTGGGTCGGTGCAGACGCCATGGGCAGAACTGGGTATTCAGGTGGCCCATGAGTGGGCCACAATGCATAAGTGGAATTTGGGTCTCTCCTTCGATAGCTCAGCTGGTAGAGTGGAGGACTGTAGATGATTAAACCTGACATCCTTAGGTCGCTGGTTCAATTCCAGCTCGAAGGAAGCCCCCCTTATAAGTGGAATTTCGCCAGTTTGGTAGAGAGGGTAAAAGAGAATTTAAAGAGATGGGATGCCCTTGGTGGTGAGGGTCTAGACTATCAAAATTAACATTTTGCCAAGATTTTTATTTATTTTCCAGTCCCTTCCGATATTCCTTCCAAAGACGTTTTTTCAGAGGAGAGGGGGGGAGGAATGGTTGCAGGTGTGAGAGGCCTCCTGTGTGGGGGTGCGCTTAAGGACCTTGGCAACGGCACCCTCTCCTGTTCTCCCCAGTTAGGTATACCAACAGCCCCATGGTGGTGTCGGCCCTTAATAATAATAATAATAATAATATTTATTGTCACAAGTAGTCTTACATTAACACTGCAATGAAGTTACTGTGAAAAGCCCCTGGTCACCACATTCCGGCGCCTGTTTGGGTACACGGAGGGAGAATTCAGAATGTCCAAATTACCTAACAGCATGTCGGGAGGTAAACCTTTTAGCACTGAGGTGAGGAGAAATTTCTTCATCCAGAGAGTCGTGAATCTATGGAATTCACCACCACAGAAAGTAGTTGAGGCCAAATGTGTAATTTCAAGAAGAACTTAGATATAGCTCTTGGGCTGTTAAAGGGATCGAGGGATTATAGGGGAGGAAGGCTGGATCATGGTGTTGAACTTGACGATCAGCCATGATCATAATGAATGGAGCAGGCTTGAAGGGCCGAATGGTCTCCTCCTGCTTTTATTTTCTATGTGTGTTTCTATGTATGATTCCTTTATCTTGTAGTATTGTAAAAACTGCATTCTTAAGTTTTGCTATTTCCATTTGGATTTGTGACTGGCAATGCTCAATAACAATTTTCTTCTTCCAGCTGTGCCAACTATATAACAAATCACCAGCTCTTGGATATTATTTTGTGGATAGTGACGTATTCTCATTTAGGTAAGGCAGAATATTTAACATTAATGGCTTGTAGTCGGTGATGTTTCCTAATTGCCTGCAAATATATGTGTGCATAATCCTGGAAACTAGAAGTAGACAACCAGCTATCCATTTTTGTATCCGTATTTGTGTGATTATAACATTGTAATGTTTTCAATGAGGTAATGGTCAGTCCTGATTTACTTCTGATGATGACAGTGAAAAGGACAACTGGCATAAGCATTCCTAAAAAGCCTTGTGTGTGTGGATGACGGAGTGTTTTAGGCTGGAGCATGTTACGATGTTTCCTTGATAGTGAGGGAGATTGGAATCCTAACCAATTTTGGTAAACTGAGATATTGGTAAATCTATGAATATTGCACAGGTCTATTTCAAGGACTGCGGCTTCACAAGTGGTACCAGCCGCCAATACCTTAGGGCAATGGCTATTTATCAGCGATGAACCTGGAAACTCACTGTCAGTGAGCCATACAATATATGGGACAGCAAACCAGAATCAAATCCTGCCTACCCAACCAACCACGTACATAAAAAGAATTCCCAAATACATGCTTTCAACAGGGTCACTGCCTGGCAATCAGAGGCAGAAACCTTTGCTTTTTATTATGATTAGAGCTTCTGAGAATACGACATCATAAGAACTCCAAATCATTCTGATTAAGAGTGGCTGGCTCAGCACTACTCACTATTGTAGAAAGCAACATACTATGTTTGCTGGAAATCTAAGTTAAAAACAAAAAATTCTGGAAATATGCAGCAGATCAGGTAGCATCTGTGGAGGGTGAAAGAGAGTAAATGTTTCAGGTCGGTGACCTTTCATCGGAACTGACAAACTGGTTCTGCCGAAAATTCATCAACCCAAAAAGTTAATGCTCTCTCTACAGGTGCAGCCTGACTGCTGCAGATTTTCACCAATTTTAATTTTGATTTCAGCACAGACAACTGCTGGAACTTGTGACACTTTTGGCCCCAGTGGATGGAATTCTCCCATTCCCCCACCGGTAAGTTTGAAGTTTGATGGCAGGTGTGGTGGTGGTGGGGGGGGGGGGGGGGGGGGGGGTGGAATTATGGCAGGAAACCCAAACATTCATTTTATGCGGCATTAATTTCACCCCCCCCCCCCCAGTGCCAGACATGGCAGGTCGCTGGTAGCTGGCATAAAACTGATTTGCATCCTGCTGGTGGGATGCAGATGAAGGTCCAAGTAGAATCTTGCCCCTACGCCTCATTCTCATGATGCCAGCAGGAAAACACACCTGTCCAGAACATGTCTGGAACAATGTGGCTTGCATACCTTGAGATTTACTTGAAGATTGCCTGGGACTGCCTCCGGAGTTCGGGATGAAGACCAGTGACCCAGGACCCTGGAACGCCACAGCAGTGGGTGGGGCAACATCAATCAGGTGGATCTTTCAGCTTCAATGTCATCAAGGAGTTCCATCTTCCAGCCTCAGAGAGTTCCTGGGGATCCACCGTCTTTCTTCAGGAAGTCCACTTTCTTTCTTCACTGGTGCGTCAGTGATGTTGGGCACCTTTTGAATATGGTACCCAGATATGATGGAGGAACACAGACAATCAAGCCCGCCCCACCACAGAATATGGCGTTAAACCCATAGACGCATAATTAATTAGGTTGATGTTGGAACATATGGCATGTTTTCCCCATCAGCCTTCCTAGCGGGAAACACTCCCTATCTCCAATCCTGCCTCCGCCATGGGACTTAGCCCCAGATGGGAGTATCCCAACCTATAGGTGGAATTTAACAGCGATCCCACCGACAGCGCACGGGTTTCCCAGCGACGAGGGGTGCAGTCAACGGGAAATCCCCTCGACAATGGCGGGATCAGAAAATCCCACTGGTGGGCTGCTTCTGCTGCTGAAAACACATGGCGGATTGGTTGGTAAATTCCGCCCTATGTCTGTGCACCTTCCTATTCTCTGCATTCAGGCGAACGGGAAATCTGAGAACATGCTTCGCAATGGTAAAAGGAAGTTAAATTCTTGTAAGCTGATGAGTATGCTGTTCAAGAAAAAGGGAAAATCTTTTTGACTGCTACGTATTCAGGCTTACGAGACAGTATTTAAGCAGAGTCAGCAAACTTTCATTTAAATTTTTTGTTCTCAGTCAACCAGAAAACAATCATTCTAAAAATATTTCAATGCAGAACTATTGAAAGTTAAATACTGTAAAGTCATCTAGCCACAAAATGTGACTGTCTTAAAAATATGTAACCATCTCCCAAACTTTGTCAGAACATAAAAGGCATACAAATTAGTTGTATTAAAAAAGCATTATTCAGGTTTATATTGAAAATGATGGAGCCATCCTTTCTAATGCTGATGCTAGGCTTTCAATAGGAAAAATACAGTTTGGGCCAGTATTTTGATATCCCAGTTTTACTCTTTGTTACTTCTGGCAGCAAAACAGGCATTTTTCAGTGATGATTCTGGAGACAATGACAGAGGGGGTTTGTGTGTGTGTGTGTAGGGGGTTGGGGGGGGGGGGGGCTGCTGCTGCCATCTTTACTGGGTACCAGTGAATCATCAGTACTCAGCAAATACTGGGCTAAAAAAACAATTTTACACTAGCTCGTTTGCATAAATCTTCCACAGCTGGCAAGCCGAGAAAAGTTTGTGGTTGTAACTCTCAAACTGTTGTTTATGCCATAGTTTCTCTGTTGGTGCAACTGTGCAGAATCCAACCCACAGCTTCAAAGAATTGAGTTTCATGTTATCGGTGTTTCAGATTATGTTACATCACAAAATCATAGAAAATAGGAGCAGAAGGCCTTCCCCACCATTCATTAAGATTATGGCTGACCACATAAGTTGAACATAATGTCACCATACAGAATGAAGAAGTAAAAGGCAAAAGGAAACTTGTGGAATGCATAATAACAGCAATGGCAACAAAACTTGGCTCAGATTTTTCAGTCTCCAGATCTTCAGAGACCGAACATAATGCTCTGGAAGTGCTGCGGGACTTTGCGGAAGTCCCAATGCACTGACTCTGTGGGAATGTCTGGGATGTTTGAATTTCCAATTGGGAATTCCTCTGCTTTCTGAGAGCTTCTGAAGAAGTCTCTGACTCTGAGTTAATGCCAGAGACTTTTGACAGTTCTTATCTACTTACATAGATAGTTACCCAGGAAATGTTAGACAAATAGCTCCTAGTCTAACATCTGGGTAACTATACAGCTGACCCCCTCCCAACTCCCTCCTTGATCTGACAACCCCAGAACTCCCGACACCCCATCTCAATCAGACCTGGCTAGAACCTGACATCCCACCTTTGCCCAACTGTCTCCCACCCACCTCACCAGCTTCTATCACCTGAATACTTCCCAAATCTCCTGCCCTGAACTATTCCCATCTCCTGGCTCCCCCTTGACACTTCCTGACTCGACCTGACTAGCCCCCACTACCTCACATCCCCACCATCCCCAAGTTGATATCACTATCTCCCACCACCCGACTCCTCCAACCCTATAACTGCCCTGACTTAATCTGAGTAGCCTACAGCACCAAAGTACCCGCACCCTGTACTGACAACCCTGCCGATCAGCCCAAACTACACCAGGTGGTGAGGTGGCTGTCCACTTCGCCACCTCACCCACCTGCCACCCTACCACCTCACCCCTCATCTCACCCATCTGCTACCCTACAACACAGCCAACTGCCATCTTACCCACTTAACTCACCCACCCTATCCGCATTTACGCTTACCTCATCCTAGAACCCTGCCCACTCACTCATTCATGAACATTCGCCTATCACCCATCACTAACATTCACAGTGAACATTTAAATTTACATTTCGCCAGATAGTGTCATAAAACTGTGAGAATAGATACTCTTTGCTGCCCTCTGTGAGGATTCCTGTGCTGAGCAACTTTTCATGTATCGTGGATTGGAAGACGGATCCTTTTCAATCGATCCACGTAAATGGGTAGCTTTCTGTCTGATCAGCGTTGGACACAGGGTGTTCTGATTCTGATCGCAGTTTTTGGGGCACTATTAAATGGAAGATAGTGTTAAACTAAATTAACAAACGATATGGAAAATGGGTTAAATTAAACTGAGAAAGGATATTTTTTTCATATACAAAAAATTGAGTCCTCAGTGGTCTGTATGTACGCTCCCCACCATCTTCATGGTTGAATAATTTGCAGTACATAATATGGTTAAGAGAAACACATCCCAGATTGCTTTTTGGGAGATGTAGACAAAAGAAATAAATGAATGGACAGTCAATCATGCTTGGACAGTGGGAGAGTGACCAAAAACCTTGTTTAGAACCTGAGTTTTGGGAAGGTTTCTAAACGTGTGGACTGAGGTAGAGAAGCAGAGGGATAAGAAGCAGTAGTGAGAAAGAAATCCCGTCATCTCTTCACATTTGGCACTGGAGATGGGGGAAAGAAGGGCTGTGGAAAAGGGGTATGAAATAAACTTTCTCCTCCAATTTGCAAGCTCATTCAGCCATAGGTTCCCCCATCCCCACTTCTTTGGTCCTCCCAAGTCATGCCCCTGACCTTCAGGCTAATTGTTGGAGTAAGAGGAAGGTTTTACTGAGGAGCGGGAGACACTGGGGTGCAGAGGGGAAAGAGGAGAGGGACTAGAGGAGAGGGATTAGAGAAGAGGGGCGAGAAGGGAAAGAAAATGGAAGAGCCACCTATGTTGGCAGCAACTCTGTTCTGAGCTCCATCTCTAGCCATTCCTTTTTGCCTTGATAGTCTCTCCTTCAATTTCCTTTCCTGGTGCTCTCTGGCTCCTTTCTGACACAGCTCAGTACAATTTAACATTTTACCCAAGTGCAAGTTCACTGCTTTCCTGAATTCATTGCGCAAACTACACTTTCACTCTTTTGGATTACTTGGTCCACCAGACCTGACCCATTTCCAATCCCTGACCATGCCAGCTCTGCCGGGAGATCTGCCCCAGTTCCGACTCCTTCATTTTCAGCTGTTCCAGCCTCCCTCTGCTGCTTCCCTACCTCAAAACGTTCACAGCACTTTTCACCTTGAAACATTTTTCTGCCTAATTTTAGAGCAGCCCTTTGTCGCAGGATTCCAGATTAATCTGCCATGTAGATCTTCCCCCTGCTGGGAAAGATTGCTCCCAATTTGAATAATGGATGGTGGCCCTGCGATTTTTCCTGTTTTTTATTTAACCTATGGTCAAACATGTCGCAAATTTCAGTTCTTCATATGTCTCTGGAGAAATGTTTACTTCTTGATGATAGGTTATTTAAATGTTGCTAGTTAACAGCGAATAAACTTGAAGCAGGAAACAGCCAAAACCACATGCCAGGAGCAACATCAGGCATATCGAAAAATGAGGTGTCGACCTCGTGAAGCTACAACACAGGACTACTTGTGTGCCAAACAGCAGAAGCAGCAAGTTATAGACAGAGCTAAGTGAGTCCACACAAACACATCAGATCTAAGCTCTGTAATCCTGCCACATCCAGCCGTGAATGGTAGTGGAGAATTAAACAACTCAATGGAGGAGGAGACTCCACAAATACTCCCACCCTCAATGATGGAGGAGCCCAGCATGTATGTGCAAAAGACGAGGCTGAGGCATTCGCAACAATCTTCAGCCAAAAGTGCCAAGTCGATGATCCATCTCGGTCTCCTCCAGAGGTCTTCAGCGTCACAAATGTCAGTCTTACGATTCACTCCACGTGATAGTAAGAAAAGGCTGAAGGCACTGGATACTGCAATGGCTAAGGTGCCTTACAGTATCCCAACAATAGTACTTAAGACTTGTTCTCCAGAACTTGCACCCCTAGCCAAGCTGTTCCAGTACAGCTACAACACTGGCATCTACCTGGAGTTGCCCAAGTGTGTCCTGTAAACAAGAAATAGGACAGAGCCAACCGCACCAGTTACCACCCTATCAGTCTACTCTCCATCATCAGCAAAGTGATGAAGGGAGGCATCAACAGTGCTATCAAGCGGCACTTACTCAGCAATAACTTGCTCACAGACACTCAGTTTGGGTTCCGCCAGGGTCACTCAGCTCCTGATCTCATTACAGCCTTGGTTCAAACATGGACAAAATAGTTGAATGCCAGAGGTGAGGTGAGAGTGACTGCCCTTGACACAAAGGCAGCATTTGACCCAGTAAAGCATCAAGGAACCCTAGCTAAACGAGGGTCAATGGGAGTCATATCTGGCACAAGTATGACTCTATACTTGTCCTGGAGTTGTAGTGGTTGGAGGTCAATCATCTTAACTCCAGGACATCACTGCAGGAGTTCCTCAGGGTAGTGCCCTAGGCCCAACCATCTTCAGCTGCTTCATCAATGAGCTCCCTTCAATCATAAGGTCAGAAGTGGAGATGTTTGCGGATGACTGTGCAATGTTCAGCCCTGTTCGTGACTCATCAGAAATGAAGCAGACCATGTCCAAAATCAGCAAGGCCTGGACAATATCCAGGCATGGGCTGTCAAGTGGCAAGTTACGTTCACGCCACACAAGTGCTAGGCAATGACCATCTTCTACAAGAGAGGATTTAACCATTGGTCCTTGACATTTAATGGCAATACCATCGCTGAGTCCCCCACCATCAACATCCTGGGGGTTACCATTGATCAGAATCTGAATTAGATTAGCCACATTAATACTGTGGCTACCAGGGCAGGTCAAAGACTAGGAATCCTATGGTGGAAAACTCACCTCCTGACCTCCCAAAGCCTACCCACCATCTACAAGGCGCAAGTCAGGGGTGTAATGGAATACTCTCCACTTTCCTGGATGAGTGCAGCTCCAACAACACTCAAGAAGCACGACACTATCCAGGACAAAGCAGCCCGCTTGATTGCTCCCTCTTCCACAATCATTCAAACCCTCCATCATCGCCGAACAATGGCAGTGTGTGTACCATCTACAAGATGCACTGCAGCAACTCACCAAGGTTCCTTTGACAACAACTTCTAAACCCACAACCCTACCACCTAGAAGGTGCAGCAGAAACCTGGGAACCCCACCACCTGGAGGTTCCCTTCCAAGTCACTCACCATCCTGACTTGGAAATAATCGCCGTTCCTTCACTGTCGTTGGGGAAACATCCTGGAACTCCCTCCCTAACAGCACAGTGGGTGTACCTACACCTCAAGGACTGCAGCGGGTCAAGAAGGCAACTCACCAACACCTTCTGCTGGGCAACTAGGGATGGGCAATAAATACTGGCCTAACCATCGACGCCCACATCCCGTAAACGAAAAAAAAAACATAGTTCAATTTAAACAAGCCTAGATTTTCTGTCATTGGCCATCTGCTGTATTGGATGGTTAGAAGCAGAATATAAGTGAAAGTTCCATCCTGTCAGAACCTCCCCACCTCCCTCCCTTTGTACATTGGGAAATGTTGCTGCAATGTACAACGTGCAAAGCAATTGCTTCCAGCAGGTGGAATTACAATTACACATTTGGGGATGGGGATATCCTGAATGGCACTTCCTGATGTTTGGAGGTGAAGACTTTTATTTCTTAAATACACCAATGTGAAATGGACATTTAGAATTGCTGGAAAATCAGCTGTGGTAACAGCTGATTTGAATGTCACAGGTCAGTGCAGTGGAACAATGCAAACTCAAGTTAATCATTATTCCTTCCCTTGTAATTTGTTTCCCTGGGAAGAAAGGGAAGAGAATCCACGAAGGTGTTGCTTGTTAGGTTAGGCTGTGCAATGAGATTTTTTTGATGACCTAACAGCTGCATCTGTCGAAGCAGCCAGAAATTAGTTGGCAGGTAATTAGTGGATATGGAGGCTCCCCATCCCAAAAAACAAGGACAACAAATCTGATGGCTCAGTTATAATATGTAAATGACCATAATGTTGGCTACTGTGGTGTAATCCCAATTGGTGTGTGTCATGCATTAAATTCTGTGCAACATGTTGTACTCTGGTCATTTGCACCCACCAAGATGACATGAATCACATCTATGACCCCTGGCACAACTATGTGACCATTACAGTGGAAAACAATCTGCACTGGGTGAAGTTAACAGGAAACTAAACGGGCAGCTGTGCCACCGCGAAAAAGATACTTGCCGCTCCCTTGCGACATAGGATTCGCAGTCTCAGTAAACTGTGGGCTGAAATTTGCTGGAATTTCTGGCAGAATATTGACCTATTGGGAGCTGTGGTGTGGAACAGCAGAGAGGGCCATCATCCTCACTATTGTCTCATGCACCATCTATTCTATTTGAGGAGTCATCACACAAGGGTTGCTGGTAGGGCGGGACGCCCATGTGGAGAGTTCAGTGTGAGGATTGGGCCAATGAATTTGATTAAATCTGCCAGTTGACATTTGGGCATAAACTGTGCCAAGGACAGAAAGTCCAGGCCACAGTATCAGCGGCAAAAAACTGTCTGCAATTGTTACACACTCGTCTAAAAATATATTGCCAGAGTCGAGAAAATAGAGCAGATCAAAGTCTGTGTGCTGATCATTATCATCAGCAGTTCATTCTGTTTGTTCACTAGGGTGTTAGCTTTCTCCATTTCTGGATGACAATTATAAGCTTATGTCGCACTTTGTCTAAAGTTTCATGAAACACACAATTGTAATTTTTTTTGTATAAACATTTTATTGAGGTATTTATTGGCATTGTAACAGCAGCAATATAAACAATGTACATGAAAATATAAACATAGTGCAAATACCACCTCCCTCCCCAACAGGTCCCACCATTAATTAACCCTCTACAATTGTAATATTTTTTATGTGAGTAAGGCAGGACTCGTCAGTAAAAATGTGTCCGTGGCTATTGTAGTGTTGGGCAGCCAGACCTTTCTCCAGCAAACTCTCTGGGAGTGGCTATGGTGAGTCACCGGCAGTAGTCATCCCCTTCGCTCCTCAGTCATCATCTTATCCTGGTTGAATTAACCGGCCTTGATGTACATGGTCACATTCAATTATAATAACATTATATTGTTCTTTTGATTCAGAGACTATGGTCCAAAATTCGGGTCATGGGCCAGGCATTTGTATTGCTTGGGCAGGCGGCTTCAATCTGGAACCATGTAAAATCGTACACCAAGATGTCAGGCGCGTGTCCAGACGGCATCACGCACTTGCATGATATTTCAGTCGGTGAGCACTCAGCCAACTCCTGCTTGTGCCGCTGCCAATGAAGCCGCCAGTTAATGGTATTAAAAGACCAATGGACTGGAATTTTATATTACCCCAGCAAAGTTTAGGTCGACGCATGGGCAGGTGACCATCCTTTGTTTTCACTCTTCTCGTCCAAGGGCCAGATAAAAGAGGCCAGAGCACTGGCTGTGTGAATTGTTAGGTGTTCAGGTGAAAGTTTGCTGTGGGGTTACTGTTGAAATTTCAGACCTTTTCCTCTGTTTTCTTGTGAGTTATTTGTATTGGTAACCTTGTTTACATAGAGTTTACATAGAATTTACAGTGCAGAAGGAGGCCATTCGGCCCATCGAGTCTGCACCAACCCACTTAAGCCCTCACTTCCACCCTATCCCTGTAACCCAATAACCCTTCCTAACCTTTTTGGTTACTAAGGGCAATTTTATCATGGCCAATCCACCTAACCTGCATGTCTTTGGACTGTGGGAGAAAACCAGAGCACCCGGAGGAAACCCACGCAGACACGGGCAGAACTCCGCACAGTGACCCAGCGGGGAATCAAACCTGGGACCCTGGTGCTGTGAAGCCACAGTGCTATCCACTTGTGCTACCATGCTGCTCAATGTCATTGCTTTTACTGAGACATGGTTGAGAGGGGGGGCGGGGGCGGGGGGGAGGGGGGCAGGATTGGCATCTCAATATTCCAGGATACGGGATCTTCAGGCGAGATAGGGAAGGAAGTAAAAGAGGGGGTGTTGCAAAGTTAATCAGGAAATCAATTATTTTTTTTATTTTTTATTTTTTTAAATCTTTTTTTTTTAAATTTAGAGTACCCAATTATTTTTTCCAATTAAGGGGCAATTTAGCATGGCCAATCCACCTACTCTGCACATTTTTGGGTTGTGGGGGCGAAACCCACGCAGACACGGGGAGAATATGCAAACTCCACACGGACAGTGACCCAGAGCCGGGATCGAACCTGGGACCTCAGCGTCGTGAGGCGGTTGTGCTAACCACTAGGCCACCGTGCTGCCCCAGGAAATCAATTATAGCAGTAAGGAATGGTGACATCTTAGAAGGCTCTTTAACTGAAGCTATATGGGTAGAACTTAAAAACCAAAAAAGAGCAATCACATTGCTGGCAGTGTTCTATCGGCCCCTAACAGTCTGAGAGAAATAGACGAGCAGACATGGAGGCAATTTTCAGAGAAGTATAAAAGTAATAGGGTAGTGATAGTGGTGGTTTTCAACTTCCCCAGCACTAAATGGGGTAGCCATAGTATGAAAGGTTTAAAGGGAGCGGAATTCTAAAAATGCATCTAGGAGAACCTTTTAAGCCAGTATGCAGAAGGTCCAACAAGAGAGGGGACGGTCCTGGATTTAATTTTAGGTAATGAAGCTGGGCAAGTGGTTGAAGTATCAGTGTGGGGAGCATTTTGCAGACAGTGATCATAACTCCATTAGATTGAAGATGGTTATGGAAAAGGACAAGGTTGGGCCTGAAATCAAAGTTCTAATCTGGGGGAAGGCCAATTTTAATAATTCTCCGACCCCCAGCAGGGTCAGAGATTCGCCTGGGGGCACCTAAAATCCCGCCCCCGCCGTGGCAGAGATTCTCCGCCACCTGGCAAGTGGCGGCGGCAGGAATCTCGCCACTCCGATCGGAGAGACCCCTGCGGTGATTCCTGCCGCTGGGAGGCCTCTCCCGCCGCCGAGGTTTAAACCACCTCTGGAACGGCGGGCTCAGCGGCGCGAGCAGGCCCCCGGGGTCCTGGGGGCGATCGAACCCAGGGGGTGCCCCCACGGTGGCCTGGCCCGCGATCGGGGCCCCCCGCTCAGACTCCGGGCCAGTACCCTGGCTGCACTATTTTCCTCCGCGCCCGCCACGGCCTTCGCCATGGCGGAAGCGGAAGAGAACCCCACATCGCGCATGCGCCGGCAGTGACGTCAGCGTCCAGCTTCCGCTGACGTCACTGCCGGCGCATGCGGCGACCGGCGAAAGCCTTTCGGCCAGCCCCACTGCCGGGGGCGCTGGTTTTTTGCGCCGGTGTTCTGGTGGCAACCGCTCCGGCACGGGGCTGGCCCCCAAAGGTGGGGAGAATTCCCCACCTTTGGGGAGGCGGGACCCCTGAGTGGTTGGCGCCACTCCCCTACTCCGGGACCCTCCGTCACGCCGGGTAGGGGAGAATGCCGCCCCAGATATGATTTGGCCCGAGTGGACTGGGACACTTTTAGATAAATCTGTGATAGAACAGTGGGGCGCATTCAAGAAGGAAATAGGGAGCATGCGGGGCCAACATAGTCCAATCAAGAAAAAGGGTGGACCAATAAATCCACTGAAACCTGGATATCGAGGGACGTACAGCATTGGATAAGGAGGGAAAGGGAGGCTTACGGCAGATATTGAGGCTTAAAACAGCAGAAGCTCGAGAGGCATATAGAATGTGCAAGTGGGAATTTTAAAAAGGAAATTAGGAGAGCAAAAAGGGGACATAAAAGGATACTGGCAGGTAAAATAAAGGAACATCCTAGTTGTTTTACAAGTACATTCAGGATAAAAGGATAACTAGGCAAAGTGTAGGGCCCATTAAGGGTCAGAGTGATAATTAATGTCTGGGGCCCTAGGTTGTAGGTAGGGTTCTAAATGAATACCTTGTGTTGGTGTTCACTCGCGAGAGGGACAGTGTGGGCGTAGAAATCAGAGAGAAGGACTGCGATAAAAATAAATTAATTAACAGACAGAGACGATGTTCTGAGTGGTCATGCAGGCTTGAAAGTAGACAAATCTCCAGAGCCAGGTGAAATGTATCCCAGGCTGCTGAGTGAGGCAAGGGAGGAAATGGGCAGCACAGTGATTATCACAGTTCCTTCACAGCTCCAGGGTTCCAGGTTCGATTCCTGGCTTGGGTCACTGTCTGTGCAGAGTCTGCATGTTTTCCCCGTGTGTGCGTGGGTTTCCTCCCACAGTCCAAAGATGTGCAGGTTAGGTGGATTGGCCATGATAAATTGCCCTTAGTGTCCAAAAAGGTTAGGCGGGGTTACTGGGTTACAGAGATAGTGCGGAGGCATGGGCTTAAGTAGGGTGCTCTTTCCAAGAGCTGGTGCAGACTCGATGGGCCGAATGGCCTCCTTCTGCACTGTAAATTCTATTAAAAAAAGAAATAGCAGGGGAAATGGCAATAATTTTCAATTCCTCTCTAGCCACAGGCGAGGTGCCGGAGGACTGGAGGATAGCAAATGTGGTACCATTATTCAAGAAGGGAGGAAGGTATAAACCAGGAATCTACAGGCCAGTCAGTCTAACTTCAGAGGTGGGTAAACTATTGGAAGCAATTCTGGGAGACAAAATTAACCTGCATTTGGAGAGGCAGGGATTAATTGAGAACTTCAGCATGGTTTTGTAATGGGTAGGTCATGTCTGACCAACTTTATTGAATTTTTTGAAGAGGTGACCAGGTGTACAGATGAGGGAAATGCATCTGACATAGTCTACTTGGACTTCAGCAAGGCTCCACATGGGAGACTGATAGCGAAGGTAAGATTCCATGGGATCCAGGGGAATTTGGCAAATTGGATCCAAAATTGGCTGATTAGCAAGAAGCAGAGGGTGATGGTCGAGGGGTGTTTTTTTATCTATAAATGTTTTTTATTGGGTTTTTGAACAAGGGTATAATTACCGTTATGTACACGGAATAAGAAACATATATATATATATATATTTAGAAGAGAAGAGGGGTGTTTTTTTGACTGGAAGTCCGTGTCCAGTGAGGTCCCGCAGGGGTCAGTGTTGGGGCCTTTGCTGTTTGTGGTTTATATAAATAATTTAGATATGAATGTAGGAGGGTTAATCAGTAAGTTCGCGGATGATACGAAAATTGGTGGGGTGGTAAATAGTGAGGAAGATTACCTTAGATTACAGGAGGATATAGACAGGCTGATCAGAGGGGCTGATCAGTGGCAAATGTAATTTAATCCAGATAAGTGTGAGGTGATGCACTTGGACAGGACACACAAGGCAAGGGAATACATGATAAACAGCAGGACCCTGGGACGCACTGAGGATCAGAGGAACATTGGTGTGCATCTACACTGGTCCTTTAAGGTAGCAGATCAGGTGGATATGGTGATTAAGAAGGCATATGGTATACTTGCCTTCATTAGCCAAAGCATAGAGGTTAAGAGCAGGGAAGTTATGCTCGAACTGAATAACATGATGCGTAATGTGTGCAGTTCTGGAATCCACATTATAGGAAAAAGGTGATAGCACTGGAAAAAGTGCAGAGGAGATTTACCATGATGTTGCCTGGGTCGCAAAGGTTTAGCTATGAAGAGAGATTGGATAAACTGGGATGTTTTCCGTGGAGCAGAGGAGAATGAGGGGGGGAAATGATTGAGATGCTTAAAATTATGAAGGCAAAGGTAGAGTAGACAGGAAGAAACTTTTCCCCTTGGTGAATGACTAGTGGTCATAGATTTAAAGTTAAGAGGTAGGTGGTTTAGAGGGGATGTGAGGAGAAACATTTTCCTCAGAGGGTGGTAGAAGTTTGGAACTCACTGCCTGAAAGGGTAGTGGAGGCAGAAACCCTCATAACATTTCATAAATATTTAGATGTGCACTTGCAATGCCAAGGCATACAAGGTTATGGGAAAAGTGCTGTAAAATGGGATTAGCTGGTTGTTTTTGACGGGCACTGATGTGATGGGCTGAAAAGCCTTTTCTGTGCTGTCGACCTTTATGATTCGATGACACCAGCTGCACATCATGCAAATCTGCACCCGATACCAAGGCAATGTGCACGATGCATGCCAACTAGCTGTTGGCATGCGTGTGCAAGGCTCCTGGCCAAAGAGGACAAAACAGGTGCTGGGGTTTGGTGGAGGGTGGGATGTAAGGGAGATGCAGGCAGATGGGTTTTGGTTGGCCTCTCGGGGATTCAGGGGATGATGTGAGGAGTGAGGGACAGGAGCGATGCCTGGGGCACAGAGGTGGTGACTCACCCTAACTGCCCGAAGGAGGTCGTTCATCTTCTTCCTGCATTGCGAGTGCCGGGAAACTTATGGCTAAACGCGCTCGTGAGGGCTCTTTGTTCCCTATTGGCAAAATCGTGCCCTTAGTCTCCCAAATGGAGAATCCCGGGCAGTGCGCAGCATCCAGCATCAGGATCCTTGCACCTGTTTTCAGGGACTATCATTTTAAGTCCTCTAAAGCTACTAATAAACAGCAATGATACCGTTTACTAGTTTGACTTCTAGCATTATTTCTTTCTTAATTTTACAACTTTACTCTTCATATTTTTCTGCCCTGTGGTTTAAGTTTTATGTTAAAACTTGAACATTTTCTACACTAACTACTTTAACATTCCTACTTAATAAGCATTTGTGACTAATCCAAGATGAACAATTCTGTCACATGTCAATCAATTTGATCTGCATATGTCGATAACTATAACCGCCAGATTATATTAGTTTTATGATTTTCAGGATTCCAGTTAGGTGCCAGATTTCTTGGACGGGATTCTCCGACCCCGCGGCGGGTCAGAGAATTGGCGGGGGGCCGCACAAATTGTGCCACACCGCCCCGACGCCAGGACGCGATTCTCCGCAGAGTGGAGAATCGGCGTCATTGGGACCGGCGTGGTCGGCGCGGCGCTGGGAGCGCGCTCTGTGATTCTCCGGCCTGGATGGGCCAAGCGGCCGTAGAAAAAAAACCCAAGTCTCACCGCCGCTGTTCTGACCTGCACTTAGCCAGCGGGACCTCAGCGTTGAAGTGTCCGGGGGCAGCCTGTGGGGGGGGGGTTGGTGGTCAGACTCCGGGGGGGCCTCCGATGTGGCCTGGCCCGTGATCGGGACCCACCGATCGGCTGGCCGGCCTCTCTGTCTCCCGGCCTCCTTTCTTCCACGCCGACGCCTGATCTCCTGCGCCATGTTGGGTCGGGGCCGACGCAGACAAGGGAGACATCGCGCATGCGTGGAAATCGCGTTGGTGGGACTGCGCTTGCGCGGGTTCGCGTCAGACCCACTGCGCATGCGTGCATCCCCCGGCGCCCATTCCATGGCCGGATCAGCAGCTGGAGTGGCATGAACTGCTCCAGCACCCTGCTGGCCCCCTGTGGGGCCAGAATTGCTGATCCTGAGGCCTTGTTGACGTCGTTGAGAAACGCAACGGCGTTTCCGATGGTGTCAACACTTAGCCTCAGGATCACAGAATCCCGCCCCTTGTTTTTGCTAGTATTCATGTCATGGATTGGAGGGTGGGGCTTCAACTAATAATGATTAACTTATTTTCCCTAGTTCCAGCATACAGGTAATATTAGCCCTTTGTTCAACAATCTGTCTAAAGCATATGTTTTATAATTGCTAATTTTCCTACAATTCCCTTCATTAAGTTCTTAACTTCACCCTGACCATTCATTTCCTAAGTCAATGATACCTGTTATAAACTAATTTTAACATTTCTAATATCATGCCAATGTAGTAGCCACTTTTTCTGGCTCTTAAGGTTAACAAATCTTTCTCCTTTCCTTCTTCTCCTAAGCCATTCATTGCTCGGGCACAGTTCCATTGAGCAAATTCCCGACAATATCTTTCCCAAGTAACCATTATCTGTGTGCTTACTTAGCTGGTTTAGCACAGGGCTAAATAGCTGGTTTTGAAAGCAGACCAAGGCAGGCCAGCAGCACAGTTCAATTCCCATACCAGCCTCCCCGAACAGGCGCCGGAATGTGACGACTAGGGGCTTTTCACAGTAACTTCATTTGAAGCCCACTTGTGACAATAAGCGATTTTCATTTCATTTGATAGTCTCTGTAGACTATTTTTCCATGGGGACATCACAGTTGAGTCTGACCTGGTGTACAAGTGTGTGCACTATCAGTTAGGAACTGTTGCTGGCAATTTGAAGCAGGAAACCTGTTTTTTCAAAAGCGTTTTTCAACTAAGGGGTCATTTAGCGTGGCCAATCCACCTACTCTGCACATCTTTAGGTTGTGGGGGTGACAATGTGCAAACTCCTCACAGACAGTGAACCGTGGCCGAACTAGGGTCCTCAGTGCCGTGAGGCAGCAGTACTAATCACTGCGCCTTCGTGCCACTCAGCAGGAACTCTGATTAATATTTCCATTTAAACTAAGGACAGCCCCTCCTATTGCTCGAGCTGAAATCAACTGTCCCAGACCAGAGGTTCGAGCGGAGACCTGTCCCTACGATTCAGGTATTTACGTTGCAAATTGATGGGGTAGGGGAATGCTGATAGTCATTAGTCTGTCACATATTTTCACTACTAACTACTTTTTTAAGGCTTGCAATATTTTGATGAATGGAGGGGAACTTAAATTTTTTTTTATGATATTGGTATTTTTATTTACAGCCATGGTAGTGTGACTGCCTATTTCTGGTTGCAATTTGCAATGCCAGAAGAACATGATCTTCTGGTCAAATATACACTAAGTGTGGAAATGTTGTCAAATGCATTACGACAACAACTTTATACAGATGGAATGGCAAAAAATATGGAAGTGGAACCATCGTCTATCACACTACAGCGTAAGGACTTAATTTATATACTGCATAAATCCAGCCTAAGTTAACAGAAGATTAGTTAGCACCTAAACCAAGCTGGTGAAATTTGCCATAAGGTTGTGGTTTTGTTGTTAACGTTTATCTTTGTACTGTAGGAATAAATGCTGCTAAAAGTTTATAACTTTACATGTCCCTTTAAGGTGTAGTAATGTGCATTGCTCAGGTAAATTTGTAGTCATACCTTTGGATGCTGTAAGGAGATGGTAAGGTCTTTCTGGATAAATTTTAAAAAAATAAATTTAGATTACCCAATTATTTTTTCCAATTAAGGGGAAATTTAGCGTGACCAATCCACCTACTCTGCACATCTTTGAGTTGTGGGGGTGAAACCCACGCAAACACGGGGAGAATGTGCAAATTCCACACGGACAGTGACCCAGAGCTGGGATCGAACCTGGGACCTCAGCACCGTGAGGCAGTTGTGCTAACCACTAGGCCACCGTGCTGCCCGTCTTTCTGGATAAATGAGATAAGACAAATAATCTTCACCATCTTGGGAAGTAAGGTCTTGCAAATTAAAAGAAGAAATTATCCGAGCCAAGTATAGCCTGTGTTTGCTATCCTTCACAGATAAAAGTAAGAATGGGCAATAATCAAACTACATCAGTTCAAGCATTTTTTGTAATAATGAACCACAAAGTAAATTTGCCACAATCATGGCAAATTATTTAACTTAACTTTTGTAATTTACGCATGTTTTTATTTTGTTATTGGTTTTCCTGTTTAACCATACAGTCCTTTTCTTGGTCTCTTCATAGAGATGGAAACAAGGGGGTGATATAGATAATGCGCGCAATCCAACAGCCATGCTGCGCCCGAAAAGCAGCTCACTGGGGCACAGCGTGGCCGATAAAAGCCGGGAGACTATGCTCCCGGGATCTACCCGGCTGGCAACATCTCGTGAGATCTAACACGATCTCGCGAGATGTTGCGATGCAAATCCCGCCCATTTTAGCAAATCTGTATATTAGAGCGAGACAGTTTCTCGGGGTACCCGAGGCGTGGGATCAATCTCTCTTGCCTTGGAGACCATGGTGAGCGCCGTTCAGCAATGGTCTCCAGAACTGGTGATCAGACGGAATGGCACACACGAGGGTCTCCTAGGGGATCAGAGGCTCCCAGGAAGGGTGGTACCCTGGCACTGTAATTGCCACGTGGAGACCCTGGCAGTGCCACCTGCGTACAGCCAAGGTGACCGAATTACACTGCCAGTGGTCAGGGCTGGTGCCAGGTTGGCAGTGCCAAGCTGGCACTGTTTGTGTGCTGGTATTGCTGGAGGTGTCCTGCATGGGGACCCTCCCATAGTGCGTTGGAGATTGGGGGTCATGTCGGGGGTCTCGGAGATTGGGACGCCAATCTCTCGCTACACTGAGGAGTTCAGGTGGGTGGGGCTATGTGCAGCCTCAGCTGACCGTTCCCTGCTTAGGCCCCTTATTTAATGCGGGTGGCGTTTTATAGCTACGTGTTTCTTGGCACTGCGAGCGCCAGGAAACACGTGGCTAATCACGCTCGCTATGGACTTTGTTCCCTTTTAGTTGAATCGTGCCCAATGATTCAAAGTGAAAGTGCCCTTTCTTTTAACTTATTGATTGAGTTTATTTTGGTTCTTTTACAGTTGCTAAAGAAGGATATGTTCAAAGCTTGAAAACTGGTAAGTAGCCCAATTGTAGAGGAAGCAAACCAGTATTTAGAGGAGGAATCATCAGAATGTAAATTTGGGTGTAACAGAATACGTTAGTTTAAAGTAATATTTGTATTATATCACATGTATCATTTTAAAATGGCTTAAAGCATATTGAATTATTGTTTTTGAAGTGAAGTGAAGTGATTGTTATGTCGGAAGTTTCTTCATAGAATTAAAGTAACTGGTTAAAGAAAAGGTCTGGGGAAGATTAGAATTTTCTGTGCAGTGAGTTACTATAATGTAAACTCATTGTCTAAATAGATAGTGGAAGGTGATTCATTCATAACGTTCAATGACAATTGAATATTTACTCGGATAGGAAAAGTTTTCAGCTCTGTGAGGAAGGCAGAAAATTGGAGCTAAGAAGAAAGAGCACAGACATGGTGGGTTAATGGCCTCCACTGTACCATAAGATTTTATTGGAGGAACTTTGAAATAGAGAATTGTTTGGGTGCAAGCATGGGGGGGAGGGGATTGAAACCAATAAAAGTGTCAACACATTGGAAAGCGGGCTTTAAATCGCTGACTTCCACGTTTAACCAGGGTGCTTACATGCACATGAAGAACCAGGGTTTTCGATTAGCCTGTTAGTTACTTAATTAAATACATATTTCAACTAATTTTGTAATTTAATGGGACATCACGGTTTCCCAGGCTTCCTGAGCCTCACCAGTGAAAGCAAGGCGAGGACACAATGGTGCTGAATGCAAATATTGGAATGCGTACTTAGTACTCACAGCTACAAATGGCAAAGAGTTTGTTCATAAAATTCTCACTCAGAGCTTACTTTCTTCTTCAGGGCAACTTCTTTGTCTTTGTTAAAGGCATTATGCAAATGCAAGTTTTGTCAATTTTGTTAAGCAACTTAGGCCAAGGATTTTTGAAGGACTGTTCTTGCTCTGCTCCAGCAACTTTGCTGGAATCAGAAACCACATTAATGTGCATAGTGCAGCTCTGGGGAAATGTTATTCCTTAGTCCGGCATTTAAAGTACCCAGCAGGGGAGATCCAGTTAACTCACATACTAAAATAAATGACCCAAGTATCCTAATTCCTTTGGATTTGTTTGTGTTTTTTTAGGTCAGTGTGTGTTTCGAGTTCTGTTATTGAGCAAAGAACAGACATTTAATTCACTGAGATTAGTGAACTGCAACAAAAACAGCAGTAACTATTGGCTGGTGCAGGGAAAGAATAATCACTCCATCAAAACTATCATTTCTACTGAAGGTGAAGGATCTGTCTGCACTGACGTGAATGTGACAATGTACAATACTTGGGTTCCAGGCTCTCAGCAAATTGTTAGTAAGTACGTGTCATTCAGAGAAACATTGCAATAGATCAGTTTGAAAATAGATTTGGATTTCTTTTGCTTTGCTTTACACACTATATTTACCCCAGATATCACGGTTGTCTGTTTTAATAAGCACCATGGCTTAAATTATAAGACTAAAAGAAATAGAAGCAGGAGTAGGCCATTCGACCCTACGAGTCTGCCAAGCCATTAAGTAAGTTCAAGGCTGATCTGCGCGCGGCCATAACACCACTTTCCTTCCTGCCCCCCCCCCACACCACACCCACCTGCCCCCTCACGCAGTCCCGCCAACCCGATCCGGCTCATAACTCCCATGCCGATCAAAAATCTGTCCAGCTCAGGAGAGTAGATTACAGTTAGACATCGCAGAAGCATTAATATCCTCACTAAGAACATACTCACACTTTTAAGTAGCATCACTAACTTTCTGTGGTTAACTTAGTTGGTAGTAAACACTCAAGCGCAGCAATTCCATGAAACTCACAGGGCGGCTGAGGGTGAGCTGTTGGTTTTGCAAGGGTAACGTCAGATTGATGAGTGCAATTGGTTGTGTTTTTAGAGCTTTCCCTGGCTTCGCTAAAGCTTCAATTTTTAAAATTCTTTCATGGGACATGAATGTCGCTGGCTCAGCCAGCATTTATTGCCCATCCCTAATTGCCCTTTGGAATGTGGTGGTGCACTATAGTCCATGTGATGCAGGTACATCCACAGTTCTGTTAGGAAGGGATTTTCAGGATTTTGAACCTGCGTCAGCAACAGATATATATTTCCAAGTCAGGATATTATTTGGAGGGGAACCTATAGGTACTGGTATCTCCATGCATCTGCTGTCCTTGTGTAGATGTTCGAGCCCTTGGGTTTGGAAGGTGTTGTTGAAGGAGACTTGGTGGGTTTCTGCAGTGTATTTTGTAGATGGTACACGCCACTGCCACTGTACGTCAGTGGTGGAGGAAGTGAATGTTGAAGGTAGTGGATAGGGTCCATTCAAGGAGGCTGCTTTGTCCTGGATGGTGTTGAGCTTCTTGAGTGTTCTTGGAGCTGCACTCATCCAGGCAAGTGGAGAATATTCTACCACACTACTGACCTGTGGCTTGTAGATGGTGAAAAGGTTTTGGGGAGTCCGAAGGTGAGTTACTTGCCACAGGATTTCCAACCGCGAACCTGCTTTTGTAACCACAGTATTTATAAGGCTGGTCCATTTCAGTTCCATGTCTTGCTGCATCTGGGCATGCACTGCTTCAGAATCTGAGGAAGCACGAATGGTGCTGAGCATTCTGAACTCATTAGCAAACATTCCCACATCTGAACTTATGATGGAGGGAAGGTCATGGTGAAGTAACTGAAGGTGGTTGGGCCTAGGACAGTACACTGAGGAACTCCTGCAGTCGTATCCTAGAATTAAGATGATTGACCTCCAACAACCACAACCACCTTCCTTTGTGCTAGGTATGACGCCAACCAGTGGAGAGTTTTCCCCGATTCCCATTGACTCCAGTTTTGCGAGGGCTCCTCGATGCCACACTTGGTGAAATGCTGCCTTGATGCTAAGGGGCAATCCTCTCAGGGAATCCTCTCACTTCACCTCTGGAGTTAAGGGGCGTGATTCTCCGAAATGGAGACAAAGTCCCGATGCCGAAGTGAAAACCGGAGTGTTTCACTCCGGTGTCGGAGCCCGCTCCCAGCCCCCTATTCTCCCGCCCCCGGGAGGCTAGGAGCGGCATCGCGTATTGTCGTCCTCCCCGAGGCCGCCCCGCAAGAAGATGGCAGATGGATCTTGCGGGGCGGCGGAAGAAAGGAGGTCCTCCTTTAGAGAGGTCGGCCCGCCGATCGGTGGGCCCCGATCACGGGCCAGACCCCATCGGAGGCCCCCTCTGGTGAAGGAACCCCCCTCCCTCCCTGCCACAGGCCACTCCCCCAGCATTCCCGCACAGTTCCCGCTGGCAGCGACCAGGTGTGGACAGCGCCGGCGGGAAACTGTCGGGTCGGAGCGGCCGCTCGGCCTATCCGGGACGGAGGATGGCGGGGATACCGGAGAATTGCCATTGTGAGTGTCTCGGGCGATTCTCCGGCTGGCGTGGCGCAGAACTCGACGGGGCCGTTCTCGCTGGTTGGGAGAATGGCGGGACGGCGTCGCACCAGCGTCGCACGATAAGATGGCGCGGCTGGTGATTCTCCCAACCGGCGCGGCCTTGGAGAATCGCGCCCAAGATCTTTTGGCCTTGTTTGAGCCAAGGCTGCAATGAGGTCAGGAGCTAAGTGACCATGCGGAATCCAAACTGAGCGTCAGTGAGAAGGCTCTCCCAATCAATCCCCTCCTTCACAATCACAAAATCTACTCCCAATTACCCCCTCTCCTGATCACCTTCCTTCATCCCAGGACCAACCAAACTTAAAATCCAATGTTGACTCACCAGAGAGCTGTCTGGGAACTCCAAGCATGCATATAGCATGCAAAGCAGTCACATTTAAATGATGTCTGAGGCCCAGCCTCTGTCCCAGCCAGATAACAGAAACCAATTTCTGGTCCAGTAACATTTATCAATTTTATCCTTAGTTAGTAGAACAAAAGTGTCGCATTTTGGAGAAAATGTAAACCTTTAGGTGAACGCTATCATTTTTCCATTTCTTTTCCTCATTTTGCTAAACTCTGTGAAAAGTTAATCCAATGTCTTTTACATTTAGTTAACAGTTTTGTAAATGTAGGGGGAACTTCTTGTAATACATTAACTGCTCCAGAGATGAATTGTGGCCTTTGAACTTGGAGTGATTTCAATTTGCTTGCTCATTCATCAAAATGTGGAAAACAATTAATGTAAACATCAAACAGAAATTCTTTTTGTTCACTGTGACGTGTTTACAAAAGATTACTAACATACAATTGCCTTGTTAGTAGGCAACTGTTGAGGGGGTAATAATTATGAATAATTTTACTGAAAATACTTAATTAATACCACAGGCTAGATACTAGAGTGATTGCTGTAGGAAATGCGAGTTGATTTGTAGCCTGGAATTTTTGGAAGTTTTCTGCCTCACTTGAAGTCCAGCCACCATTGTTTCATTTTAAGTTGCTCACTATGAGTGCATTTCCTATATTTCAACAGAAGAAACAGAAACAAACCTCATAAGTTGAACTCTATGAACTTTCCATGACCCTAGTTGTAGCTGACTCTCAGTGAGTATTTCTAGTCAAGGAAACATTTCAACAGTTCATCTGATTATGTGATATTGCTTGACAGCTGGGAGTGATGGATCACAGTGAAATCCCCTGCTGCTTCAGCTAATAAAACATTTGTGACTGACTGGAACAATAGGAGGGAGCGTTTTTTTTTGTATTAGTTCATGGGATGTGAGCGTACTTCCTTAAAAGTGCCCTTGAGTGGGTGGTGAGTGTCCACAGTGCTGCTGGGAAGGGATGCCAGAGACAGTGAAGGAATGAATGGTGGTGTCGTTTTTAAAAAGAAGTTACGAGGTGTGGGCGTCGCTGGCTAAGCCAACACTTGTTGTCCATCCCTAGTTGCCCTTCAGAAGATGGTGGTGTGCTGTCTTGAACTGCTGCAGCCCCTGAGGTGTAGGTACACCTGCAGTGTGTACATCTACAAGATGTACTGCATAAACTCACAGAGGCTCTTTGGGCAGCGTCTTCCAAACCCACGGTTGCTACCATCTAGAAGGACAAGGGCGGTAAACATGTGGAAATACAACCATCTGACTTGGAAATATATCTCTGTTCCTTCACTGTCACTGGGTCAAAATCCTGGAACTGTGCCTTCCCAGCAGAACTGTGGGGCGTGATTCTCCGCTCCAAATGCGGCGTGGGAGAATCACGGGAGGGCCCCCCAACAAAATTCACGCCCCCCTGGCGATCCCCCACGATTCCCCCCCCCCCACCGGCTCGGAAGAATCGCCGTTTGCCGTGTATCACGGCGAACGGTGATTCTCTGACCCGGATTGGCCGAGCGGCCTGCCGTTCATGACCGTTTCACGATGGCGGCAACCACACCTGGTCGCTGCCGTCGTGAAACGGGTGAGATATGCCCGTTTGGGGCTTGTGGGGGGAGTACAGGGGAAAGAGCACCATGACTGTGCTCGGGAGGGGAGAGGCCTGCGATCGGTGCCCACCGAATGTCGGGCCGGTGTCTCAATCGGACGCACTATTTCCCCTCCGCCGCCCCGCAAGATCGAGCCGCCATGTCTTGCAGGGCGGCTGAGGGGAAAGACGGCCACCGCATATGCGTGGGTTCGAGCTGTCAGCGTCGTGACGTCAGCCGTGCATGCGCGGGTTGGAGCCGGCCAACCTGTGCATGCGCGGCTGACATCATTAGGCACACCGGCCGCATCATTCTCGGCGCGACGCCCCTGTGGCCGAGATTTACGGAGCGCCGCTCCTAGCCCCGCTGTGAGGGGAGAATAGGGGGCGAGGAGCGGCCTCCGAGGCCGTTGTGAAACTTGGCCGAGTTCACGACGGCCCTCCCGATTTTTCCCCAGAGCGGAGAATTCCGCCCGTGGGGTATCTACACCACATGGACTACAACGGTTCAAGAAGGCAGTTCACCCCCACCTTCTCAAGGGCAATTAGGGATGGGTAATAAATGCTGGCCTAACCAGCAACACCCACATTCCATGAATGCATTTTTAAAAAAAAATTTTTTTATTCAGATTCTCACAAAATATCAGTAACAGAAAATATTAAAATATTGAAATTTTAACAACTAAGAAAACAAAAAAGAGCAAAAGCTCCCCCCCCCCCCCCCCCCCCCCGGAAATACAAAAAGGAAGAAATAGATTAACGCCCGTCATAAACAAAGAACACATATACACGTCCCTTCAACCCAACCCACAGAAATGACCCACCCCCTCGGGTTGCTGCTGCTGCTGGCCTTTTTCCCTACCGTTCTGCCAGAAATCTAGGAAAGGCTGCCACCGCCTGAAAAACCCCTGTACTGATCCCCTCAGGGCAAATTTCACCCTCTCCAATTTAATAAACCCCGCCATATCGTTGACCCAGGCTTCCACGCTTGGGGGGCCTCGCATCCTTCCACTGAAGAAGAATCCTCCGCCGGGCTACTAGGGACGCAAAGGCCAGAACACCGACCTCTCTCGCCTCCTGCACTCCTGGCACCACTGCAACCCCAAATATTAAGAGTCCCTAGCCTGGATTGACCCTGGATCCCACCACCCTCGACACCGTGCTTGCTACACCCTTCCAAAATTCCCCCAGCGCTGGGCATGCCCAGAACATATGGGCGTGGTTCGCTGGGCTCCCCGAGCACCTAGTACACCTGTCCTCGCCCCCAAAGAACCTACTCATCCTCGTCCCAGTCATATGAGCCCTATGTAGCCCTTGAACTGTATGAGGCTAAGCCTCGCACAAGAAGAGGAGGAGTTTACTCTTTCCAGAGCATCCGCCCACGTCCCCTCCTCAATCTCCTCACCCAGCTCCTCTTCCCATTTACCCTTCAGCTCCTCCACCGATGCCTCGTCTACCTCCAGCATCACTTGGTACATGTCCAAAATCCTCCCCTCTCCAACCCACACCCCCGAGAGCACCCTGTCCTGGACCCCACGTAGGGACAACAGAGGGAACTCCACCACCTGCCGTCTGGTAAACGCCCTTACCTGCATGTGCCTAAAAATGTTCCCCGGGGGATCCCGAACTGCCCCTCTAACTCACCCAGGCTCGCAAACTTCCCGTCTACAAACAGGTCCCTCAACCTCCTAACACCTGCCCTGTGCCAACTCAGGAACCCGCCATCAATTCTCCCTGGAATAAACCGGTGGTTCCCCCATATCGGGGACCCCATCGAGACACCCACCTCCCCCCTGTGCCGTCTCAATTGCCCCAAATTTTGAGGGTAGCCGCCACCACCGGGCTCGTAGTATACCTCATTGGAGGGAGCGGCAGCGGCGCCGTTACCAGCGCCTCCAGGCTCGTGCCCACACAGGACGCCATCTCCATCCTCTTCCATGCTGCCCCTTCCCCGTCCATTACCCATTTACGCACCATCGCTGCGTTGGCAGCCCAATAGTACCCACAGAGGTTGGGCAGTGCCAGCCCCCCCCCATCCCTGCCCCGCTCCAAAAACACCCTTCTCACCCTCGGGGTCCCATGCGCCCACACAAACCTCGTAATGCTCCTTTTGACCCTCCTAAAAAAGGCCTTCAGGATAAGGATGGGGAGGCACTGGAACAGGAACAAAAGCCTCGGGAGCACCGTCATCTTGACTGACTGCACCCTGCCCGCCAGCGACAGCGGCAACATGTCCCATCTTTTAAACTCCTCCTCCATTTGCTCCACCAGCCTTGTACGGTTAAGTTTGTGTAGGGCCCCCAGCTCCTGGCCACCTGGACTCCCAGGTACCTAAAGCTCCACTCTGCCCTTTTTAGTGGGAGCCTACCAATCCCCTCCTCCTGATCTCCCGGGTGGACGACGAACAGCTCACTCTTCCCCAGGTTGAGCTTGTACCCTGAGAAGTTCCCAAATTCTCTGAGAATCTTCATCACCTCTGGCATTCCCCCCACTGGGTCCGCCACATATAACAATAAGTCAATTGCATAAAGCGACACTCGGTGCTCCTCCCCACCCTGCACCAGTCCCCTCCAGTTCCTCGACTCCCTCAACGCCATGGCCAGGGGTTCGATTGCCAACGCAAAGAGCAGGGGGGACAAGGGACACCCCTGTCTCGTCCCTCGGTATAACCGAAAGTACTCCGATCTCCTCCTATCCGTGGCCAGGCTCGCCATCGGGGCCTCATATAACAACCTCACCCATCTGACAAACCTCTCCCCAAACCCAAACCTTTCCAGCACCTCCCACAAGTACCCCCACTCAACCCTATCAAAGGCCTTCTCCGCGTCTAGCGCCACCACTATCTCCGCTTCCCCCGCTACTGCCGGCATCATTAGAACATTCAAGAGCCTCCGTATGTTGGTGTTCAGCTGCCTTCCCTTCACAAACCCTGTCTGATCCTCGTGGATGACCTGCGGCACACAGACCTCTATCCTTGTGGCCAAGATCTTCGCCAACAGCTTGGCGTCTACATTTAACAGCGAGATCGGCCTGTATGATCCACATTGCAGGGGGCCCTTGTCCTGCTTAAGGATCAAGGAAATCAGCGCCCGGGTCATAGTCGGGGGCAAAGTCCCCCCCTCCCTTGCCTCGTTGAAGGTCCTAACCAACAGGGGACCCAGCAGGTCTGCATACATTTTATAGAATTCAACCAGGAACCCATCCGGCCCCGGCATCTTCCCCGACTGCATGCTCCCTATCCCTTTGACCAGCTCCTCCAGCCCAATCGGCGCCCCCAGTCCCTCCACCTGCCCCTCCTCCACCCTCGGGAATCTCAGCTGGTCCAAGAAACGCCCCATTTCCCCCCATCCACTGGGGGTTCAGACCGATACAATTCCCCGTAAAAGTCCCTGAAGACCCCATTGATGCCTACCCCCCTTCGCACCACATTCCCTCCCCTATCCTTAACTCCACCAATCTCCCTGGCCGCATCCCGCTTACTCCGCACCTTTAGGGGCCAAGCCCTCACATTGAGGGGCTAGGCCCACGCCGGAGTGGTTCCCGCTCCGCCGGCTGGCGTGAACGGCCTTTGGCTCCATGCCAGCCGGGGCCGAAAGGACTTCGCCGGCCGGCATAAATCCGCGCATGCTCCGGAGTGTCAGCGGCTGCTGACGTCATACCGGCGCATGCACAGGGGAGGGGGGTCTCTTCCACCTCCGCCATGGTGAAGACCATGGCAAAGGTGGAAGAAAAAGAGTGCCCCCATGGCACAGGCCCACCCGCCGATCGGTGGGCCCTGATCGCGGGCCAGGCTACCATGGGGGCACCCCCCGGGGTCAGATCCTCCCTCCGCCCCCCCCCCCCCCAGGACCCCGGCGCCTGCCCGCGCCGCCAATCCCGCCGGTAAGGTAGGTGGCTTAATCGACACCGGTGGGAGAGGCTTGT
This sequence comes from Scyliorhinus canicula, assembly GCF_902713615.1. Lineage (NCBI taxonomy): Eukaryota > Metazoa > Chordata > Chondrichthyes > Carcharhiniformes > Scyliorhinidae > Scyliorhinus > Scyliorhinus canicula. Next base: position 42,604,283 of record NC_052152.1, on the reverse strand, counting down.
CAGCGATGGGACTTCGGCCCCTCGCAGGCCAGAGAATCGCCGCGGGGGGCCCGCCGAACGGCGCGGCGCGATTCCCGCCCCCGCCGAATCTCGGGTGGCGGAGAATTCGGGATACGGCGGGGCGGGATTGACTCGGGCCCGGGCGATTCTCCGACATGGCGGGGGGGTTGGAGAATCCCGCCCCAAGTGGCCCAAGTGGGAGGGGGGAACAATGGTGAGGGGAAAATTAATCAATGGAAAAAATGAAAGGAAATGAATAGAAATAAAAATAATGTGAAGGTGGAGGAGAGAGTTCACAGTCTGAAGTTTGGGCATCAGTGTTAAATCCGGAAGGTTGCAACGTGCCTAATCGAAAGATGAGGTGCTGTTCCTCCAGTTTGTGCTGGGCCTCACTGGAACATTGAAGCAGGCCAAGGATGGACATGTGCACATGAGAGCAGGCGGTGAGTTGAAATGATAAATGACAGGAAGGTCTGGGTCCTGCTTGCAGACAGCCCAAGGTGTTCTGCAAAGTGGCCACCCAGTCTGCGTTTAGTTCTCCAACGTAGAGCAGACTGCATTTGGAGCTGATGTTATTTGTACCTCTGATGCTGCGGAATCCAGAAAGTGACCTAAATCCAGCCCTTCTGAAATGCTCCTGCCAATGATACACTGATAGGCCTATGGACTTCCAATCCCATCAACTGGGAAATCTCACTGACTTATTCCCACATCATTAATTTACAATGTCTGGAAAGTTCAAAAAGCTTTTTATTTTATTTTCTGAGTCTAAAAGTTACTGTTTAGAAAAATTACCTCAAAGGTAACAAACTGTTTCTACTTGTAGGTTCAACCAAACTGGTCTGCCCATTGATCATGAGGTTATTATTCCTGGGAATATGTTGTTAGTGACCTTTAGCCGACCGGGAGAATGTGATCTTTCACAATTTTCAATTACATTCCTTCAGATACTAATGGCAGGTAAGGAAAGTAAAAGTTTGCTTTCTTTCTATAGAAAATTAATTTGTGGTTTTCGAATCATTGGTTTTACAGTGCATTGCAAAAATATTCCTTCAAAAATTCTTAGAATGGTTGTTGAACAGTTTTTAGTCATTCATGTTAATTGTCTGCCATGACAAAACACCCTTTATCTACAAACATTTATTTCAACAGGACTGATAAGTTTAACAATGATCAGCTGATGATTAAAACTGCATTAATGTGTAACAATGGAAAATTATCAAAGGCAGAATTCGCACCGTTTGAAGGGTGCATCCTATCACATGGTCATAATTAAGTCCCAAAATTGGTCTCCCTAATCAATTAAAATTATCAGGCTACCAGCACTATCTGCACTGCTTATTGATGACTCGCCTGATATGCCATCAACATTGCACAGTGCTATTTGAAGCCTGCACCTCTGCCTTGCCTGGCAAATATGACAGGAGATTGTGGACAAAGGCAGCCACAGGACGAGCTGTAAGAACCACCATTTTTCTAACACTGCACTAAAGGTGAATGGAGGTCGGCAGGGAAGGACACCTTCTATGCAGCAAAAGATATCCAGGCAAACTATGCAACATGAGTGGACGGAGATGGCAAAGTGCTGTGTGCAAGGTAACCCCCCACCCACAGCCCCCTTCCGAGAAAAGCTAAATGGTCTCACAATTAAGGTTGGCTATGGCAAGCCTCCAGACTTGTATCTGTCATTGGACTTTGCCGCGCCTTGCATTAACAGCTGCCACTTATTCACAACCCTTCCCTTGCCTGATGACCTGCACGCACCTGCATTCGCTGCAGCACACCTCAACTCCATTATATTCTTCACCTGAGTAATTTTCACCTGTTACAACTCCTCACACTTACTTCCTGCACCTCCTCACACCTCTGCCATTTTTCATATAGTCTATCCTGGTGTGTGTTGTGCAGATTTCTCACTATTGACACGTGCAGGAAAGGCTTGTGCACAGTAAAGTAACAGTAAGAAGTCTTACAACACCAGGTTAAAGTCCAACAGATTTGTTTCAAGTCACTAGCTTTCAGAGCACTGCTCCTTCCTCAGGTGAATAAAGAGGTATGTTCCAGAAACATATATATAGACAAATTCAAAGATGCCAGATAATGCTTAGAATGCGAGCATTTGCAGATAATCAAGTCTTTACAGATCCAGAGATAGGGGTAACCCCAGGTTTAAGAGGTGTGAATTGTCTCAAGCCAGGACAGTTGGTAGAATTTCGCAAGCCCAGCAGATGGTGGGGGATGAATGTAATGGGACATGAATCCCAAGTCCCGGTTGAGGCCGCACTCATGTGTGCGGAACTTGGCTATAAGTTTCTGCTCGGTGATTCTGCGTTGTCACGCGTCCTGAAGGCCGCCTTGGAGAACGCTTATCCGGAGATCAGAGGCTGAATGCCTTTGACTGCTGAAGTGTTTCCCGACTGGAAGGGAACATTCCTGCCTGGTGATTGTCGCACAATGTCCGTTCATTCATTGTCGCAGCGTCTGCATGGTCTCGCCAATGTACCACGCTTCGGGACATCCTTTCCTGCAGCATATGAGGTAGACAACGTTGGCTGAGTCGCACGAGTATGTACCGTGTACTGGTGGGTGGTGTTCTCACATGTAATGGTGGTATCCATGTCGATGATCTGGCATGTCTTGCAGAGATTGCCATGGCAGGGTTGTGTGGTGTCGTGGTCGCTGTTCTGAAGGCTGGGTAGTTTGCTGCAAACAATGGTTTGTTTGAGATTGCGCGGTTGTTTGAAGGCAAGTAGTGGGGGTGTGGGGATGACCTTTGCAAGATGTTCATCTTCAGGGCTGCCTGCCCAACTGGCATTGTAAATATCAATCACATTGCTGTGGGTCTGGAGTCACGTGTGGGGCAGACTGGGTAAGGATAGCAGATTTTGTTCCTTAAAGGACGTTAGTGAACCAGAAGGGTTTATTACGACAATCGACAATAGTTTCAGGGTCATTAGATTTTTAATTCCAGATCATTATCAATTCAAATTTCACCATCTGCCATGGTAGGATTCAAACCTTAGCCTCCAGGGAATTACCCTGGTTCGCTGGATTACTAGCCCAGTGAAAATACCACTACACCACTGGCTCCCCAAAAGAAGCAAATGTGGGGAGGAATTTTCCTGTATTTTGTTCAGGGTCCAGCTGCACAGTTGAGCGTTTAGACCAGATTTTTGGCACTGTTGGTGGGGGGGACGAGGACAAGGACAATCATCCGTCTGGTGCAGCGAGACCTGACTGTGCCGACAAGACTGGTTCTACGGAGATCAGGGCTCCCTGATCAGTACAGAACGTAACGTAAATGATGACCCCCCCCCAAGCATCGGGCCACACCATAGCACAAGCAACGGAACTCTTGCCCCCCCCCACCCCCAAACTCCACAGTGCACCAGCAACAGGACTCTTTTTCCAACCCCCTCCCCACCCCACCACAATGCCATCATTGGCTGCACCTCCCCACCACCACCGCAGCCTCGGGGGCACACATTCACGCCCCCTCTCAATCTACCCCATCCCCACCACCGCAGTATGGGAGGCATTCTTTCCCTCTCTTTCTCCACCCCTACACCCACACACACCTCCTCCTCCCAAATGGGACCCAGCTCCTCCTCCCACCTAGCCTTGACCTCCTCCACTAAGACCTGCCCCATCCCCATGATCCAAATGATCCCGTGATTCTGCATGAGTGCTTGAGCGGCTCATTTGTGCTGGAAGCCCCTAAGACAGTGGGCAGGATTCTCTGATCCTGAGGCTAAGTGTAAACGGTGTCGTAAATGGTGCTGTGTTTTACGACGGCGTCAACAGGCCCCAAGGAGCAGCGATCCTGCGCCGCACAGGGGGCCAGCACGGCACTGGAGAGCCTCACGCTGCTCCAGCTGCCGATACCGGCATCAGAATGTGCGCCGTGGGTCCACACATGCGCGCTACGGCCAGTGCGAGTTCGCGCATGCGCGCCATGGCCGCCGCGAGTTTGCGCATGTGCACTACAGCCAGCACGAGTTCACGCATGCACGCTAGTTGCCTCATCCTCACCCCGGTGCTACATGGCGGAGAGCTACCGGGGCCCGGCGCGGAGGAACATAGGCCCCACCAGGATAAGCCCGCCCACTGATCGGCAGGCCCCGATCACGGGCCAGGCCACTGTGGAGGCCCCCACCGGGGTCGGATCCCCCACCAGGCCCCCCTGCAACATGAATGGCGAGGTCCCGCTGGGTAGGACCACACGTGAACGGCACCGGCAGGACTCGGCGGGCACTCGCCCATCGTGCATGGAGAATTGCCAGGGGAGACTCGGTGTTGGGGCAGCGTCACGTGAATCGCGCCCCACCCCCCAGCAATTCCCGCCCCGTACCTATGAAAACGCAAACTGCTGCCATCTTAACTCGGGGATTTATCATCTCCTGTGTATAAAGGCTGAAGGAGAGTGTGGAGACAGGCATTGAGAGCCTTGCAGCACACCTATGCTGTCTTCTCACACAGAGCATTTGCTGTGCTGAGGCTCTGAGAGCAGCATTGTCTCTCAGGGTGACAGCATGCCTGATTCCTCACCAGCCACTCCAGCAGTCACCTTGTTACTAGGGCAGTACGGTAGCACAGTGGTTAAAACTATGGCTTCACAGCGCCAGGGTCCCAAGTTCGATTCCCGGCTTGGGTCACTGTCTGTGCTCCCCGTTTCTGGGTGGGTTTCCTCTGGGTGCTCCGGTTTCCTCCCACAAGTCCTGAAAGACGTGCTGTTAGGTCATTTGGACATTCTGAATTCTCCCTCAGTGTACCCAAGCAGGCGCCGCAATATGGTGACTAGGGGCTTTTCACAGTAACTTCATTGCAGTGTTAATGTAAGCCTACTTGTGACAATAAAGATTATTATTGTTATTGCCAGAGCTAGTCTGCTCTGGTCATAGCCAAACCCAGCAGTCTGCAACTGGATACTAAATACTGAGAGCTGGTTGCAATCGCAAATCACAGCTATTTCAGAAGTCTTCAGTGAGTGTTCATTAACTTTGCAGTTTCCAAGCTGTAGTCACCGGAAATCACTTCATAGGATCACTAGAATACTTAAACAAACACAAGACAGGCAATAAGGGTTTTGCAAGAGTTACTTGTAGGTCAGCATCAGTACAATAACCATTTGTCAAATCAAGACTTCAGTCTTTTGGAGATGTGAAGTAATATGGTTTGGTTTTAATAAAGCTGCTAATTTCATAATATTAGTAAAGTTACGGGAACACCCATGAAGTTGCACACTTGAGGGCATTGTTGGTGCCAAGACAGGGACAGATGAAAGAAGGGAACATTGATGCCCTGGGAAGGAGAAGGAAAGCTCAGGAGAATCTATTCCCAATAATATGCTGCGTTACAACTGACTGCTTGCTGGTCCGTACATCCTCCAGCTTGTTGTTCCCTTCTTCACTGTCTTACCGTTCTCAGGAAGCATCATGGCAACTCCTCATTGTATCATAGAATCAACACAGAGGAAGGCCAATCAGCCCATCTCTATGAAACAGCTACCTGATTAGACCCACTTCCCTGATCTTCCCCCATAGTCTAATAATTATCAAAACACCAATACCTTGGTCTTGGCTCCTCCCTCTGCAACTGCATCCTCGACTTCCTGACCCATAGACCAAAATCAGTAAGGATAAACAACAAAACCTTCACCATGATAATCCTCAATACCGGGGCCCGCAAGGCTCTCTGTACTTAGCCCCCACTATACTCCCTATACACACACAATTGTTTGGCAAAATTTGGCTCCAATTCCATCTACAAGTTTGCTGATGACACAACTGTAGTGAGTCAAATCTCGAACAACGATGAATCCCGGAGGGAGATAGAGAACCTAGTGGTGTGGTGAAATGACAACAATCTCTCCCTCAACGTCAGCAAAACTAAGGAGCTGGTCATTGACTTCAGGAAGCAAAGTATCGTACACACCGTTGGCCTTAATTGCAAGGGGATGGAAAAAAGTACAGAAGTCTTGCTACAGCTGGAGGGTGATGCTCAGACCACACCATACTGAATGCAGTTTTTGACTCCATATCTAAGGAGGGACAAACATGCTTTAAAGACAGTTCAGAGAAGATTTACTAATTGCTAATTGCTTGGATCAAGGGACTATCTTATGCAGAGGGGCTGGGCCTATACCCACTTGACTTCAGGAAATGAGAGGTGATCTTATTGAGAAATCCAAGATTCGGAGGAGCTTGACAAATTATGCTGAGAGAATGTTTCCCATCACAAAAGGCAAGCTCAAACAAGGAGGAATAGTTTCAGAATAAGGGGCACCCATTTAACATGGAGATGAGGATGAATTTCTCCTCTTTGGAATCCAATGATATGTGGAGGCTGAATCGACGAATACATTGAAAGCTGAGTTAGACTGATTCTTGATCTAAAGGTAAGTCGAGGGTTGTGGGAACACACAAGAAAGTGAAGTTGAGACCAAGATCAGATCAGCAATTATCTTATTGTATGCTGGAGAAAGATCAAGGAAATATATGATGTGCTCTTGTTCTAATTTCTTATGTTTTTTTTTGTTCTTGCATCCCTTTTAAAACTTACCTCTCCTCGGTTTCTTCCAAGATTGTGGAACATGTAGCACATTACTATGAATCTTGACATTTGCTCTGAACTGTACTGCGTTACTCCTCCACAGTTGCTCAGATAGATGAACTGTTCTTTCAGGTTGGTCTGGTTGAAGCAATGCAGAGAGTGAGAAGTGGCACAAAATAAAAGTGTCACGACCAGGAGATTGAGTGCAGACCTACATAACTCACTGCTGCCTGTGGCCATATACAAGTTGCATAATGAGTGAATGGAAGCATTTCCTGTTGTGAAACGATGCTCATCTGTAATGGTCAGCCCACACCCATGGATATGTGGTCTATGAAGTACCAAACAATTGCCATTCATTTTAGGTGTAAGTCGGATTTCTTCCTCTTTGGATTGTACCATTCCATTCAGTGGGACTTGAAATCTAGCACCAAATTTACATGTGAGGATAAATGCATATTGTTGGAGACAAGATGAACGCCAGGCTTGAATGGTCTCCAACCAGCCATTCTGCTCCTGAATCAGGATTCTTTTATTTTTGTTAAACTGTTGATTGCTTGCTTGAAACATCACCTCTACATCCCACCCAGCAAATAGAGGCAGAGACATTTATCAAAAACAGCAGTGAAAGAGATTGGCAGCTCCATTAAAGTGATCTCTAACTAATTATTTCAGGCTGCTCGTATACTTCTGGGACCGGAACCGTTTTGCATGCCTTGTCTGTGAAGTACTTATGCAAAGTGAACTTCTTGGCAAGCCGGAACTGCTTCATGGTATTTGTATTCTCTCAGTTGTTGAACATGAGAATGCTATTGTGCTCACCTTTTGAGGCTCTCAAATTGGAGCAGCAGCAAGGATCTGCACCGGACTGGAAAAAATGGCCAAGAAAGCAGGAGGCATTCCAACATGCAAGTATTCACAAATAGAATATCGTACCAGAATTTGATGGAGCAGTAGCATTTAAGGCAGTTTTGTTTCAGCAGGGAGCCATTCACATTCACAGGGCATGCACTGAACTGCTTGTGGTAACGAAGGTAATGGTGACTTAAACCTTTATGCCTCTGGCTGCTTCCAGATAGCTACTGGTGACGTGAGCAACATCAGTTAGTTTACTGGTCACAAGGCAATGTAGCAGATTGGTGGTGCACCATTGCAAGCTGACAACAATTAACTTGCTTCCCTAAACAGGAAGAAAGCACTGCTACTTCTCACATGGCTGGATTTCTGCAAATGTCAGGAATCATCTTAGGTGGGAGCTGTAGAAGTCCAGAAACCCTGCTACCTACATTTACATCCGACTTTGAAGAAACTACTTCAACTACTATTGGAACTGCTGAAAGCCGAGTGTTTTTAGAAACAGGGCCTCCTGCCATTTGTACAGGGTTTAAATGATTGGAATAACATGCCTGCTGATATAAGTATCTGTTTCCTTCCTTTATTAGAATGTGGTGGTGTCCTTGATGGAACAAATGGAAGCTTCACATCACCCGGTTACCCTAACGCCCATCAAGAAAAAATCAACTGTACATGGAATTTGAAGGTAGCAATTGGGGACACATGCTTCTAAACGTTTTGAAAAACAAAGCTCAATTGTAGATTTCTGTTGTTCCTGTAGACACAAAATGTGATTGAACATATAGGCCAGGGTTTTCCGGGCCGCCCGCGAGCTGCAGGATTTGTGATGGTCCACTGAATCCCCCATCGGGCCAAAATCGGGATTCGCGCCAGGTATCAAACTAGTCACAAATCTCCCGGCTCGTCCCACCGACCATAACAGATTTCCCGACATCCCAGCCGAGCTTCCCGCCTCGACCTGGTGGGACCATGCAAATAGCTCATTAGAGTTGTTTAGCATGTCATTGATTGGCAGGATGCCCAATTCGCCTGCCGCCTAGGATGCTCCAGCTCCCCCAGCTGATAGCTCCACTGGCGTGAATTGGTGTAAGTCTTGAGGAACGTGGACCTGGTGGCTTGCAGTCTGAAGGGTAGCAATAGGGTATAATCCCTATAATTGCCTCTAGGGTATTCTTTCTTGGGAGGTGGGGGGTTCAGGGGGCTTGAGCTAGGCTTAAGGGGCTCAGGTCAGGGGTCTTTCTGGGAGGGGCTGCTCTACTCATTGGCAGCCTTTAAACAGTCAGTCAGCATGTAAAAAATTAAGTTTTCTCATAATAAAGTGAAAGAGATCCCATCTGTACCCATAATCTATCAAACAGTCACTTGGTATCTCAGAAATAATAAAGTGAAAGTGATCCCCCAAACCCTTCAAAAAGTATGTCAGTGTGCCAAGTTTAAGGGGCAGTGAAATGAAGGGAAAAGTAATCACTTTAAGGCAGTGGAAACCTTTGAGTGTTTTTTACACAGTCAATGTCATTGCCCTTTAAAGTAGAGAAGCACAAAGCTTTGAACTGCAATGTTCACATTCAATTTCATATCCCATTGCCTGCTAAAAGCTTTTAGATTGACAGGTCGAGGCAGTTCCAAAGGGGAAATTCAGATTGTTTATATAGCTCTGCAGGGATCCATCAACTCAAGGGAACCAGTGTTTTCCTAACCATAGTTTCCTTTATAAGGCTGCCTCTTTGTTCTCAAGTGCTTCCTAAAAAGAGCAGTTGTGGGGGCAGCCCCCTTGCTACCTATCGGACTAAGAGGTGCTAGGTTGGCGTTGCCAAAGGGTGGGGCCTGAAGGGGAGGGACTGGGGCGTGCTGAAGGGTGCTCTAAGGGGGGAGGGCCCTTTCCAGAAATTAGGGTGGGATGGGTGCCCTGCTGGAAATCTCGGGGTTGAGGGGTGGGGGGAGGTGGCTGCAACAGCTTTTTGGGATCAGAGCGCCCTTCCAATCTCCGGTGCGGGACTGGTCAGAGAGATTAGGTCTCGCCCCTCTCAATTCCAGCACAGATCCTGGTGTGCTATGGAATGGCATGGAAAACCCAATTCAGGTTAAAACAATTCCAAATGCATTGCATGGCATCTCAATGTCTCACCTAGCGCCAGTGGGAATCACTCTAGCCGTGGATCGGGATAATCGCGGCCACAGTCTGTCCCATCAAGCAAGGAAGAAAGAAATCAGTTTTTATGATTCTGTGTTGAATATGAATTCACGTACTGGAATGCTGAAAGCAAACCCATGCTCTATCCTTCACAGAAAAAAAGTATTTGTCTAAAAATGTTCATGTTGTGACTTTTTTCCTTTTGTATATTTGTTCAGGACAAAAGAACTGTTATTTTTATAATGTCTAATGGTCTCATGATGTCTAAAAGTATCTCTCAGCCAGCATTGCCTCTCCAGTTTCAGTCAAGATGAAGTTGCACAGCAATTGAAAAATGCTGTACTGGGGACATATAAGCCACACATAGGCAACAATCCATTTTTAAATGTGTGCATCAAGGTTGCACATCAGTTAAAGGGACTGCTCAATGCAACAATTCGTAAAATGTATTTTATGCAATGTGGGTATTGCTAGCTGGGTCCACATTTAGTTCCCATTCCTAATTGCCCTTGAGAAGGTGGAGGTGGGCTGGCAGTCAATGTGGAGTAGTTACATCCACAGTGCTTTTAGGGAGGGAGTTCCAGGCTTTAGTCCAGCAAAAGTGAAGGAACATCGATATAGTTCCAAGTCTGGATGGTGGTGTGTGACTTGGAGGGGAACTTGCAGGTAGGGGGTGTTCCCATGCACCTGCTGCCCTTGCCCTTCGAAGTGGTTTGGAAGGTGCAGTTGAAGGAGGCTTGGTGAGTTGCTGCATTGCACATTGTCGGTGGTATACACTGCTGCCACTGTGTGTTGGTGGTGAAGGAGTAAATGTTGAAGATGGTGAATGGGATGCCAATCAAGTGGACTGCTTTGTCCCACTTCTTGGTGTCAAGCTCCTGGAGTGTTGTTGGAGCTACACTTAACCAGGCAAGTGGAGAGTGTTCCATCGAGCTTGTGCCTTATAGTTGGTGAACGGGCTTTGGGGATTCAGGAGGTGAGTTGCTCTCAACAGAATTCATAGGCCCGGACCTGCTCTGGTAGCCACAGTATTCATGTGGCTGGTCCAATTCAGTCGAGAGATTTCAGAGCATACTAGAATCTCTGCTAGCCTGTGGTCTGCATCGGACAAAAGTTTGCCTACTGTCTGATTTATCTAAGTGGTTTGAAACTCCTTAGCTTACATGGGGCAGCTATGCAGATATTTCAGTAGTGATGCCATGTCACTGAGGAAAACACTGTGTCGGCGATGTTTCTCCTCCAGTAGTTTTTGGATGATTGTGAGAGGGAGGACCAAAGGCCTCTAGTGCAGTGGAGTATACTATACCCACGAAGGCTGCCTAGCCAGCTGCAATGTAGTTTGTTGTACACAGGTGACTCTTGAGTTTCTCCTAAGAGACTCATAGAACATAGAACATAGAACAGTACAGCACAGAACAGGCCCTTCGGCCCTCGATGTTGTGCCGAGCAATGATCACCCTACTCAAACCCATGTATCCACCCTATACCCGTAACCCAACAACTCCCCCCCCTTAACCTTACTATTAGGACACTACGGGCAATTTAGCATGGCCAATCCACCTAACCCGCACATCTTTGGACTGTGGGAGGAAACCGGAGCACCCGGAGGAAACCCACGCACACATGGGGAGGACGTGCAGACTCCACACAGACAGTGACCCAGCCGGGAATCGAACCTGGGACCCTGGAGCTGTGAAGCATTTATGCTAACCACCATGCTACCGTGCTGCCCCTCCTTCAAGACTACCTATTTAAGCTGTAAGATATTGAGATGCTTCTTGGCCTTCACGCCCTGGGGGCATCTATGATGATAGGTCTTGAAGTTTAGCCTTGAAATGATAAGACAACAGTCAGTCCAGCCGTCAGCACTGCACATGGCTTTTGTTAAACGAACATCCTGCCTGGTGACGAGTTGATTTGAAAGCAATGGTGGTGCATCCAAGATGTCTCATTGTGATTAGGGAGCCAGAAAACAATTGATGATTATGAGCTCATACTCCACACACATCTTCAACAACAGACTATTGCTATTACAGCTGCCAACAACATTTTTTCCAATGCCCCTTTCCCGTGCCTGGTGATCTGCACCACCTTTTGCGTCAAAGTCACTGAGAATGATTAGCTTGTCTGATAGCGCTGCACGGTAGCAAAGTGGTTAGCACTGTTTCTTCGCAGCTCCAGGGTTCCAGGTTCGATTCCTGGCCTGGGTCACTGTCTATGTGGAGTCTGCACATTCTCCCCGTGTCTGTGTGGGTTTCCTCCTGGTGCTCCGGTTTCCTCCCACAAGTCCCGAAAGACGTGTTGTTATGTAATTTGGACATTCTGAATTCTCCCTCTGTGTACCCGAACAGGCGCCGGAATGTGGCGACTAGGGGCTTTTTACAGTAACTTCCTTGCAGTGTCAATGTAAGCCTAATTGTGACAATAAAGATTATTATTATTATTTTGCCACATTAGCAATTAAGGCCTGGAGGTCATCACAGAATTCATCTTTGACTTTATTAGGATCGTTCATGGTAAGGGCTCTGCACTGTTCCTGCGCAGGGGGAATTTAAGCACTACCTGACGATCATTAACATCTTGAGGAAGGCAAATCAATTTACTGGCAAAGGGGCTCATGACAGCAAAGACTACCAGCTTTGTGCTGTTTTTCTTTCTACGGCCAATCTAAATGAATGTGTAACCTGCATCAATTTAATCCTCTGGTAGATGCGTCTCGCTGAGGGTGATGATTTGAATGTTGTACTTAGCCAGTTCTCTGCTGCCAAGCTGATATTCTCTCGAGCCTGTTAGCTGTGGCATTGTCCATGAAGGTACATGCGTTCCATGTACCAATGTTGACCCTCTGAATTAGCTCTCCATCAAAGCCCACTTCTCTGCCCTATTCCTATAACGCCTGAACCTAACCTACAGATCCCTGGGCATTAAGGGGCAATTTAGTGTGGCCAATCCACCTACCCTGCACATCTTTGGGCTGTGGGGGTGAGACTATGCAGACATGGGGAGAATGTGCAAACTCCACACGGACAGTGACCCGGGGCTGGATCAAACTCGGCGCTGTGAGGTAGCAGTGCTAACCACTGCACCACCATGCCACCCTGCCAATCCACCTAACCTGCATATCTTTAGACTGTGGAATGAAACCGGAGCACCCAGAGGAAACCGACGCAGACACAGGGTGAATGTGCAAACTCCACGCAGTCACTCAAGGCCGGAATTGAACCTGGGTCCCTGGCGCTGTTAGGCAGCAGTGCTAATTGTTGTGTTATGTTATTGCTAGTAACATAAGCTGCCACTTGATGTAGGCTCTGCTGAAAGATGCTCCAGACTCGGAGATAAGTTTAACGTTCTTATTGAACGATTAACAATGCTCTTAAATGAGTTCGCCACTCTACCAATCTGCCTCTAGTAACTCAGTCTATTCTGCTAACTATACAAGCTTGCTCTCGACCCTTCGCTCGGGTGTGATGCTGCTGATAATCAACCCTGTCTTGCTCTCATGGTTTCTGCCAGTGGAAGAGGCAGAGCCTGTGTGCCTTGTCCTTTTTATATGGGTCATGTAGTGCCCCCTTGTGGTTATGCCACCTCTGGGTGTCCTGATTGCCCATTGGTTGTGTCCTGTTCTAATGACCCATTGGTTGCGTGACTGCATGTCATGGCATCTCTGGTGCTCCCTCTAGTGGTTAATTAGTTTTAGTGTATTTACATTAACCCCTTGTGTATATAGTGATGCGTATCACTACACTAACCACTGTGCCACCAAGCCACCCACTCTTGAAGTGATTTACTGGGACCATCATCACATGTTAACAACTATTTAGAGCTAGAGGTATGAGCTGGGCGAAGGTGAGAACAATATCGGATGAACCATTCCAAAGAATGAGATGAGCCTGCCTGTACGATGTGCTACCTCGCCCTTACACCCGCAACTTGATATGTAGCAACCAACTTGTCTACATTAAATCTCACAAACTGGATGAATAAATTGGTCCTAGCCAATAATTTATTTTTGAGTCACTATCCAATATTGACTGATTTTTGAGTCACTGTTATAAGGAAAACCTGCGGATCACTCCATAATCCTGGGACTCCAGTGCATGTCTTTCTGTCAGCAGCCATGGCCTCCCCAGTGGCACACTGAGGACTTGGCCAGCTCATGGCTCTCTCAGGGAATTAGCTAATGCCTCTCTCGCAAACAACAACAGAAAGATAATAATTGAGCAGTCATCTTATTGCCATTTATGCACTTATATTTGTGTAAAATTACTGCTCCATTTATACACATAACAATAGTAATTGGGTGGGATTCTCCATTTCAGAAACTAAGTGTTGATGGCGGGACTGAATCGGTGGACTTCTCCGACAACTAAACTGCCACCGGTCCCGGGCAATTTAACATCCGTTAATGGGCTAGCACCAGGGTAATGTGGAACACTATTGATTTCAGTGAAAACCGGTGTTGGATTTGCCGTGGTTGGGATTGGCACTCGAGAGGCTGACAAGCTGTAGCCGCATATTAGCACTCCACTCCCCACACACACTCACATTCCAGCCAACAAAATAGCACTGGTTGCGCTGGACCACGCCCATCCCATGGATGAGTTGGCTGGGGCCAGAGGGTACCTAGCGGGGTGGCCTGAGAGGACAACCATACGACCCGTGGCAGGAAGTTCACAGTGGGCAGTTAGCACTGTACGCAGCCGTGTGGCTGCCTTGCAGGCTGCGGCAATGGTGTTCCATACCCATCCACCCTGCGCCCACGCCCTGGCAGAAGCCCCCCCTCCCCCCGGCCAGTGGTACAACAGTCAGCACATTATAGCAATGTTGCAAACTTTCTGTGCCCCCTCTCTCCCTCAGCAGCCATGGTGCCTGTTTCCCGATTTTTGAAACCACAAGTGAAACTTCACCATCGGTAATTTCTCCTGGTGGAGGCGGAGCTTTGCGGGTGCCCCAGAGAATACCGGGTCAGGCCCACTAATATGCAAACGGTGTTTACCGTATGTGTGGAGTAGAATGCCCTGACGCCGCTGTCGAGGCTCTGGAGCATGGCATTCTGTCAGGCGCCCGGCGCCGGCCACAAACTCCACCTCACACGCAATTCTCCGCCCAATCGCGTTTCCTGATTCCGGCATCGGCTGACAGAGAATCCTGCCCATTGTATTTCAAATCAGTTGATTATACATTGCGCGAAATTTCTGTGAGGTGATTTAGGTAATGCAAGCCTTTATTTCTATCTTTCATAAATGTTTATTTTCTCTCATTTGGCCATTGTCACATCTGTGAACAAGGATTTGTTTATGTCGTGCATATCTCCACTTGGGGTGAAATCAATGCCAATCAATTTTTCTTGGGAGTTGTGCCATATTGGGTTGGGTTCTCTGGTCTGCCAACTGCGTGTTTCTTGGCGGTGGGAGGCAGCGCCCCAGTCACTGTCGGCGGGATTCTCTGTTCCCACTATTCTCAGTTAGATTTCCCATTGAAGACACCCCCGCGCCTGGAAACCCACGGGTGGGTACAGAGAATCCTGCTGCCAGCGAATGCCTGGAGAACTCAGGCCATTGTTTCACTTAGTCAGTTTACTATTATTGAAAAATGGTGGACAAGGCAGAATACAATCCCTGGTGTTTTTTTTTAATATCGCAGGTTCAAGAACATTTTCGAGCCATCATTCTTTTCAGGGAATTCAAGCTTGGAGGCTCTCCAACATCTGGAGGATCATGTGAGTCAGATTATCTGGAGATTGACGGTCAAAGGTGAGCAGAACATATAACTGTATTGCTCATTTAGTTGTGCAATTTCTTTCAAATGTATTATTGCAATCCAGATTGAAGATGGCAGTAACAAAAAAATCTTGTGCAACATAAAGACACTGATTAACACAACTCAAAGTATCATTTTGTATAGTCTAAGCATACAACCAAACCATTGTCAAAATAACAATGAAGCTAATGGTTAGGGGCTATGTATAAATGGTACTGCAGCATCAAGTGAGGAGCAGATGTACAGTTAATGCAAATATTCAAAAGTTTCTGAGTTTTGCCACTCCACACTCAGCTTCACTAAAGCAGCATCTCTCCTCACTGCTAACATGGACTGAATGTTATGAAGTTGCTCCATTTGCTCATTAGATACAACCAAGCCCATTGCAGACTTTTAGAGATAGTAATTAGTACTCTTTTAACAAGATTATAGTTGGTAATGGTGGCCAATCAACCTAATTGAAAATTAACTTTTACCAGTAGAATTTGTTTGTGTTTTTAATTTTTCAATGAAAAGTTAAAAGGTCAAATGTTAAAGTAAACATTGTATTTTATGTTTTCTTTATTCTCTCTCTCTCTCTTAATCAAACATTTATTTAATTCTCTTAATTTCCCTTTCTGTACCTGATTTGACATTTAATCTACTCAATTTGATTCCGTAATTCATGTGTTTATTTACTAATCCTTAAATCTAATTTGTTAAGCAGATAACCTTTGGTTTCCCTGGTCACCTCGGTCCACAGGGCCTCCTTTCCCTCACTGTACTGTTATCAGCTCATACTTTCAACAACATTGGGGGCAAAATGCTTTTCAGTAGAAGTGCACAGGAGCACTTTTAACTAATGGTGGACAACTGCCCTCTTTCATAAACTTAAAAATTACAAGGAATTATTTCTAATTAGAGCAGGGCAGTTCTCCCAGTGTCTTGACTGGCATTTATCCCTCAACCAACTCCCAAAACAAATTTCATTGCTGTTTGTGCAAGTTTGCTTTGCCATTTTGGCTGTTATGCATTACAATAGTAACTATATTTCCAAAGTATTTTGGGTGTTGAGTGCTTTTTGACAATCTGGGGTCTTGAACAGTGCTATATGTGGTGAATGTCACTTAGTAATTCACACTGTATTTACCAATACTATTGTAAGTGCAGTAGCGTTATCCAACCACGAGGGGGAGTAGCTCTGGGAATGCTCAGGAGTTTGTACAGGGCTCCACCCTTGGCTCCGCCCATGACACCTCCCCCTAGACCTCCTCCCCCTGTATAAATAACCGTGTCCAGAGCCAGCCTGAGTTCATCGAGAGTCAACGGGTAACAGGCTGGCTCTGAAGTAAGTAGATTAAAACCACTGTCCATATCTGAAAGCACGTGTCTCGTGAATTGATGGTTCCATCAATTTAATCTACTTAAGAACAGTCAGGATCGATCATAGAATCAGCCCTCAAGCCTGGAAGCCTAGGACTCGACCCACAGGATGCAGAGGAAAAAGAAATCTTCTCCCACTGGCTGCGGTGCTTTAATGCCTACCTGGCAGAAGCGAGCACAGTCGAAACAACAGAGGAACAGAAGTTAAGTCTACTGCACGCGAGGGTGAGCCACAGAATCTCTACGCAACTAAACTCGGCTGGTTCATATACTGCAGTCGTGATACTTGATAAGATGTATGTAAGGCCCATTAACAGAGTTTACGCACGCCATGTGTTCACGACTCGCCGTCAGCGGCCTACAGAATCACTCACCGAATTTCTAAGAGAACTCAGTAACTTATCAAATGACTGTAACTATCAAGCGGTTACCGAGGCTGAACACAGAGAACTTGCTGTACGCGATGTTTTTGTAGCGGGCCTCAGGTCTAATTATGTGCGCCAAAGACTGTTGGAAAAGGGGGCCCAAGACTTAGAAACAACTGCGGAAATTGCTACCACGATGAAGGTCTCTTTCCGCAGCCTCACCTCATTCCCCGTGGACCCCGCGACCCAATCATGGGCCCCCGACCAGCGACTCCCCCAGGTCTGTGCCACGTGGGCGCCCAGCCACCATGCTGCCCCAGCCAGCCACTATGCTGCCCCAGCCAGCCACTATGCTGCCCCAGCCAGCCACTATGCTGCCCCAGCCAGCCACTATGCTGCTCCAGCCAGCCACTATGCTGCCCCAGCCTGCCATTTCTGCGGCCAGAATCAGCACCCGCGGCAGCACTGCCCAGCCCGCAACGCGACCTGCAGCAACTGCGGGCGGAAAGGCCATTACGCGAGAGTGTGCCTCGCAAAAAGGGCCCCAGCTTCCAACTCCCCAGCGGCACAAAGTAATCGCTCCCCACACCCGCAGGCCCGCGGGGCCCGAAACGCTGCCGCCTATGCTCCGACCCCACCCCCTCCCGCCACGTGCGATCCTTGGGGGCCGCCATCTTGGAAAACCTCCACCTCCACCACGCGGCCAGCCACGTGCGATTCATGGGGGCCGCCATCTTGGACACCATCTTCCTCGCAGCCCGCCACGTGCGATCCACGGGCCCGACCTGCATCTCCACGCTCGGACAACTTATCGGAAGAGTACGACTACGAACTCAGAGGACAGTCATCACGGGGCCACTCCAGCACAGCTGATCGACTACCCGCAACTCAGCGCAGTCATCCTGGACCAATCGCGCCCGAAGCATCTGAGAAACTCGATGGCAGAGGTCTAAATCAACGGTACAGCACGCTATGCCTTTTCGACTCCGGGAGTACTGAGAGCTTCATACACCCAGATCTGGTAAGACGCTATTCGCTCCCCGTTTTCCCCAGGCGGCAAACTATCTCTCTTGCTTCAGGCTTCCACTCTGTCCAGATCCAGGGGCGCACCGCTGCGACACTCACAATCCGAGGTGCTAGCTATGCAAAATTTCAACTCTACGTCTTGCCCGAACTCTGCGCGCCACTCTTATTAGGCCTAGATTTTCAATGTAACCTTAAGAGCCTCACCCTCAGCTTCGGTGGGCCCCTGCCCCCACTCACTATCTGCAGCCTCGCTAGGCTGTGAATCTCTCCACCCCCCCTCCCTCTCTTCGCCTATCTCATAAAGGACTGTAAACCCGTAGCCACTCGTAGCGGGCGATACAGCCTGCAGGATAGGGTATTTATCAGATTAGAGGTCCGAAGGCAACTCAGTGAGGGGATTATAGAGGCCAGCAATAGTCCCTGGAGAGCTCAGGTGGTGGTCGTTAAGACCGGGGACAAATTCCGCATGGTTGCCGACTATAGTCAGACCATAAATAGATTTATGCTCCTCGACGCGTATCCCCTCCCCAGGATTGCAGACGTGGTAAATCAGATCGTCCAGTATCGGCTCTTTTCCACGGTGGATCTGAAGTCTGCATACCACCAGCTCCCAATCCGTCCGGAGGACCGCCACTACACGGCATTCGAGGCCGATGGCCGCCTCTTCCATTTCCTCCGGGTTCCTTTCAGCATCACCAATGGGGTCTCGGTGTTCCAACGAGCAATGGACCGAATGGTGGACCAGTACGGGCTGCGGGCCATGTTTCTGTACTTGGACAATGTCACCATCTACGGCTATGAGCAGCAGGACCATGACGCCAACCTCCACCGTTTTTTCCAGACGGCACAGAAATTAAACATCACCTACAACAAAGAGAAATGCATTTTCTGCACAAACAGACTGGCCATCCTCGGCTACGTCGTGGAAAACGGAGTCCTGGGCCCAGACCCGGACCGTATGCGCCCCCTCTTAGAACTCCCCCTCCCCCATTGCCCCAAGGCCCTCAAACGGTGCTTGGGTTTCTTTTCCTACTACGCCCAGTGGGTCCCTCAATATGCGGACAAAGCCCGCCCACTCTTTAAGGCCACACGATTTCCCCTGTCAGCTGAGGCATGCCAGGCCTTCAACTA
Organism: Scyliorhinus canicula; assembly: GCF_902713615.1. Classification (NCBI taxonomy): domain Eukaryota; kingdom Metazoa; phylum Chordata; class Chondrichthyes; order Carcharhiniformes; family Scyliorhinidae; genus Scyliorhinus; species Scyliorhinus canicula. The sequence goes on along the minus strand of NC_052152.1, from coordinate 42,585,101 downwards.
CATCAAGGAGGACATCGCCAAAGCGGCCATGCGGGCGGTGGATGAATCCACTCCATTCCAGGTTGAGAGCGACGCCTCAGAGGTAGCTCTAGCAGCCACACTAAATCAGGCAGGGAGACCAGTCGCATTTTTCTCCCGTACCCTCTCCGCTTCAGAACTCCGACACTCCTCAGTCGAGAAAGAAGCACAAGCCATTGTGGAGGCTATTCGTTACTGAAGGCACTACCTCGCAGGTAGGAGGTTCACCCTCATCACCGACCAACGATCGGTTGCCTTTATGTTTGATAACTCGCAAAGGGGCAAAATAAAAAATGATAAAATTCTTCGGTGGAGGATCGAACTCTCCACCTATAATTACGATATTAAGTATCGACCCGGGAAGCTCAACGAGCCCCCAGATGCCCTATCCCGTGGGACATGCACCAGCGCGCAGATTGACCGACTGAAAGTCATCCACAACGACCTCTGCCACCCGAGGGTCACCCGGCTCGCCCACTACATCAGAGCCCAAAACCTGCCTTTCTCCAACGAGGAGGCAAAAGCGGTCACCAGGGACTGCCCGATCTGTGCGGAGTGCAAACCGCACTTCTATAGACCAGACAGGGCCCACCTGGTCAAGACTTCTAGGCCCTTTGAACGCCTTGCGATCGATTTCAAAGGGCCACTCCCCTCAACTAACAAGAACGTTTACTTTCTTTATTTAAAATTTTTAAAAAATGTTTTAATAAATTTAGATTACCCAATTATTTTTTCCAATTAAGGGGCAATTTAGCATGGCCAATCCACCTACTCTGCACATTTTTGGGTTGTGGGGGCGAAACCCACGCAGACACGGGGAGAATATGCAAACTCCACACGGACAGTGACCCAGAGCTGGGATCGAACCTGGGACCTCAGCGCTGTGAGGCAGTTGTGCTAACCACTAGGCCACCGTGCTGCCCTAGAATGTTTACTTCCTAAACGTCGTAGACGAGTTCTCCCGTTTCCCATTTGCTATCCCGTGCCCCGACATGACCTCCCACACAGTCATTAGGGCCCTGCATAGTATCTTCACCCTGTTTGGTTTCCCCAGCTACGTACACAGCGACTGGGGTTCGTTCTTCATGAGCGACGAGCTGCATCAGTACCTGCTCGACAAGGGCATTTCCTCGAGCAGGACTACCAGCTACAATCCCAGGGGCAACGGGCAGGTGGAGAGGGAGACCGAGACGGTCTGGAAGACCGTCCTACTAACCCTCCGGTCTAGAAAGCTCCAAGTCTCCCAGTGGCAGGAAGTCCTCCCAGACGCGCTCCACGCTATTAGATCCCTCCTATGTACAGCGACCAATCAGACCCCTCACTAGAGGCTCTTCATTTTTTCCAGGGGCACTACCACGGAGGTCTCACTTCCGGCATGGCTGAGGATACCGGGCCCGGTACTCCTGAGGAAACACGTCAGGGCACACAAAACCGACCCCCTTGTTGAGAAGGTGCGCCTGCTCCACTCCAACCCCCAGTACGCATTCGTCGAGTTCCCTGACGGCCACCAGGACACAGATCCCTCTGGGATCTGGCACCCGCCGGATCCAGCACCCCCTCTATCCCCACAGAAGGACCCCTCACCCTACACCCCATGCTGCCACCCCCTCGCGCTCCCGAGGCCACGAGCTCGCTCCACCATTTCCGTGCACCCGCGCCGGCCAGCCCCCAGCGCCCCCAGTCCCCGGTCGAACCAGAAGAGTATGAAGCTCGGATACAACTCTCCCTGGAGTCCGCCATTGTACCCCAGCACACAACACCCATATCCAGCCACTGCAAGAGGCTGCAACCCCGGTGCTCCGCAGATCACAGCGGACAGTTCGACCACCGGACAGACTTACTTGGTAGACCACCACTCCCGCCGGACTTGATTTTTTTGCAGGGGGTGAATGTGGTGAATGTTACTTAGTAATTCACACTGTATTTATCAATACTATTGTAAGTGCAGTAGCGTTATCCGACCACTAGGGGGAGTAGCTCTGGGAATGCTCAGGAGTTTGTACAGGGCTCCACCCTTGGCTCCGCCCACGACTCCTCCCCCTAGACTGCTGTATAAATAACCATGTCCAGAGCCAGCCTGAGTTAATCGAGAGTTCAACGGGTAACAGGCTGGCTCTGAAGTAAGTCAATTAAAACCACTGTTCATATCTGAAAGCACGTGTCTCGTGAATTGATGGTTCCATCACTATAGAAATGCAAATCTGTCTTTATTAGCAGAAACCTGACCAGTCAGCAATTTGTAAGCAACAGCTCAGATAGTTAATTGGATTTCTGGGAATAGAGAATTGTAGGTTATTAAACACAGCAGCAAATCTGGTTTCACTGGTTCAGCTTTTTAGAAATAGACAAACAAGTTGAAGTGATAGAACCAAAGTGTTCAAATGTGTAATTGACCTCTGAACTTTGAAATTGGATTAAATTGTGTGCTCATTGTCTACTTGGTGTGGTTATTTTAAATAATTTTAAAATTAATTTCTCCAATTTCATTGGATCTTCTCTGCACTTGTAACGCTTTACTCAAACTTAGGGGCCTCACGGTAGCATGGTGGTTAGCATCAATGCTTCACAGCTCCAGGGTCCCAGGTTCGATTCCCAGCTGGGTCACTGTCTGTGTGGAGTCTGCATGTCCTCCCTGTGTGTGCGTGGGTTTCCTCCGGGTGCTCCGGTTTCCTCCCACAGTCCAAAGATGTGCGGGTTAGGTGGATTGGCCATGCTAAATTGCCCGTAGTGTAAGGTTAATGGGGGGATTGTTGGGATACGGGTTACGTGGGTTTAAGTAGGGTGATCATTGCTCGGCACAACATCGAGGGCCGAAGGGCCTGTTCTGTGCTGTAATGTTCTATGTTCTATGTTCTAAACATCCAAGCTGTGAAATGTTCAACTTCCCATGAGAGAGAATGAAATATACAGCTGAGTAGCACATTGGGATTTTACTGCCTATGTGTTAAACTGCCTTGTATGTAGGGTTGTTCAGCTGTTTTGAATTGCTAATGAATACAACATATTTAAAAGCCCAATGGCATTCGCTCGGGTAGATGCTTAATCTCGAATAGATCCTGGCTGTCGATCTGATTTTCGCCAATGCAATACTGATTCAACTAACGTGACAATTGTAATAGAACCCATATTTAGCTGACGTCACCATTGAATTAACACTAATTCAATGGGTAACCATAGTCCTCCCAGATTATTTGAATTTTCCCATCAGAAGTGCAGGAACACTATTCATAACCCTACTTAAAGGTCTGAATAAACATCACTATTTTTTCCATCAAGGAATGAATTACGGATTTCATTCTCATTTTTGGGATGGTAAAACACAGAACAGAACTTTAAAATACACTTCTCCTTCAATAACCCCCAATTTTCAATTTGTTTTAATGAACATCTCATTTGTCATTAAATAATAGCAAAAGACATCTCACGAAAGTATCTCGTACTTGTTGAAGGCTAAAACTGGGGCAAATTATTTTCATTGTTAGCAAATTGCAGGATAGTTATAGGTGAAAAGTATAAAATTATAGGTAGTTTCAGAGAGCACTTCATTTGGTGGGAGAAAAATCAATTTCTGATTACTAAACAGATAGAAAATACTCATTTGACTTGTATTGTCTAACATGGGAGTCACTGGTCCACATCCGTCTACCTTGGCTTCACCTCTGCACGTCATGACTACGTTGTACCTTTCTGCCAATATTGGGGAACATGAGGCTGAGGCAGGTCCTGAGCTTCCAGCCTATCAACTGTGCCGCCGGTGCCACGTCGTGGCATGTGGCATGGTCCGATAGCTAAACACAAAAACTGCTAGTGCGTCTCCATGGACCCCGTGGTCTGTTTTTCCATCCCTCTCTTAAAGGTTCGCACAGCATGCTCGGCCAGCCCATTCGAGGAAGGGTGCTACGCGGCCGTGCAGATGTGCTGCACCCCGTTTGTTATCGTAAACCTCTTGAACCTGTCGGCGGTGAAGGGGGTGCCATTGTCTGTGACCAGTACCTCCGGAATGCCATGGGTGCTAAAGGAGTACCGTAGCTTCTTAACCATAGCCTTCGCCATGATGGATGACAACCGATGAACTTCCAGCCACTTGAAACAGTCCTACAAAGAGTAAAAATATAGACCCTTGGAAAGGTCTGGCAAAATCGGCGTGTAGGCAAAATAAAGGCCGGCCTGGCCATTCCCATTGTTGTAGTGGGGCAGCTGGTGGGAGCTTCTGTTACTCCTGGCATGTGGTGCGTTGGGCCAGTCGTTCGATTGCACCATCCAAGCCTGGCCACCACACAAAGATGCGGGCCAGCATTTTCATTTTTAATACCCCTGGGTGTCCGTTGTACAGATCGTGAAGGTGGCGTCTGTGCCCTGGTTTGGGACCACGGCACAAATCCCGCACTGAAGGATGCTTCCATGCTGAGCTCCTGCGTTTTGGCTCCAAAGAGCCATAGTTCTTCAGGCAGCTTCTCTTTCTGGCTCCTGTGTAAGACTATGTGGCGCACTTTCGCCAATACGGAGTCTTTTTGCATCCAGTCACGTATCTGAGCGCCGGTGACCGGCAAGGTGTCCATAAAGTTGTTTAAACGACTTTAGCTCTCGCTGAGGATGGGGGGGGGGGGGATGTCGGCAACGAGTCCCTGTTCAATGCATCCGCAATTTGAGTGCCTGGGCGATGCTGTACTCGTACACTGCTAGCTGAATTCGGCCGGGCGATATTGGTGGAATTCCTTATCCTCTTTAAAAAGCTCTAGCAACGGCTTGTGGTCTGTCAGAATGGTGAACTGACGCCAATACATGTACTGATGAAATCTCTTCATGATGAAGGCCAGCTCTTGTTTCTCTATCTAGGCATAATTGCGCTCCACAGCGGCCTAAGTCCTTGACGCAAATGCTATCAGCCTTTCTCTTCCATCAGCCGTGCGGGGGATAACAGAGCTCCAAGTCTGTAAGGCAGTGCTGCACGCCACCAAAAGAGGCTTGGATCTAGGCCAGGAATAAATTCCCCATAGTAGTTGATAAGACCTAAGAATGACTGTGACTCTGTTGCATTTTCCAGAGTGGGGGCTTGCCTAATCGTCCGCACATTCTCCTCCTCTAACTGGTGTAGTCCGTCCCAATCCACACGATACCATAGTATGTAACTTCCTTGGCATAGAAAAGACACTTTCCCCTCTTAACGCACATGTCCATCTCGTAAAACCGGTGGAGGACTTCCTCCAGGTTGCTCAAGTGCTCCCTTTCCCTGGCTCCAGTGACCAAGATGCCATCCAAGTTTACCGTCACTCATGGTAGCCCTCTTATGATGTTCTCCATTGCGAAAGCCAGGGACACTTTAAAATTTAAAATAAATAAATAAATTTAGGGTATCCAATTCTTTTTTTTCTTTCCAATTAAGGGGAAATTTAGCATGGCCAATTCACCTACCCTACCCATCTTTTTGGGTTGTGAGGGTGAGACCCACGCAGACACGGGGAGAATGTGCAAACTCCACACGGGCAGTGACCCGGGGCCAGGGCTGAACCCGGGTCTTCAGCGCCGTGCGACAGCAATGCTAGTCACCACACCACCGTGCCACCCACATCCAGTTACACTCCAAACAGCAGGCCCGTGTATTCGTAGAGGCCCTTGTGTCGCGCTTTGAAAAGGGATGACCCCCAGATAACGTGGAGTATAGGTCTTCTAGGCATTGGGTACCTGTCCAGACAGGAGGTCTCGTTGATGGTCAACTTTTAATCACCGCACAGGCAGACGATCTTGTTAGGTTTCGGAACCGGGACTACAGGCGCTGTCCAAATCTGCAAACTACCGATTGGATGATATCAAGGCCTTCCAGTTTGCTGGGTCTGTCCTCTACTTTCGCCAGCAGTGTATAGGGGACTGGGCAGGCTCGGAAATACTTAGGCTGGGCCTCAGGGTGCACCTATATTTTGCTCATGATCCCTAGTCCAGCCAGAGATGTTGTAACCAGTCACGACCCAGGAGACTTGGCCCTTCGCTATTATAAACAGCAGGCTAATGGATTGCTTTCCATAAGTAACGGGGGTCATCACCGTGCCTGTTAAGGCTAGCGGATCCCTCATATAGGTCGCAAGCCTTGTCTCTGTGTCCCACAAACCAACCGTTGAACCCCAGTCCTGATTCTCTCAAAGGTCTGCCTCCCTATTACCAAAACTGTGGTTGGCTGTTCACCTAGACAGTAATCTTAGTGGGAGCAATTCATGATGCAGCAATGCAATTCAATTGCATACACCCCTCGTCATCTGGTTATTCTAGTGCAGGGTCTGTGCTCTGGGTTGACATCTTCCTCTGGTTGAACGGCGGGTTTGCTGACTGAGCTGTGGTTTCCTATCCCTGTGATTTTTCCAGCCATAGAGGCACCACCTTATGCCATCCTCCATTGATTTTTAGGTTGGTGCCCCACATGGTTGTAGCTGCCCTTAGCCAACGGCCTGGTCCCAGCCGTGTTTGGGCCAGAGCGAGTTTCTGGGGCCCCCAATTTTAGGGGTCACTTTGTGCCAGAATTGGGGGCCCTACACCGTTTACCTCCATCCATGACATCCCCTGGAATTCCTGGATTCCCTTCTCTGCACTCTCCCGTGAGAGTGACGCAGAAAATGGGGCCCCTCCACAGGCGATCAGAAGAACTACCATCTGGCGATCATCCCCAACGATAGCGTTCACCTTGGAGAAAATAGCGTATGCACTCTGCATGGCTGAGTTCAGTACTCCATACTCTCATCGAATGCATAGAGTCTGCCAAAGAGCAGCGTTTTCAAAGGGTCAAAACGTATTCCTTTATGCAGAGGGGTGGCAGTGTTCCAAATGGTCTGCTGACTGTAGTTCCGTTTTATCCTCCTTGACTATTAAATTGTCGGTTCTATCTGCAGCACGGCTCCTACCTGGGCAGGCTTTTAAGGAACTGAGTTAACTAGTCCGCTGATGGGCCTCTGCCCCCCTCCCCCCAAGCAGCGGAGCTCATACACCACCAGGCTCATGGGGAGATTAATTGTGCTATTACAGGAGGCAAGCTAACATATCATAAAAACTCCAGTGACAGTTGGATAGTGTCTTTCATCATACTGGTCTTTCTTCTGAGAAAGTTTTATCTGTTTCCAAACTTCCTCCTGTAGTGTGTCAATGGTTTACGTGGATTTCTGCATTATTAGCTGGTATTTTTCTGTGTAATCATTCTGTTGAATTTCTGGATCCAATTAGTGACTTTATGGTAGCTTCAGGGTTGAGGGAATTGCTTCCCAGAAATCATGTGCTGATTATGTAAGAATTGCTGGTTGATGTTCAGCTGATCCTGCAATCAGTGAGCGCTGTGCTCTTTGAACAGCAGCACTGAGCTGCTGGTGGGCTGGGCTGCTGTCACAATATCCAAGTGTGCACTTCCTTTCACAATGAGGTGGCCTGAGAGAAGAGGCACATCTGTGCTTCACAGCATGCTGCCAAATGTGTCAGGGGAAAACTTGACCAGAAATTACGTGGCTGAGTGAAAATCACAAGATTTGCTGTGGGATGTCAACTTGCAACAAATCATGCACTAGTTATATTGAAATGAAATGAAATGAAAATCGCTTATTGTTACGAGTAGGCTTCAATGAAGTTACTGTGAAAAGCCCCTAGTCGCCACCTGTCCGGGGAGGCTGGTACAGGAATCGAACCGTGCTGCTGGCCTGCTTGGTCTGCTTTAAAAGCCAGCGATTTAGCTCAGTGAACTCAACCAGCCCCTGGTTGGGATACCATATAAATAAAGGTTATTCAAGATGGCCCCTCGCCTGAGGTGCAGTGATCCTCAGGTTAAATTACCGCCAGTTAACTCTTCCCCCCTCAAAGGGGAAAGTGGCCCATGGACATCTGGGATTTGGTAACTTTACCTTTTGCCATATAAATAAAATATATGAAAATTATTGCCAGCTGTTCTATTTGTTTGATATTCTGAGTTTATTGTACTGTAAGGTTAAAGAACTGGGATTAGATAATAAAGTCTGCTTCCCCCTCTTTTGTTACATTCTACACTACATGATTTACTGCCCGCTGAATTGACTTAACAAGCAAAAATTACACTATTACCACTGGCGTACCCTAAGGATGAACCATCAACTCCTACTTTTTCATCCATATGATGTTAGGTACTTCTTACCAGGTCTTCAATCTCCCCCGGCACTATTTGTGCTGCCAGAATGAGTGTGAACAGTAAGTCACAACTTACTGTGTAAATTTAAGTGGAGATGTACAATGCGAGAAATTTTCATATTTTTAATTTGCATTCAGTATTTTAGCTGTGATTACCAAGGGAGAGAATCATTGATTTTTTTTTTGTTCAGGGGCAATGTCATCTTTTTTAAGAAGGCACCAGAACGTGATGTGCTTTTGGATTGCGGGTGGTATGGTTAATGGGAGGGGCCAGGTTTGTCAGTTGCTTCTGAACACCAAGCTGGACAGCTGTGGTTGAGTTTGCTCTTAAAGGACTCTCTGTACAAAAGGCTTTGTACCTATATAGGTTCTGCTTAATTGGGATGTAGAGGCAGATTTCAGGAAGCAAGTTCAGATTTTGTCATTATTAACTGTAAAGCCATTTCTGTGTTGCGAATGTGATTAATTCTGTGTTTGAATTGAAGTTTGTTTTACCATAAAAGCTGTCTGCTGGTCAGTGTTATCGCCCCTGTGGTGCAGTGGCATTTCCCCACGGATTTTTACCCAATGCAAATTGTGGGTTCTAGTCTGGATCTTAACGAAAGATTGGGGTTCTGGTCCAGACTCATAACCATAAACCATTTTAGTATTACGCATTTGCTGAGAAGAATCGGGAGATTGAAGGTGGTGGATGTAAAGCGAGGTGTGTGTAATGGGAAGTGAGGAAGGAGTTCTAGGAGTTGCTGATTGTGTATGTGCTAGGATGTGAGAAGAGAATGATGTCTGTATTTAATGTGAAGAGAACAAAGGAAGAAGGTGTTTGCAATAAAGAGAGGTGTTGCAGTGAGTTCTTGTAATTGGTGAATGATGTTGATGGAAGAGACAGAATTATTGAGAAAGGTGGATGAGGGAGTGAAAGGGATGTTGAATGAAATGCAGTGATGAAGAATTGTACTCAATCTGGCTCCTCTTATAAGCTTAATTAGCATTTTTCTACACTGAAGCTAGGACCTAGGGGTGATGGTACTTGCACTGGCCCTCTGAGCCACTGTTGTACACACCTACCAGATAGTCATTCTGCTTGTGCTCCTCTGTGGGCTGGAGAACTAAGGCTTCCATGAACCTGATTGCAGCCCCGCAACTTACTACTTCCAAACTAACTAGCCCACCTTGCTCCAATTAAGTCTTTCAGAATAAAATGCTACTTTGTTGTAAGAAATGCATTCCTGTTTTAAGTGGGAATCAAAAGTCCTGCTTAAAATTGCGTAGAGAAAATGGGCAGATTCCCCATTGCCTGATGTGATCAGGTGGGAAATCTGTCAATCATTAAAATGAAGGGCAAGAGTTAAAATCAAACTGGGCAGTACATTGGGAATATCATGTGGGGATTGTTGCTCGACTGGCCCACTCAATTCCTGCCGTAGGTTAAATTCAGGACTTATTGCAATAGTGATAAGCTGTTCTTTATGTTTACAGAAAGTAATTCTTGTAATATTGGTGTCTAGATAGCCTCCTGATACATGAACTGAAATTTCATCTGCATTTGAAATTGAGCTGAAGGTTCCCAAATTTGAGTTTTCTCCACCTTACCTTTGTTTTTGATACAAACTTTTTAACTTCAAATTTTAACTTGTAAGAAGTATATTTGATTTCAAAGCATTTTAAAATATTTGATCATACTTAATCATCTGTGTTTAGATGCTAAGTAGCATGGTGACAGCTGTGACTACTGCTTTTCCTGCACAATGGAATAAGTAAAAATAACTTTTTTCAAAATACATGTATTAAAATCAAATTTAAATACAAGGAAAAAATACTTAATGTACTTATTATCAGTGTTGTTCTGAAATCACTGGCTTTCAGGAATATCAGTAAGATATCCAAACTGTTTAACAGACTTAACGGTATTCATCTTCTGATTTCTTCTGTAGGTTCTGTGGAGACCACAAGCCATTTTCCTTCTACAGTAATAGCTCTAGTTTACAAATAACATTTCATTCCAGTAAAAAATACATGCAAAGTTTTGCTGCTGACTACATAATCACTGATGGTAAGAATCAAGTTTTGAATCTTTTCATTCGTTAAATTCATCATCTAACACAGAGTCAAATGTAAATACATAATATACTTAAATTTTTGCAATTGCTGATCTTAAATAGAGAAAATGTTTTCCAGAATGTGCTACTGATTTTGTGTTTAGTGCTGGAACAGTTGGGGTACAAAAATGGAATAGGAATGCATCCTGTTGCACATCTACCATTTTAATGTCTGCTGGATTTCTAGCTGGAAGTGATGGATGGCATTTATGCATCAGTCACATACAGGTGATCTATTCAACTAATAATCAAAGGTTGGAAATATGTCATTCAGTGTATTTCCTATCATTTGAGCTTCAACAAGCTTTTTAAAAAAATACATTTTTCCTATTTAAAAAATAAAGTCAGACAACAGACCTGACAGACAACAGACCAACAGACTACAGTGACACCGGGACAAAGGGGTGGGATATAGTGGTTGAGAAAGAAGAAGTATGGTTTTCTGGAAATTTTACTTAAAAAAAATGTATTTTATTACAAAAATGTGTACAAAGAACAGTAACATACACAACAACACACTCAACCTCATAATCCATAGTTTGTACAATTTTGACCCTCACACCACAGACCCACTGGGGCTGGTTTAGCACACTGGGCTAAATCGCTGGTTTTGAAAGCAGACCAAGGCAGGCCAGCAGCACGGTTCAATTCCCGTACCAGCCTTCCCGAACAGGTGCTGGAATGTGGCGACTAGGGGCTTTTCACAGTAACTTCATTTGAAGCCTACTTGTGACAATAAGCAAATTTCGTTTTCAGACCCCAAACTATTGCCCCTGCTCCCCCAACCCCCATATATATCTCCAATCCTATCTTCTCCCAACTCGTTCGGGAGCCGCAATTGTTCCAACACGGTACACCCCGAGAACCTGGGAAACGTCCGCCATTACTTTGTTGCAAAGTCCCAAACCTGCATATATCTGAATTCACTCCCCCCTCGGTAACTCAAACCTCGCTCGCAACCCATCCAATCCCGCAAACTGCCATTCCAGATACAAATCCCTCTCCATCTCCCCGAGCTTAAACTTATGGTTTCTGTACAGTGGTGTCAACACTGATATCCCTTCCAATTTAAATTGCCTCCTCAGCTGATTCCACATCTTGACTATTGACTGTACCACCGGACCCCCGGACTTACCCGGGCCAATGGCAGTGGAGCCGTCGCAAAGGCCCTCAAGCTGGATCCCCTACATGTCACCTGGAGGTTTTACTTTTATTAAACATGTAGGGCATGATAAACCCGAATGGGAACAGAATCCTTCAGTGTGTGTGATTAGCTGGGTGATCGCTGGCACTCATGGTGGAGGACATTAGTACCATCCCAATAGTAACAGGTAATGCAGAGTAATAGAAAGGGTGGAACTTAGAGCAATCATCATCAATAGGGAAAAAGTAGAAACAAACAATTGGGATCAAAGGCAGACAAGCCCCTAGGGCATCAGGCCTACATCGTGGGGTCTTAAAGAAAGTGGCAGCAGAGATGGTGGATCCATTGTTTCTAATGTTCCAAAATTCCCATGATGTGTGAAAGGTTCCAGTGGATTGGAACAATGCTAATGCTTAATTATTATCACCCTTATTCAGAAAGGGAGGGAGGCAGTAAGTAGGAAACTGTAGTCCAGTTCTTTTAACATATGTCGTTGGGAAATTGTTCAAATCCATCAATAAGGAAGTAATAGCAGGACATTTGGAAAGTCAGAACGCAATCCACCAGAGTAAATTGTGTTTGACTAATTTGCTAGAGTTCTTCCAAGATGTAACAAGCAAAGTGGATAATGGACATCCTGTAGATGTAGTATATCTGGACTTCCAGAAGACATTTGGTAAGGTACCGCACAAAAGGTTAATACACAAAGTAAGATCACATGGTGTTGGGAGTCAATTATTAGCTTGGATAGAGGATTGGCTAACTGATAGAGGTAGGGAGTCAGGATAAATGTATATTTTTATGTTTTGCAAGATGTAACAAGTGGGGTACCACAGGGTTTGGTCCTCAGGTCCCAACTATTTACAATCTATGTTAAAGACTTGGATGCAAGGATAAAATGTATTATAGCTAAATTTGCAGATGACATTAAAATAGGTGGGGTTTGAAGTTACAATGAGAAAATAACATAGGAACAGGAATAGGCCATTCAATCCCTTGAACCTATCCTACCATTTATCAGATCACGGCCGATCTGTGGCCTGACTCCGTGTACCTGCTGTTGGCCCATATCCCTTACTATCTTTACTTAACAAAAATCTATCTACCTCTGATTTAAAATTAACAACTGTTTGAGCTTCAATTGCTGTTTGTGGGAAAGAGTTCCAAAGCTGTACCACCCTTTGAGTGAAGAAGTGCTTCCCAAACCTCTCCTGAATGGCATAGCCTTAATTTTTTGAATAAGTCCCCTAGTTTTAGAATCTCCAACCAGTGGAAGTAGTGTATCTTTATCTACCCCATTAATATCTTAAATACCTCGATCAGATCATTCCTTAACCGTCTAAATTCGAGTGAAAACAGGCCTAATTTCAGTGATCTCTTAACTTAACCCTCATGGTCCACGTATCATTTTAGTACACCTACGTTGCACTCCCAAGGCCAAAATATCCTTCCTAATGTGTGGTGCCCAGAACTGCTCATAGTACTCAAGTGGGGTCTAACCAGGGTTTTGTAGCTGTGAGTGCTATACAAGAGATTGGAGTGTCTTTATTCTCCAATCCTCAAAATACAAATACTAGCATTCCGTTAGCCTTTTTGGCTATTTTCTGCACTTGTTGTGGCATTTTAAGGATCTATGCTCCTGAATCCCCAAGTCCCTTTGGAAATTCACTGTACCCTAACCTCTTTCCATTTAAATAATAATAATAACCGTTTATTGTCACAAGTATGAAGTTACTGTGAAAAGCGCCTAGTCGCCACATTCCGGCGCCTGTTCGGGTAAGCTGGTACGGGAATTGAACCCGCGCTGCTGGTCTTGTTCTGCATCACAAACTAGCTGTCTAGCCCACTGAGCTAAACCAGCCACTAAAGTAGGATGTAGTCTGTTCTATTCTTTTTTTGTCCAAAATGGATAACCTCACACTTGCTTACATTGAATTCCATCTGCCGCAAATTTGCCCATTCACCTAGTCTGTTAGCATGAAATTGCAAGGATGTATTATCACCTAGGCTGTTCTACAATGCCACCTAACTTTGTATCATCAGTAAATTGGATATATGACTTTCTGCGCCATAGTCCAAGTCATTAATGAACAATTGACGTCCCAACACAGATCCCTGTTATTATATTACCATTCATGGTAATATGTTGTGTTATTTGTCTTTTCTTCCAGAATGATACAATGTGTTGTTGATAAAGAATCTACCAATCAAAAGATTGAAACAAAACTAATTTACTATGAAACTATTAATTAAATGAAGTTTACACTCTCTACTGAGCTACAGTTAATAATTAAGTAATATTGAATCTGTCTAGCAGTACTCAATAATCTAAATAGTCACTAACTACACTATGATCTAACCTTGTGTTAATTCTTTCTAATCTAATCTTCTCCTAATGCCGGACCAGAATTCCCTCAGGGTCTGACTTAAATACAGAGAAGCAGTGGCGCCCTCTAGTTTTTGACTTGCACAGAGATATAATAATTAACCCTTCACGATCTTTACCATATACATATGATTACACCTGTGGTACACAACTAGTCACTTCCTACCAATTAGTGTTTTTGCCCATTATCCCCACTCTGTCGCCTGCCACTCAACAAATTTCCTAATGTTGTCAATAACTTGCCCTCAACTCCTGGGGCTTCCACCATAGTTGACAGTCTCTTATGTGGGACGTTACCAAATGCCTTCTGGAAGTCTATATAAATAACATCCATAGACATTGCCCTGTCCACGATCTTATTCATCTCTTTACAAAATTCAATAAGATTAGTCAGGCATGACCCTCCCTTCACAAATCCATGCTGGTTCCGCCTGATCAACCAAATGTTTCGAGGTGTTCAGTTACCACCATCCCAGCAATTTTCCCACCACAGATATTGGGCTAACCGGTCCGTAGTAAAGACATTTACATATGGATAAGTTAGGTGAGTGGGCCAAATTTTGGCAGATGGAGTTACATGTGAATAAGTGTGAGGTTCTCTATTTTGTTGAGAAAAATAGAAAGGGAACTTATTATCTAAATGGAGAGCAATTTCAGAATACTTTGGTGCAGAGGAATCTGGGTGTCCCTTTGCATGAATCGCAGAAAACTAGCATGCAGGTAATGAGGAAGGCAAATGGAATTTTGGCCTTTCTAGCTTTTCACAGTAACTTCATTGTAGTGTTGATTTAAGCCTACTTGTGACACTAATGAAGATTATTATTATTACTAATGTAATATAGTATAAGGAAGTGTTGTAACCATTGGTGGAATCGCACCTGGAGTACTGTGTACGGTTCCCTTACTTGAGGAGTAATGCAGTTGCACTGGAGGCAGTTCAGAAGAGGTTCACTAGATTGATTCCAGAGACAAGGAGTTTGTCTTTTGAAGAAAGATTGTGTGGGTTAGGCCTATAATTCCTTGAGTTTAGATGAATGAGAGGCAATCTAGTTGAGATGTATCAGATGACAAAAGATATTGACAAAGTAGACGTAGACTGGATGGCCTTGTGGGGCAATCTAGAGAGATCATAGTTTTCAGAAAAGTGGTAGCAGATTTAAAACAGAAAAATACTTCTCTTAAAGGGTTGTGAATCTGTGGGATTCACTACCCCAGAGTGTGGTGGATGCTGGGACATGAGTAAATTCATTGAGGAGATGGACAGATTTTTAATTAGTAAAGGGTTGAGGGAGTCCGCTGGATGCTGTATTTGGGGTGTCAGACCGGCCGAAACTGCAGTCAGGAGCAGAGGCAGAAGTTTTAGCATTTACCTCATTGAGTGCTTGCAGGCGGGTTCTGTTAGGGTGGAGGTCAGCTTCTCCCCAAGTGCCTTTATGTGGCTGTGGGACTTAATGGGAATTCCTGTATTTGGAGAAGGTGAAAGTTGCTTTGAGAGGGGCAGATGAGGGGTTCCACCAGAGATGGGGGGCTTGTTTGTTTTACATTTTGGCGACCTGGTTGCTGTCGAGGAGTAAGGGGGGGTGGAGTGTTTGGGTGGGGGGAACGAGGGGCGGGTTTGTGCATTATTGTAAAAATGTTGAACAAAAATATATTTTTAAAAAAGTAATGGGTTGGAGGGTTATGGAGAAAGGGCAGAGATGCCGAGGCCAACTTGAGATAAGCCATGATCATATTGAATGGTAAAGCAGGCGCGAGGTGCTAAATTGCCTAATCCTGCTCCTAGTTCTTGTGTTCTTATCCAACGGGATTTCCCAAGGGTCATTGCTGGGACCCTTTTTCTGATGCATATTAGTGACCTAGATCTGGGTATACAGGGCACAATTTCAAAATTTGTCTGACTGAAAACTTGGAAGTATTGTGAATGATGAGCTTCAAAATGACATGGACAGGCTGGTGAAATGAACAGTCGTGTGGCAGATAAATGTGGAATGATACATTTTGGTAAGAAGTATGAAGACAGGCAATATAGAATTAAGATTACAATTCTAAAAGGGCTGGAGAAGCAGAAGGACTTGGGAGTATATGTGCACAAATCATTGAAGGTGGCAGAAGAGGTTGAGAAAGAGGTTAAGAAAGCATTCAGGATCCTGGGCTTTATCAGTAGGTGCACAGACAGCCAAAGTAAAAGTTTTGATAAATCCCTCTGCAAATCATTGGTTTTCTCTCAACTGGAATCCAGGTCTGGGCAACATAGTTTACAGAATCATTATGGTGCAGATGGCGACAATACAGCCCATTGTGTCTGCATTGGCTCTGCAAATGACCATGACTTAGTGGCATTCTCCTGCCTTTTCCCCATATCTTTGCACATTGCTTCTTTTCAAACAATCATCTAACACCCTCTTGAATGTTTCCATTAAATCTGCCTCCCAGGCAGTACATTCCCGAACCAAACCACTCCCTGTGTAGAACAATTTTTCTTACAATACATTTGCATATTTTGCAAATCATTTTAAATCTCATTCTCGATCCTTTTAGATAGGGAGCAAGAACCAGAGGGCACCCATTTAAGGTGAACATAAAAAGCAGCAACACAACATGAGGAAACACTTATTTTTTTATGCAGTCAGTGATCAGGATGTGGAATGCACCGCCTGAGTGTGGTGAAAGTTGAGTCAGTGGTGGCTTTCAAAGAGAAATGGACAATTGTCTGAAGAGGAAAAGAATTGCACAGATACAGGGAATAATGTGAGGAAGTGAAGCCCTGTGTCTTGTTTTGGTTTACCAGACCCACAGCTCGACGTGAGGCTACTGGAAACTGTAATGCTAGCTAGTGTTTCTGAGTCCCAGAAGAATTTTGATGCCATTCCACTGGATTTCAGCTGAGAGCCAAATAAAACAGGTTTATCTATTCAGCAAAATTGATATTCGTATCTTATTTTAGATAATAATAATAATCGTTATTATTGTCACAAGTAGGCTTACATTAACACTGCAATGAAGCTACTGTGACAATCCCCTCGTCACCACACACCGGTACCTGTTTGGGTACAGCGAGAGAGAATTCAGAACATCCAATTCACCTAATAGTGGTCACCTTCGGGACTTTTGGGAGGAAACCGGAGCACCTGGAGGAAACCAACTCAGACAGCGGGAGAGCGTGCAGACTCCGCACAGACAGTGAGCCAAGCAGGAATTGAACCCGGGACCCTGGAGCTGTGAAACAACAGTGCTTACCACTGTGCTACCGCATGTTAAACTAAAGCTTATCTACTTGTTAAGATTTGCGTGAAAAATCTCTAACATTATTTGTGGAATAGTAAGGAGTTCTCTTAAAATCCTGGCTGATATTTTTCCTTAAAACACATCACCAATATCAGATTTAATAATCCAATTGCAATTTGTATGAACTTGGTGTGCATCAATTGACTGTCACAATGGCCTACATAACAAGTGGTTCAAAAGTGGTACTTTGAGACATCAATAGCATATAGTCAACTACCAGATAACCGCAAGCTCTTCCTTACTTGGATGGAATGTGCCAAGGTAGTAGAACATTGACGAGCACGAATTTCAGCACTCAAATCACTATACACTATCATTTTCACCATAATCATACAAATTCAAAGCCAACTGAAACACCATTTTTTATTTTTGTATAGATCTATTAAATACAAGGGGAATAATGATCTGTAATCTTAAAATCTGTTTGATTATTTTTCCGACAGGTAACTCCACCAAGTCTCATTCATAAACCTAATGGAGTAGGAAGATTCTGCACATAAATATAGTCTTTACCACATGAATAATGTTGTCACAGATCTACGTGCAAGTTTCAAAGCATTTCTACTTGCAATACCAGATGTTTTGAGTGTGTACCCTGCAGAAGCGAATGTTTCCATCTTCATTGGTACCCCAGCATAATTTTCTACAAACGTTGCTCCTCACATCCACAGGGGGGCTGTCATCTGATGCGTGATCTTTTACAGTTGTTCTGTTGTTAAGTTAACAAGTATATCAATGAAAATAAGATTTTTAAGATCAGTGAAGGTTACAAATGATTATCCTGGTTTTGGATACTCTATAATCAATGCCATTCCTGAGCCAGTATATGTTGTTAAGCACAACTCACTTGACGCTGGTTTTGGATACTCTATAATCAATGCCATTCCTGAGCCAGTATATGTTGTTAAGCACAACTCACTTGACGCTAATGAATGTTCAAGATTCCAACTCCTGTATTTAGCTTCTGGGGTATTCTTCAGGTTCTCTCTCGGCTCTGACACCTTAGGACCTCAAACCACTCACCCAACTCTATAAAGAAGCATCACACCCACTCCTTGAGTCAACTTTTCTTTTTCTAGGAGTGCCTGTAGCAGTTACTATATGTAATCTCGTAACAAAATAAGAAAGGTGCATTTCAACAGCACCTTTCATTCATTACCTTGGGTCATCCCAAAATGCTTTGGAAGTGCAGTCACTCATGTAATGTAGGAAATATAGCATAGTCCCTTCTTCCACCACCTTTCGCCCTTGAAATATTCCACAGGATCGTCAGTAATAAATATTAAGGCCTTGAAATTCCTGCCCCATTGTGCTTGGATTTTGGATACACTGCTGTGGGATGAATGGAATTTTGAAATGCATGATCCTTCCCCTTTTCAGCAATTCAGAATTCCTGTACTTCTGAGCAGTATAGCGTGATGGCTTAAATAGAGATGATAAGCCATGTGGCGTATCTTCCTCATTTATACCCTCAATGACACTGGCACTGAGTATTGGTTGAGCTGTTAGTGTGGGAATTTAAAACCCAAGCCTGGAGACTATGCTGTCAATTGCTTCCTGGAGTATGGACTGACTACCTTTAATTGATTCTTCTTGTACAAGATATCTTCTTTTGTCACAAAAGGAAAATACTACTTATGTAATGTTTATATTATAAACAAAAGTCTATTTGCTGTTTTTAATCATTTGTATAATGTGATTTTTATAGATCTAATATTTTTTCACTTTGGACTGACTTGTGGTTTTGGAGCTTGTTAATTTTTTTGTATTTTTCTGTGGTAATCTTATTTTGGAATTTCATTCAAAAATATATATTTATCAAATATTCTGAATTGAAATGTCAGTATTTTTTCATTAGATGCTGCTTTATTTGCACTGTATTGCTTTAGCTAACGGGTACTTATAACATCACTGAAGGCAGGGCAGGCATACCCATTTCCATAATACACCTCTTGACCAATGAACCCCAAGGTTCAGCATCTGTCTCCAGCTGAGCTGACCTTGAGGGTCCAGTGCCTGTCCCTGCCTCCAGTTCCTGCTCACCTGTGATGTATCAACCCAGCTATCTGCCTTGAGGGCTCCACTGCAGACTCTGGGCACGAGCAATGTGATGGTGCTTCCTCAGAGTATGTGGCTTCCTCAGAGTGTGTGACTTCCACTGAAGACTCACCCTCCTCCTGCATCAGCCCCTTTGTTGTGCTTGAAGGACCTGTGGGGGATGAAAGACATGAATTAGAATTGACCAGGGAAAGGATTCAAAGTTACTGGTGACTCCAGATGTGCATGAATCATTTCTATGCATTACACTGTGATATCTAATTCGGTGACCAGAAATTTCCAATGGCCAGGGCATCTGATAGTCTGCTGATTTCTAGTGTGTGATCCTCCACTGTTGTTGGGGTGGTAATTACTGGAAGGTCATCCCTACTTCCCTATATATCCTCAATGTTCTGGACCCTCTAAGGACTGAAAGCAACAAATTATGAATGAAAAATGGATTGTGATGAGGGAACAACATTTACGGAGGTTGACTGTGGGATGTATGTCAGGATGGCAATAAGATGAGGATGAGTTCAGCTGTAGCTGTAAGGAGGTGCCTCAAGTTCCACTTGGGCAGCATGGTACCACAGTTGCTTCACAGCTAAGGGTGCCAGGTTCAATTTCCGGCTTGGATCATTGTCTGTGTGGAGCCTGCACGTTCTCCCCGTGTCTGCGTGGGTTTCCTCTGGGTGCTCTAGTTTTCTCCCACAGTCCAAAGATGTGCAGATTAGGTAAATTGGCCTTGACAAATTGCCCTTAGTGTCCAAAAAGGTTAGGTGGAGTTTTGTTTTTGAAATATTTTTATTCTCCTTTTTCACAATTTTTCTCCTGAATTTACACCCCCCAACAACAAACAATAATCAACAACAAATATATCAAACCCCATAACAATAACAACGATCCCATCCTCCCACCAACCCCCCCAAACATCAGCCCGCATGTTAACATAAACAAATGACAAAAAAGGAATCGGGGATTACCCATAGCAATCTTTCACATACATAGGCCCCCTCCCTGCCCAACCCACCCACCCATTCCCCCCCAACTAATGTTCAATGTTATCCAGTTCTTGAAAGTGCATAATAAATAGTGCCCATGACTTGTAGAACTCCTCCGAGTCTCCCCTTAGTTCGAACTTAACCTTCTCAAGGGTCAAGTATTCCAACAGGTACCCCGCCATGCCAGGGCACAGGGTGGAGAGGCTGCTCTCCATCCCAGCAGGATCCGCCTTCGGGCGATCAACGAGGCGAAGGCTATGATATCTGCCTCCGCACCTGTTTCCAACCCTGGCTGGTCCGACACCCCGAATATGGCCTCCCGGGGACCCGGTTCTAGTTTCACGTGCACCACCTTGGAAATTACCCTAAACACCTCCTTCCAGAACTCCCCTAGCTTTGGACAGGACCAAAACATATGAACGTGATTAGCGGGGCCCCCCCCAAGGTTAGGTGGAGTTATTGGGTTGAGGGGATAGGGTGGAGGTATGGGCTTGGGTGCTCTTTCCAAGAGCCGGTGCAGATTCCATGCATACTCTGTACTGTAAATTCTATGCTAAGGAGTGCTGTGCAATAGAAGGCTAGTGAAGTCAAAGAGGGGGTTGGCACTTGAATGTGACATGCCACTCACCATTTCTGCTCTCACAGTGAATTAACTTTTAGCACTGTATCCATGAGTAAGGGTCTACACTCCTGCTCACTTCTCACCTGTTCCTTTCACACTTGCTTCACTTCAGAAGTTAGCCTCTTATTCCCAACTGCTGGGAAGAATATCTCTCTTCAGGGGCGAAATTCTCCGACCCCCGCAGGGTCGGAGAATCGCCTGGGTCCGCCGGAAACCCCGCCCCCGCCAATTCCCGGGTGGCGGAGAATTTGTGCCACAGTGGAGGCGGGATTTCCGGTGGCCCCGAGCCCCCTACGGCGATTCTCCGGCCCGCGATGGGCTGAAGTCCCACCGCTGGGAGGCCTCTCCCGCCGCCGTGGTTTGAACCACCTCTGGTGGCGGCGGGGTCGGCGGTGCGAGCGGGCCCCCGGGTCCTGGGGAGGGCGCGGGGCGATCGGACCCCGGGGGGCCAGGCCCACGATCGGGGCCCACCGATCGGCGGGCGGGCCAGTGCCGTGGGGGCACTCTTTTTCTTCCGCCGCCGCCACGGCCTCCACCATGGCGGAGGCGGAAGAGAATCACCCGGCACGTATGCGCCGGTGGTGACGTCAGCGGTAGCTGACGCACCGGTGCATGCGCGAACCAGCGAAGGCCTTTCGGCCAGCCCCGACACCGGCCGGCGGGCGTCAAAGGCCGTTGTGCCGGTTTTGGCGCCAGTCGGCGTGGTGCCAATCGCTCCGGCGCGGGCCTAGCCCCTCAATGTGAGGGCTTGGCCCTTAAAGGTGCGGAGAATTCTGCACCTTTAGGGAGGCCAGACGCCGGAGTCGTTGGCGCCACTCCACTACGCCGGGACCCCCCGCCCTGCCGGGTAGGGGAGAATCCCATCCCAGGTTTTTATGGTCCTTACAGTAAAACCTCCAGGTATGCCCAAGAGAACTAGCGGACAGCCTTCCCACATGAAGACTCCATCACTGATGCTGCAGACCTGTGACACAACACAATAACACAGCCCAGAATGAGAACTTGGTTACTGATCCCACGTTGGAAATCCCAGGCTTTGACCTGTGTAGTGAATGGGTAAAGCTGAACATGTTTCACATTGGAGTCGGGCCCTGCCGCAGCAACCTCTTCTGTTGGGGACCTGTGTACAACTGTGGCGTCGTGTAAACAATGGTACATGTAATTGACAAGTACCTCAACATGTGCTTCAGCATCAGTTTCCCTGCCCTCCTACACCAGGCTGAGGAGGAGGCTGTCAACTGGCTGGCTGAAGAATTTCAAATTTGACATCTAGTTGTTCATTAGCAAACGATACTAGTAGTATTGAAGTTTCTGTCTCTGACCTGACAGTTTAAGTAAGGATCCATTCTGTCCCCTGCCAGGGTTCCCTTAAATTCTGAGGCTTGAAGAGTCCCATGTGATTCATGGTCACACCCTCCTCTGATTAGAAAACCCAAACGTGGGATGCTAATACCGTGATTAATGGCAATGTCAGTTCCAATAACATGCAGGTTCACGACCAGGAACCGGCCTCATCCACTGCAAGTGGGTTCATCAGTTAAAATTCTGCCTGTTGTCTCAATTTCATGCAATCTCCGACCACTTTTGTATCCATCATCATTTATGTCCTCTTCCAACCCACCCACTATATTCTACATTGGTCCCTGAAAACAACTCTTTTTAGGTTACTCTTTACGTTGGGTCTGATGAAAATCAGATGACATTATAGTTGAGAACTTGCAACATTTTGATTAAAGAATGGTCAGTTTTAATGTAAATGAACTTAATGCATCCGTGGTGTGGTGGCACAGTGGTAGCACTGCTGCCTCACAGCACCAGGGACTGGGTTTGATTTCGGCCTTGGGTGACTCTGTATTTAAAGGAAGATGTCACGCACTATGTAGAAAATTGCCTTATCTGTGCCCAAAACAATCCAGACAGATATGCGAAGAAAGCTCAGCTTAGCCACATCCGCCCTGTTAATGGCCCCTGGACTAACCTCCAGATTGATTTCATAGGACCATTGCCTCCTTGCAGGAATGGTTACAAGTATGTGTTAGTTGTCAGAGGTACGTTTATGAAATGGGTTGAAGCATTCCCATCTAGGACAAATACAGCTAAGACCACAGCTAAGATTTTAACCCACCACATCTTTATGAGATGGGGACTCCCCCGCAGCATTGAATCCGACTAAGGCTCCCATTTTACGGGACGTGTAATGAAGAACATCCTCACGATATTTGGCATTACCCAAAAATTCCACATAGCATACCACCCCCAGTCAAGTGGTATCGTGGAACGAATGAATCGGACCCTAAAAGCAACCCTCAGGAAAATGGTCCAACAAAACAACACCACTTGGGATTCAGTCCTCCCCTTTGCATTGATGTTTTTCGTAACACCGTTTCAACTTCCACAGGTTACACCCCACACACTCTCATGACCGGACGCCCCATGAAAGGCACAGAATTTTTATTAGGACTTGACTTGACCAGCCCCGAAGTGACGGTCCTCACCCACGAAAATGCAGTGAAACAGTTAGTAGACAATGTAAAAACGGCTCAGCTAGCAGCCGCAGTAAAATTAGGCACACGGAAGCAACAGAGCAAGGCCTGTTTCGACAAGACAGTGCATGTGACCGAGTTTGATGTAGGACAGCAGGTCATGCTATCCCTGCACAACCCCAGCACATTCTTGTCACCCAAGTATATAGGTCCGTACTCGATTGCAGACAAAGTAAGCCCCTCAGTTTATAAAATAAAGTACCCCAACGGGAAGACCGCGTGGTTTCATATAAACCAGCTCAAGGCATATGGCTCGCAGTCTAACCACGCACACCATGTCATGCTCGACGCAGCAGACCACGCCCTGCCCACAGCCAACGTACCCCTGGCCTCCCCCAACACGTCCAGCCCATCCACGGACTCGACCTCGACTCCTCCCCCTAACTCCAGACTCCACCCCGGAACGCCCACAAGCAGCAGCAGCAGAGACAGCAACTGTGACACAGACTTCAGCCACAGCACTCCTCCCTACTATCCAACAGGCCCCACACCCGATTAATCTGAACACAACTTGAGTGATCCCTTCCTGATCACATTCCTTAACAGCCCTCACCCAAGACCACCGACCTACGATGACGACCCCGACTCCGTCCCCACAGAACTAGACACGAATATTTGGCACCGTGACACTTGGTACAGGCTCGTCTGGAACGACGTGATGGACCCTAAGTCACATCACGCAGCTTTGGCAACCTTTATCCATACAAGAGTATGGCATCCGGGAGAAGCGGATGACATTGAGTCTGACTCCCAACACGAGAATCCCTTTGCGACCCTGTTCGCGACAGATAACTGAGGTGTCCAGATGATATTTTAAAAAGGAACCGCTTGCGAGAGAAACAGTGTCCTTTCTGATGGAGCCTGCACGATGTTCATTACATGATTGTTTGTTTTGTGTTTGTATGTGTTCTTTGTTTCAGTTTCATCAGCTCCTACGGCCACACGCCCCATTTGTCCACGGATACCTACGGGAACTTGCCCGTAGGGTGGTGGAGTAGTGGGCCTAGGTAGATTGCTCTTTAGGAGGGTCGGTGTACACTCAATGGGCTGAATGGCCTTCTGCTGCACTGTGGGGATTCTCTGTTGAAACATGGATCAGTAAATATATACACAATGAAGAGTTCCTGTGGGATTACATTACACTACTCCCTTACATTGAGACTGCCATGAATATTTGATCAGTGCCTACTTTAGTAGGAATGTTGATAGATTTATACATATTTATATATATTCCCTCCACTTTCTGTTTTTAATTGTACATTTTCCAACATTTAAAAAATATATTTTTATTCTCCTTTTTCACATTTTCATCAAATTGACACCCACCAACAAATAATCAACAATAACAAATACAATGGTAATTCCCTGGTCAAGAATCCCTTTATCCCACCCACCCCCAAAGAGCCCCCAACATTTTAAATACAAAACACGAAAGAAACAGAAGCAAGAATCCACCATCATCCCATACATAATCACCAATAACCTATACATTCCAACCCCCCCCCATATTGTTCGATGTCATCCAATTCTTGAAAACGTATGATAAACAAAGCCCATGAATTGTAGAACCCTTCCATCCTTCCCCTCAACACGAACTTCACTTTCGCGAGCGTTAAAAACTCCAAAAGATCCCCACCGCCACACGAGGGAACAGGGCGAAGAAGCTGACTTCCACCCCAACAGGACCCGCCTTCGGGCAATCAGCGAGGCGAAGGCTAAGACATCTGCCTCTGCACCCGCCTTCAACCCCGGCCGTTCCGACACCCCGAATATGGCTTCCAGGGCACATGGTCCGAGCCTCATGTGCACCACCTTCGAGATTACCCTGAAAACCTCCCTCAATACCCCTCCAGTTTTGGACAGGACCAAAACATATGAGCATGGTTTGTGGGTCTCCACCCACAGCACTCACAAACATCCTCTACCCCCTCAAACAGTCGGCTCATCATCGTCCTCGAGAGGTGCTCTCTATACGCCACCTTCAACTGTATCAGCCCCAACCCCACGCACAAAGTTGAAGCATTCACCCTCCGGAGCACCTCACACCACAACCCCTCCTCCATACTGTCCCCCAACTGTTCCTCCCACTTTGCCTTAATCCCCTCCAACGATACCTTGTCCTCCCCCAAAATCACCTCATAAATCGCTGACACCACCTCCTTCTCTATTTCCCCCATCGTCAGTACCTCTTCCAACAATGTGCGGGCCGGCACCACCGGAAAGCTCTGCACATTTTCCAACATTTGAAGCCGTAAGGGAAGATGTCATTACCTTTGTGCTTGGATTCTGAAATCAGGCATATTTAGACTTTTTTTTCTCAAGGAACAGCTGGTTGACCTCATGATCAAGATGTGCCATTTAAACCATCACTGGACCAGGCACACAAGCAAATGTATGGAAATTTCGAATAGGGCGTGAAATTAAAGGCGTGGCAAACTCTAATTTGTGAGTAAACCTACAATGCCCAATTTGTTTTAATTGGGTAAAAGGTTAAAGGATTAAAAGAGAGTATGCAAATTTCACATGGACAGGGAATTACAGGTCACCAGTTTAAAGTTAACAAATTCTGCACGAAATATGGGGGTGTAAGTGTCCGGTCTTGTTACGCTCTCGCACAAGCAAAACGAGGCCGGAGAATAGTTGGAGAGGCCAAAAATGAGAATTGCTCCAGGCGGCAAACAGTTTGCGATGCGACCGGTCCACTCCCCTCGGTGAAACCAGGATCTCACCGTAGCGTAGTGAGAAACCAATTATCACCACTTAAGCTCCATTTCCTTGCATTTAATGAGAGGGTGGGGGGGGGAGGGGTGGTGGGGGGGGGGGGGAGGGGTGGGGGGGGGAGGGGTGGTGGTGGGGGGGGGGGAGGGGTGGTGGGGGGGGAGGGGTGGTGGGGGGGGGGTGGTGGGGGGGGGGAGGGGTGGTGGGGGGGGGAGGGGTGGTGGGGGGGGGGAGGGGTGGTTGGGAGGGGTGGTGGGGTGGGGTGGGGTGGGGATGGAGGCACTAAGCAGGGATGGGCTGCCATAGTGGGGGGAGGCGCTGGGGTGCAACCTCGGGGCAAGCGCTTACGGCATCACCACATTCCAGAGGGCAACCCTTGACCCTGCTCATCTGCCCCAATGACCACACGTAACCCCACCGACTGTCGAGGCCTCTGGCCGTGCTATTGCTAGTAGGGAATTGACAATCGTGGTTAAGTGAGCACCTCACACAACCCAAGTAGATTTCCGTGGGTGGGCGGGCCACGTAGCATATGGGAGTCGTTGCCTAGCATCTCAATCAGACCATGGTACCTGGGCACTGTGCCTGAACACTGCGGGAGGCAACACCACACACACAATAGTGGCGATCCGAATGCCCAAGGGATACGACACAACTCCGGGGTGGGGAGAAGGGACCATCAACCGGTTCAGGTGAGGTAATGTGCGGGTGTCCGGGGTAGAGGGTCTGGGGTCCATTGAAGGGGCCTGCTGCGGCTGGGTGTGCGTGGGCAGGGCATTTTGAGTGGGGGGAATCATGGGGAAATGGAGAATCCCAGTGGGAACCACCAATGTTTGTCAGTCTAACACCCTCTCCCAATTCCTTACAGAAATTTAACGCTATGGCAGGGACATTGGACGCAGAAGTTGCATTAGGGAAGATGCTGCTTGGCTGGGCAGCCGGACGCCGGAGGCGGCAGCAGCATCTGCAGATGTTCGAGGCGGTGGCCATGTGTCGAACCCCGCCCCACAGCCTGAGGACTCAACCGCCCATGAGGCCAGGGAGGGACCTGGAGTCTAGGTGTCTCCCCAGGATAAGGTGGAGGCAGCCAGCTGCTTACCTCCTCCCGTGGCCTTCCGTTTACTTTACAGATGCAGTGCTGACTCCCAATGAATGTTGGAACAATCCCCCAAAAGAATCAAAGTGAGCCTCTGATTCCTGTTCCCTTTATGATAAAAATGTTTTGAATTGAATTTCTGGATGAAGAGAGGGGTCAATGAAGAGCATTTCACTGTAACTGCCCTCAGAGGTGAAGGTGGGGGTGGGGCCGACGATGGCAACGCCTCCATGATCCTCACGTGTGCTCTCACACCTCGTGAGAGGCCCAGGTCCACTTGCCAAAGGCGGGGCACGTGCTGCCAGGTACCTTGTCCCAAAGGCCCAGGTAAGAGCTGCCGCAGGGTGTCACAGCCGCGGAGGGGCAGGTAGTCCCACACCAGCCAGCGGAGTGCATTCAACTCTGTGATCGTCAGAACCATCATGGGAAAGTTAGAAGATTTTCTTTCCGCAGTCCGAGGAATTATTTTTGAGAAAATGCTTTTCTTTGCTGTTGGTCTCGATTTTGTGTTGTTTTTGTTTTGGAATGCTATGCAACCATTCATTAGAAATAGCCAATTTCATTTTGCATCTCCCCCCCATTTACTTAACCAACATATAGTTTAACGGTAGTTTAGGTGCACGTTGTGGTGCCTCCGCTATGAAACTGCTCGATCGTCACAGCTTTGACCTAGGTAAATCTGGAACGTATCATTAAAAATAAGCGACTATGATGCATTTTCACACACTCGATTTTGCTGCACTGTTGATTTGGAATCGCCCTGTATTTTTCCGGATTACCACGAGACACAACAACCCTGGAATCAAAACAAAAATCTTGGTAATCCTAAACTAGGGTTTTTAGCCAGCAACATTTACAACGTGGCACAGCTTGTCCATGTAACGTTGGTATGTGGCTTGAGAGAAACTTCGAGATGACAATTCCTTGATTTTGCGGTTCATATGCTCATGGGCTTTGCAGTTCCTCTCTGGCATTCAGTTCTTGTATGCATGCCTGGATTAAATCTGTTGAGAACTAAGTGTTTCTGGTGGAATGCATAGATTGTTGCCAAACCGGTTTTTGATCAGTGGATGCTGAATAATGATGTGGAGATTGTTGGACTGGGGTGAGCACAGGAAGAAGTCTTACAACACCAGGTTAAACAGGTTTGTTTCAAATCACTAGCTTTCGGAGCACTGCTCCTTCCTCAGATGAATGAAGAGGTATGTTCCAGAAACATATATATAGACAAAGTCAAAGATGCAAGACAATGCTTTAAATGCGAGCATTTGCAGGTAATTAAGTCTTTACAGATCCAGAGATTTTAAAAACAAATTTAGAGTTCACAATTCATTTTTTTCAATCAGGGGACAATTTAGCATAGCCAATTCACCTAGCCTCCACATCTTTGGGTTTGTCATAGAATTTAATGTGCAGAAGGAGGCCATTCGGCCCATTGAGTCTGCACCGGTTCTTGGAAAGAGCACCCTACCCAAGGTCAACATCTCCACCCTATCCCCATAAACCAGTAACCCCACCCAACACTAAAGGCAATTTTGGACACTGAGGGCAATTTATCATGGCCAATCCACCTAACCTGCACATCTTTGGACTGTGGGAGGAAACCGGAGCATCCGGAGGAAACCCACGCACACACGGGGAGGATATGCAGACTCCGCACAGACAGTGACGCAAACTGGAATCGAACCTGGGACCCTGGAGCTGTGAAGCAATGGCGCTATCCACAATGCTACCGTGCTGCCCGGGTTGTGGGGGTGAAACCCACACAAACACGGGGGGAATGTGCAAACTCCACACGGACAGTGACCCAGATCCAGGAATGAACTTGGGACCTCAGCACCGTGAGACGGCAGTGCTACTCACTGCACCACTGTGCTGCCTACAGATCCAGAGATAGGGGTAATCCCAGGTTAAAGAGGTGTGAATTGTCTCAAGCCAGGACAGTTGGTAGGATTTTGCAAGCCCAGGCCAGATGGTGGGGGATGAATGTAATGCGACATTCAGCCGGGACCTGGGATTCATGTCGCATTACATTCACCCCCCCCCCACATCTGCCTGGGCTTGGGAAAACCTACCAACTGCCCTGGCTCGAGAAAATTCACACCTCTTTAACCTGGGTTTACCCCTATCTCTGGATCTGTAAAGACTTAATTACCTGCAAATGCTCGCATTCAAAGCATTGTCTTGCATCTTTGACTTTATATATATATATATGTTTCTGGAACATACCTCTTCATTTACCTGAGGAAGGAGCTGCGCTCCGAAAGCTAGTGATTTGAAACAAACCTGTTGGACTTTAACCTGGCGTTGTAAGCCTTCTTACTGTGCTGAATAATGGCAATACTGATGAGGCCTCTTGCCATGAATTTGTTGATGTGGGTGGAAGCTGATAAATTGGTTAATTGGGTTTTGTTCTGATCTTAATGATCATATTTGGGCCACTCTACATTTTTGGTTACCTCCTAATTTCTTAGCAGCGGCATGATAACACAGCTGGAGGAGTGCATAGTTCCGATCTTCAAGTCTTGGGCATTGTTGCCAGAATGTTGTAGGAAACAGCCTTCATTGCATCGAGCGCACTCAACCATTTCTTATTATCAAATGGAGTGATCTGATGATAATCTATGATTAATCCAGGACAAAGGTTGGGCACAACATCATGGGCCGAATGGCCTGTTCTGGGCTGTATTTTTCTATGTTCTATGAGTTGACTGGACTTGGAAAGATGCTGGGGTCTTGGTAGAAGGCTGAATTAGATTACCCACTTGTCACTTCTGTCTCTTTTGAAATAGAAAAAAAAACAATGCAATTTTAATTTGAACCGTTGCTTGTTCTCACCTTGACTTTCTGACATGTTAATGGAATGAAGATAGCCGGATTTTGGAGTACGGCAACGACAACTTGGAAAGGTGTGGTTAAAGTAATTATAAAAATGGCAGAGAAGTACCATGAGTTATCCAAAGCTCACCTTGCCTGTGACTATCTTCATGCAAACTCGTAAGTTTAACTGAATAATTAATATTTATTTAAATTTTTGACCGTGGGGACGAAAAGCACTGATGCAATGATTTTTACATTTGCAGAACCACACATCAATTTCTCTTTGGAGCATTGGCAGAATTAGTGGATAATGCAAGGTAATCAATATTATTGCCAAGAGCCTCGACATATGAATACTCAAATATTTATGATCACTGACAAGAGCCTAGACTTATGAATACTCAAATATTTATGCTTTAAGTTGTTAATGTCCAGCTGAAATGTTTTTTAACTGAAGGAAGCCATGGTTCTTTATTGTCATCGAAAGATCAAAACTAATTGAATCGTAAATAACATGAAATAAAAATGAAATGTTGGGAATACTCGAGGAAGTCTGGTAGCACATGTGGAGAGAGAATTTAGGTCTGTGCTGTTCCATCAGAAATGGGTAATGAAGGAGAATGAGAGGGTGAGACAAAGAGCAGTGAGTGTCTGTGATAGGACGGAGGGCAGTAGAGATTAAGTGACACAAGTTTTCATCGTGTCAAGTCAGTGAGTGATAATGAGGCCAGTAAAAAAGCAAAAGATGTATCGCAAGGTACGAGTGACAAGATCCTGAATATCTGCTGGCTGAAAGCAATGAAAAGAAAATTAGAGAAACAAAAGAATTTTTAAAAAGGCCAGCAACAAAATAGGGAAAACAATACGTTATGATCTAAAATGTCGAGTCCTGAAAGTACTCAGTTGAAAGATGAGGTGCTGTTCCACGAGCTTGCTTTGGATCTGCATTGGAACACTACACTGGTGAGTATGAGAAGTCA
The DNA here is from genome assembly GCF_902713615.1 of Scyliorhinus canicula. NCBI lineage: Eukaryota > Metazoa > Chordata > Chondrichthyes > Carcharhiniformes > Scyliorhinidae > Scyliorhinus > Scyliorhinus canicula. Next base: position 42,554,228 of record NC_052152.1, on the reverse strand, counting down.
TGAAGTTGGTTTGGAAGGTTGCATCGTCCAAATAGATGTGGCGTATTGGAGAAAATGGAGTCTTTGCTGGAAATAGGACATGAGGAAATGTTGTCAAGTGTCAGCATTATAGTTAATGCTGATTGATTTGAATAAAGTAAATGATCTGAAGTATTTTAGTGAACAAAGCTATGCCAGAGGAGAAGGAGATATCCCTAATGATAGTCGAAGGCAAATATACCTCTTCCTTTCCGAAATAATACATTTTTGGTTACTCGGAGGATTACATTAATATTGTCACACTAAAAACAAGGAGTATAGGCCCTGAAATTTCATGGGGTTCTGTTGGACTTCGGCCATAATGCAGGCAGGAAACCAGTGATACATCCAGGAAAAAGATAGAGACTGGCCGTGCTAAGTAGGTCCCTCTCGGAGTTTTCACAATGACATGTAAGGGGCAGAAATTCTACTCGTTCTTTGGGAAGAAAATGATTGGTGAGCTGGGGGTTCTGTGACTTGCTCTTGTAGCTCAGATGTGTTATAGACGAGGCGAGATGGTGGGATAACTTTCTCCTTTCTCCTCATTTCTTGGTTGTCCACACCAGATGTTTTGGAGGGAGTGTTTGAATGTTGTGATTTTTAGTAATAAACATAAAGCAGGCTTTTGGGTAAATTTAAATCCTGAAGAAAATATATTGCTTAGTCATACCACAGCCCTAAATGTGAACTCCCCTCCCCCCACTCCCACCCCTCCCTCCACACACATGCACAAGTAAAGATGGATTCTGGGAACAGAGCATGCATTTAGATCAGTGTTTTACAAACTTTTTTTCCCGGGACCCACTTTTGCCAATTGGCGGACCTTCGGTACCCACACTGGCTGATGTACGTGACCCATGCCACCCGACCATAGCGACCCAAGCCGGCCAATCTTCACGACACACCATTATTGCTTACCTTTGATGTGACAGGTGAACCTGCTTGGTCCTCACAATCTCACTTGCTTCATCATTCAATGTTACATTTATGCTAACGACTTCAACTGACGATTTAAGTTCCCGCTGCATTCTTTGAAAAAAATTAAGATGTTTGTCATTGAACCCGCCATGTTTAGCCTCTAAATGCCTTTGAAGATTTGAGGGTTTTAAACTTTCATTTGCCAGTACACCCCTGCATAATACGCACATGGGCTTTGCACCCTGATTTGCATTGGCACAATTGTGTCATACCTCAAGAAATCATCTTTAGAACATAGAACAGTACAGCACAGAACAGGCCCTTCGGCCCTCGATGTTGTGCCAACAATGATCACCCTACTCAAACCCACGTATCCACCCTATACCCATAACCCAACAACCCCCCCTTAACCTTACTTTTTAGGACAATACGGGCAATTTAGCATGGCCAATCCACCTAACCCGCACATCTTTGGACTGTGGGAGGAAACCGGAGCACCCGGAGGAAACCCACGCACACACGGGGAGGGCGTGCAGACTCCGCACAGACAGTGACCCAGCCGGGAATCGAACCTGGGACCCTGGAGCTGTGAAGCATTTATGCTAACCACCATGCTACCGTGTTTCTATTGCTTTGTTCCTGACTTCAGTTTCTTCTTAATTGTTTGTTCACCAGAGGCCCTGGAGCTCTGGATACAGCTCACACCAGCACTGCTTTGTCCTGCAGTGGACTCTCCTGTGAAGCTCTCTCCAGCAGATTCAGTTGTGAGATCCTGGCCTGTTTGTGTCAAAATTATTACAAAATAATTCATCTTCAGTTCTTCACACTGTCATGTTGCTTGTTTGCTGGCAGCTACAAAATGAAGGAATCTCTCCTCCATGATTTTGCGCCCAAGGCACTGACATACATGGTGCATGGTACCAGTGTACTTGCTGGGCACGTGACCTTCACTCGGTCACAGCCTCTGGCGAAAAGACTCCATCGTTCATATTTAAAGGCTGGTCGCAGCTGGTATTCTTTTTTTTATTTGAAACTTTATTTCGAATACCTGATTATTCCAGGTTTATGACTTTTTACTGCTGAAAATTGAAACTATTTCAGTTGAACATGAGCATTCTTTCATTTACATACAAACTTTGTTTGAAATTTAGTCCCATTTCTTTAGAAATGTAAACAAGTATAGAAAAAAGTACAACCTTTTTTTTAAACTAACTATGACCTTAGCCGAGATGAAGTAACTTGTCAAACACATCCAATGTCTCAATATTTCTTACTGGTTCTACTGCACTGCACCATCCAAACATCCAAGTCATCTTCTCCATTCTCACCAAAAGCACTTACTTCCTGGATTCCAGAGAGTGGTGACATAAAGTGATGGATATATAGGTTTCTTCCAGTGTTGACATGTGTCAGCCGTATTGACGGGCCTTGTTTGATCGGTATTCCTCACTGACAAACCTGGCCTGGCTTCCTTCTCACCGCCCAGTAGCTGCATCCATCCCAGTCACAGACTGCTGACCACTTCCTGCCCAGTACATCACGTCGGGGGGTGCAAGTGGAGGTTCTGCCGACCTTTGAACAGCTTGACCACAGAGCCGCAGGTTGCATACTGTTGATCGATGGCGGGGGGGGGGGGGGGGGGGGGGGGGGTGGTGAGCCGAGCTGCGCGGAGAGGACCAGCACCTGAGTTGAGCTCCAAGCTGGGGCCACCATGGGTTTGATTATCAACAGAAATGGAAGAAACAAGGGCAGCGCGGTGGCGCAGTGGGTTAGCCCTGCTGCCTCACTATGCCGAGATCCCAGGTTCGATCCCGGCTCTGGGTCACTGTCTGTGTGGAGTTTGCACATTCTCGCCGTGTTTGTGTGGTTTTCGCCCCCACAACCCAAAGATGTGCAGGCTAGGTGGATTGGCCATGCTAAATTGCCCGTTATTTGAAAAAAATGAATTAGGTACTCCAAATTTATTAAAGAAAAGAAACGGAAGAAACATATCACTTAGTCAATTTTTTGGCCCTGATGAGTTTCTTACCAGTCCAGCCCACACTTAGCTTTGACAAAGAGTCATCGGACTCGAAACGTTAGCTCTTTTCTCTCCCTACAGATGCTGCCCGACTTGCTGAGATTTTCCAGCATTTCCCCTTCAGCCCACACTTAGGGCGGGATTCTCCGGCCGCCTCCGCTCGGCAACCGGAGAACCCTGCCACAGGTCAATTAACTTCTCCGTTGCCTGCGCCTCGCCTGTGGCGTTCCTGCGGCGGGCAGGCGGAAGAATCCAGTCCTTAGAATTTATTTTAGCACTGGGGAGCTAAACTCAGAGATTGGGCCACCATTTTGAAAGGGTGTTCCGATAGCTAAGTGAGCTTATGGGTCCCCACACCCACCACCCATGGGCAATGTCACCCCCACACACATGGACGCTACCCCAGACCCCTAAATGAGGACACTCTACTGTGGGATCCCCCCTCTTCAGGTCCCCCAAACCCCTTACAGCAGCCCCTCCTTTGTAGGACCCCAACCGCCTGGAGGCACTCCCCCACCCTTCAAACCCCCCTAACCCTCATTTCATTGGCATGGCCCCTCCCTCAACCTGACCCTTGGCAGTGCTACCCGACACTTGGGCCCCTTGCACTGCCAATTGGCATCCAAGCAGTGCTTTTGCTGGCTTGGCAGTGCCATCCAGGCACCTTGCCAGTGCCAGGGTTGCAGCGCCAAAGTGCCAGCTGGGCAGTTCCATGGTACCCGTGTTCCAGGGGGATGGCCAGGAGGCCACCCTGCACTTACCCTGACCACCCAGGGGTCTCTAGTGGCCCAGGAGACCCCCGGGTGCCGTTCCATCCATGTTTGAATGGACCAGCACTGATCAGCATCCAGCTGCAGCCTCCATGGGGAGGCTGGAGAATCGAGGGAGGATGGTGGATTCCTTGCAGGCAGGTTACAACCTATGTCTGCGAGAGTCATTCAGTCCCGCCGATTTGAGGCGGAGTTCCAACTCCGACGTCTCACAGGACTCCAGAGATTCTCGCGAGGCGCAGAGGCTGTCGGGAGGCTTGCTGCAAGTCCCTCCCGGCATTCTGTGGCCACGTTGTGCTCTTGTTTGAGCGCAGTGCGGCAGGAAAATCGCGCCCATTGTCTTGATCTTCTGCAGTCTGGTGTAGGTAAACCAGAGTTTTTTAAACCTTTTTGCCCAGGACCCATTTTTACCAATCGGCTGTCCTTCGAGATCCACACTGGCCGACCTTCACGACCCGGTGTACAGGGTGCGTGACTTGCTCTCTGCCGCTGCTCCAGGCAGGAAGACTCCAGCAATTAAAAAAAAAAAAAAAAAAAAATTTGCTCCTGGATTAGTGCACTGGTGTCAGGAGGAGGCATTCTGCTCTTCTGGGCTGTGGACCGGCACATTGCTGAGGGGGCACGCATGTGCGGAACGGCCAGCATTCTGAAAACCGGTCACAGCCGGCATATTTAAGAGACATTGGGCAATATTTCCCACAATCGGGAAAACTGTGTCGCATGGCCCCACAACCCTCTGACACCTGCCCGCAACCCACCCACGTGTCACGACCCTGGGTTTGAAAATGACTGAGGTAGACCTACAGTGCTGTTCATAGAATGCATAGAATCACTACAGTGCAGTAAGAGGCTATTCAGCCCATTGAGTCTGTCCAACCCTCTAAAAGGGTATCCTACCTAGAATCAGACCCCCACCCTATCACTTAACACAGTGATCCAACCTAACCTAACCTCTAACCTTTTGGACACTAAGGGGCAATTGATCATGACCAATCCACCTAATGTACACATCTTTTGACTGTGGAATGAACCCGGAAGAAACCCACACAGACACGGGGAGAACGTACAAACTCCACACAGACAGTCATCTGAGGCCAGAATTGAACCCGGGTCCCTGGAGCTGAGAGACAGCAGTGCTAACCATTGTGCCACCATGCTGCTCATGCCATTATGGAGTGTGTTTCGTGATTTTGACCTAGCAACAATGAAAGGTAATATACTTCCAAGACTGTGTGTGATTAGAATGGGTACGTGCAGGTGACGATTTCCATAACATTTTGAAAAGTACGAATTCTTACAATAATGAGCTGCTATTCTTGTCTGACTGGCTGCGTGATTTTATGCTCTAATCCATTTCTGTTATGCTTTATGAGTAGAAACAATCATTAGTTTGATTAATAGCAGACTACCTTTTATGGAAAATTTTAAAAGTATAATAAAACACCTTTTGTGTGCTTGCAGAGATGCTGAAGCAAGGCTATTGAATATTTATACAGGTGAGTCCTTGTTTCAAAATTGAGATAGCAGTGAAAATTGTCCTAATAATTCATTGACAAAATCAATATATTTCCCTAGACTTAGTACTTTCAATATTTTCAATTATAATTAATCGATTCAATTAAAAACATTGCATTTTATTCCAAACATGTTCAAAAATACAACACAAATCAATAGCATTTTCAGCACCCCCACAATTCACATTTTGTACAATGTTTCCCTTTTCCCCTCCCCCCCCCCCCCCACGAAGAATAATTCCTCAAACATTGTCATGAATAGTCCCCACCGTGCCTCAAAGCCCTCCGCTGATCCCCTCAACTTGAACTTGATGTTTTCCAGCTGAAGGTAGTCATACAGCCAGACCGCCACCCCCGGTGGTGTTGCCAATCGCCAATCCAGCAATACCCTTCGCCGGGCAATTAGAGAGGCAAAGGCCATGATATTGGCCCCCATCCCCTCCAGCAGCTCCGGCATTTCTGAAACCCCATTAGGTCCGGCACCCCCACAATCTTCGATATCGTCCCGAACACCGCTTCCCAGTATCGGGCAGCACAGTAGTTAGCACAATTGCTTCACAGCTCCAGGGTCCCAGGTTCGATTCCCGGCTTGGGTCACTGTCTGTGTGGAGTCTGTACGTTCTCCCCGTGTGTGCGTGGGTTTCCTCCGGGTGGACCGGTTTCCTCCCACAGTCCAAAGATGTGCAGGTTAGGTGGATTGGCCATGCTAAATTCTCCTTAGTGTTCAAAATTGCCCTCAGTGTTGGCTGGGGTAACTGGGTTATGGGGATAGGGTGGAAGTGTGGGCTTGTGTAGGGTGCTCTTTCCAAGAGCTGGTGCAGACTCGATGGGCCGAATGGCCTCCTTCTGCACTGTAAATTCTATGATTCTCCAACTTCTCACAGCCCCAGAGCATGTGCGCATGATTTGCTGGCCCTCACTCACAGTCCTCATACTCATCAGCCTGGAAGAACCCACTACTGGTTTCTTGTTCCAATTTTATGCAGACTCTCTTTTATATCTTTGCCTTCATATTCAAGCACTTTTGTATCATATCCTTTGGTATTGTTATAACCTTATGAACCTAAGCGACTACATTTATTGTCCTTTGAACCTGCACCCCAACTTTTTTTGCTCTTACGTGGCAAGAACATCACTTCTATTCAGCATATAATATTTCTTATCTCAAAATGTATCATCTTGCACTTGCTGTTGTTGAACTTCATACTGTTGTTGGTACTGGCATGACAGACAGACAGACATGTGTACAAATCCAGGAACAGAAGTAGGCCATTCAGCCCCCGAACATGCTCTGCCAATTAATAGGCTAAAGCTCTTGAGAGCGGCATTCTGCATCAGTCGACGCCAAAATCAGAAAAGGCGATTGGACGGAGAATTGGTTTCGACGCAAAATCGCGGATGGTGCTGGGTTCACGCCAAATCGCAATTCTCCGGAGCCTCAACAGCGGCATCAATGCGTTCCACTCCACATGTATAGTCAACGATGTTTGCATATCATTAGCTGACCTGACCTGGTATTCTCTGGGGCCTCCAAGATACTCAACCGTCAATGGGGGGAATTCCGATGGTGAAGTTCACTTGTGTTTTTAAAAGTCGTGAAACAGGCGCTGTGGCTGATGCACCCTACTGATCACCCACCTTGGCCCCTGCCTCTGCAGAGGGCCACCGGCTGAATGAGGGCCCTTGCTCCGCCAGCCTCCACCCCGCACCCAACCCTCTGCCATACCACCCCTCTCCCCAACCAGTCGCCATCCGCATCACGTGGCCCAAGCAAGGGCAATGCTCACAGCCCCTCACAGGGGGGTGCCGAATGGGGACCACGGATCATACCAATGGCAAGGGCTGATGGTACCCTGGCAGCAAGGACGGGCGCCAGGGCAGAAGCCCCCACAGTGCCAGGCACCAGCGGGGCCAGAGGTGCGGGAAGGGGTAGCATGCAAGGGAAGGGTCCGCATTGCCATCTGGGGCCACCGTGTAGCCCGGTGGACAGGTTGGGCACCATGCTAACATGTCAGCCTTTCACCCCCGTAGACAATGGATATTGGAAGACAACCAACAATGTTGGCCTTCCTCCTAGTCGCTGCAGCCCTGGGGGATTTACTGTGGCTGTACAAGCTGGAGCTGCTCGAGTGTGCAGCAGCGGAGCTTGTCCAAGAGGAACAGGAGGTAGTTGCTAAGGATGGAGAGCCAACCACCCAATGGGCCAAGGAGGAGGAGGTACAAAGGAGGTTCCAGCAGCGCCCGTCATTTGAGGACCTACCAGACAGCATGCTGTCGAAGAATCCAATTAAGCAGGACAGTGTGACATATCTGCCAGATCATGGTGCAGCTAGCACGGCAGGGGAGGGCGGGAAGGACACCCGCTCAAGGCAGAAATACTTTAGGGATGTCTTCAAAGCATTCCTGAAGAGATCAAACACGCACTCCGACTGATGAGATTGTGACTGACCAATATGGAGAAGCTTTATTTGGGAAGGCACTGAACACATCGATAGACTTTGTTGGGAGCATGTGGAGGCAAATTTGAGGTTTCAGAGAGGGATAGAGCACACAAAGCTCCAAACACCTCATCTGCCTGACCTTCAAGCACCACTTGCCCCACAGTTGACAGATCATGCATCAGACTATTCAGCCATCTTAGAACCCATATATATATTTCTAAAGATGAATATAAAACAAACGTTGATATCACAAATTCACACTTCAAGATTTATGCTGCTGTATCAAAGTTGTATTCAACATTATTCTGGATTCAATGGTAAGGCTTAGTTTCATTCTGACTTGATTTATTCAAATTTTATTTCAACAAATTTTATTACTAGACTTTGGAAGCTAAAACTGGATAAAAATTATACTAGTTTACCATTTTAAGAATTACTGTTTCAGAGATCAATGAAGAATTGAAAGGAGGGTTTATGCTGTGTTTTCTGGATAATGGCATCGGCATGGATCCTAGTAAGTACATTCGGAATTTCTGTTCCCTGTAGTTATGAAAAGTTGACTTTGATGTTTTCCGGATTGTTTGCTGTTGTTTTGCCGGTGAAACCTGTGTGAAATGGGTTTACTCTAATCTGCTGCTGATGTGGTTAAAAAAATCAGGAGCATGGCCCCGGAACTTCATTGTTTATGTTTTTAAACCATGTGCAGAGCAAAGATTCATTAGATTTCAGACCAGCAGGCCTTGAGAAAGCCCTTTTCGCACTGGCAGTTGATACTCCCCTCAATTTAAGCATTAGCCGTTTTAGAGTTGTCTACACTGACCTTGCGTCGCCTTGTGTCACACCCGTGACTAGAAGGATAACTAATACTGATCTGGGTTACGGTTCCTGGAAATATATTAAATAAATTCCTTTTGAGAAAGGAATAGAGAAATGAAAAGGAAATAGGAAAATGAAAGTGAAGAAGCTGCGTTCATGAAATAACCAAAAAGCAAGAAAAGAGATGACGTTAGTAATTGCAAAGTTGTGATTTTTCAAAATATAACTAAAGATGCATGCAACAAAACAGTTGAGATTAAAATTCTAATACTTATGTTAAGATCAAAGTTATCCAAGTACATGACTTTAAATAAGCACAAGTATTTTTTTTTCATGAAAATGAAAATCGCTTATTGTCACGAGTAGGCTTCAATGAAGTTACTGTGAAAAGCCCCTAGTCGCCACATTCCGGCGCCTGTCCGGGGAGGCTGGTACGGGAATCGAACCGTGCTGCTGGCCTGCTTGGTCTGCTTTCAAAGCCAGCGATTTAGCCGAGTGAGCTAAACCAGCCTAAACCATGTATGCTAGCCCTGGACTAGTGAACCAAAAGGTCCAGACTGACTCCTCTGGGTTAACATGCCAAATGTGCAAGTAGTGAGAATTGTTGAGTCAGGTCGGTCAGTGAGGCTTGCTTGTTTCTTGCACAGAAAATTCCTGAAAAGTGCAACTTCAAAGGGAACAAAATTAAACAACTCGGATTTCCTGATTGTAAACAACATAAAAGCTGTAGGAATTCATCAGGAAGAATACATTGACCGGGACTCTCTGTCGGCCGACGTCGGAATCACGACTCCAAAATTGTGGCGGGCGCCGGATTCACACTCAATCGAAATTCTCCGGTGCCTCAATGCGTTCCACTCCGCACGTACAGTAAACATCATGAGTGGGCCCGACCCGGTATTCTCCAGGACCTCAGCGATTCTGCTCCTCCACTGGGGGTAGTTCCTGATGGCGAGGTTCCCTTTTAAAAATCAAAAACGGGCGGCGTGGCTGATGAGATAGAGAGAGGAGGTAGGAGACGCAGAAGCACGACGGTGGGCTTCCGGTCCTGGGGTGGCTAGGGGGTTGGGGGCAGTGTCCAGGCATGGACCGGCATTGTCATTGCTGCGCACCCCACTGACCACTCATATTGGCCCCTGGTTCTTCAGAGTGTCGCTGGCCATATGGATGCCCCCACCCTGTCACCCTTGCATCCCACTCTCCACCATACAACTGCCCCCCCCCCCCCACCCCCAACCAGCCTGTGGGTGGGGCATCATGTGGCCAGCCCAAGTGCAACACCCACAGTTGCCCCGACATTGTCGCGCCAGATGGGGAATGCGGAGCATACTGCTGGCATGGGCAAAGCCAGCCGACGGGATCAGAGGCCTCCTGTAGACAATGGTTTTGGAATTCAACCAACAATGGTGGCCTTTCTCCCAGTTGCTGAAGCCTTGGGGGATGCACTGCAGCTGTACGAGCTGGCGCTGCTCAAAAAAGAGGTGGAAGCTGCAGCAGCAGAGCGTGCCCCAAAGGAACAGGAGGAAGCTGGTGAAGTTGGAGAGCTAGCCGCCCAACAGGCCGAGGAGGAGGAGGTGCCAAGGAGGCGCCGCATGAGGCTTCTAGTGTACCGTGTAGCCATCTCAGATGGTCACCTGCAAAGGACCATGGGAATTATGGCCAACCCAGGACTCAGACAGACTCAGAACTTGTGTGCGTATTTGCAACCCAGATAGCTAGACGCGATCAAAACCCCCGCTCATTTGCATTTTAATGGCCCATTTCCCCAGAACAAAAGAACTGTACTCTTTAACCGATACAGATACAGACTAAGCGACGCCACTTCCCTTTACTCAGAGAGCCCAAACAGCCAAGGTCATGACCGCTAAGGACAACGCCCAGCCATCAAGACACCTGCCCCTTTATTGGCCAAAATCGAAGGCAGTGATTGAAGCCTGTCGAATTATTGGGTCCAAGTTAAGGACCACCCCAAATAACGCGAAATCCCAGAGGGATAAGCAGAGACACAGCCATGTGCTTGGTCTCTCTTGGATCTGGCCTATGCCAACTCAAGTGCAGCATAACGACCAGACAGACAAGTTCAAGACTAACGATCGCTACTAGACGGATGAGCCCAGCAGAAACAGAGCCACTTCTTCCACCCAGCCACGCAAGATCCGGACAAAGGCCTTGTCCATCTGCATAAAGCCGGTTGCCCTGAAGTTAAATATAGGTTATTGTAGTTGTTAGGTGGTAGTTTAACTTGTAGTATTTTGTGTTGCATGTCAAAGTAATCCTTGTGTGTAAATAAACCATCTTTGAACTTGAATTGACTAACTGGTTGTGTGGTCCTTTGATCGATATCCGGTAAAGCCTTGTGATGGTATCATTTGATACCTGGCAACTCTAAAGAGCATCATTATTAATTGGCAACATTATTGGTGACTCTGATGGCGATTGGCAACAACCAGCACCACCTGTCAATCGAGGACCTGTCGGCAGGGCATGACATCAAAGACTGCGTCTGAGCAGGGTTCCCAGGTATCAGCTGCTCTTGTCTTTCTAGATGGTAGTGATTGTGGGTTTGGAAGCTGTTGTCTAAGGAATCTTGGTGAGTTACTGCAGTGCATCCTGTAGATAGTACGTACGGCTGCCACTGTTAGTCGATCGTGGAGAGTTTGAATGTTTTTTGTGAAAGGGTTAGCAATCAAACGGGCTGCTTTTGGCCTGGATGGTGTTGAACTTGTTGAACATTGTTGGAGCTGCATTCATCCAGGCAAGTGGAGAGTATTCCATTACACTCCTGACTTGTGCCTTGTAGATGGTGGACAGGCTTTGAGGGTGGTCAGGAGATGACTTACTGGACATAGGATTGCTAGCCTTTGATCTGCCCTGGTAGCCCCAGTAGTAATGTGGTTAGTTCAGTTTCTGATCAATGGTAACCCCAGGATGATGATAATGGGGAATTCAGCGATGGGAGCGTGACTGAATGTCAAGGGGTGATGACCAGATCCTCTCTTGTAGGAGATGGTCATTGCCTGACACTTCTGTGGCACAAATGTAACTTGCCACTTGTCAGCCCAAGCCTGATATTGTCCAGGTCTTGCTGCATTTGGACATAGACTGCTTCATTACCTGAGGAGTTGCAAATGGTGCTGAACATTGTGCAGTCACCCACAAACATTCCCACTTCTGACCTTATGATGGAAGGGAGGGTATTGATGAGCAGCTGAAGATGATTGGGCCGAGGACACTACCCTGAGGAACTCCTGCAGTGATGTCCTGGAGTTGAGATGATTGACCTCCAACCACCACCATCTTCCTTTGTGCCAGGTATGAATCCAACCAGCGGAGAGTTTCCCCCCTGATTCCCATTGACTCCAGTTTAGCTAGGGCTGCTTGATGCCAAAATTGGTCAGCTGCTTCCTTGATGTCAAGGGCAGCCACTCTCACCTCACCTCTGGCATTCAGCTCTTTTCTCCATGTTTGAACCAAGGTTGTAATGAGGTCAGAAGATGAGTGACCCTGGCGGAACCCAAACTGAGTGTCTGTGAGCAGGTTATTGAAGAGTAAGTGCCGCTTGATAGCACTGTTGATGACTCCTTCCATCACTTTGCTGATGATGGAGAGTGGACTGATAGGTCAGAAATTGACTTGGTTGGATTTAGCCTGCTTCTCGTGTACAGACACACCTGGGCAATTTTCCACATTGCCGGATAGATGTCAGTGTTGTAGCTGTACTCGAACAGCTTGGTTTGGGATGCAGCAAGTTCTGGAGCACAAGTCTTCAGTGCTATTGCTGGGGTATTGTCAGGGCCCATCACCTTTGCAGTATCCAGTGTCTTCAGCCAGACTGACATTTGTGATGCTGGGGACCTCCGGAAGAGGCCGGGATGGATCATCCGTTCGGCACTTCTGGCTGAAGATTGTTGCGAATGCCTCAGCCTTGTCTTTCGCACCTATGTGCTGGGCTAGTCCATCATTGAGGATGGGGATATTTGTGGAGCCTCCTTCTGCAGTGAGTTGTTTAATTGTCCACTACCATTCACAGCTGCATGTGGCAGAACTACAGAGCTTAGATCTGATGTGTTTGTTGTGTAATTGCTTCGCTCTATTACCTGCTGCTTAAGCTGTTTGGCACTCAAGTAGTTCTGTGTTTTATCTTCAGCAGATCAACGTCTCCTTTTGTTGGTGTGCCTGATGTTGCTCCTGGCATGCTCTCCTGCGCTCTTGATTGAACCAGGGTGGATCCCCTGGCTTGATAGTAATGGGAGAGTGAGGGATATGCCATGAGGTTGCAGATTGTGGTTGAATACAATTCTGCTGCTGCCGATGGCCCACAGTGCCTCATGGATGCCGAGGCTTGAGTTGCTAGATCTGTGCGAAATCTATCCCATTTAGCACAGTGGTAGTGCCACACAACACGATTGAAGGCATCAGGCATCCTTAATGGGACTTTGTCTCCACAAGGATTGTGTGGGTGTCACTTCGACCGATCACTATCATGGACAGGTGCTTCTGCAACAGGGGCAGGTAATAGGCGGAACAACCCCCCCCCCCCCCCCCCCCCCCCCCCCCCCCCCCCCCCTCTCTCTCCCAGGCCGGAGAACTCGCCCTGTGGGTTAATTTATACACTTTAATTGTAGATGGTAAAGCTATTTCTTTGATGATAATGTGGTAGGACGGCACGGTGGCACAGTGGTTAACATTGTTGCTTCACAAGGAAGGGTCCTGGGTTTGATTCCTGGCTTGGGTCACTGTCTGTGCGGTGTCTGCATGTTCTCCCCTTGTCTGCGTGGGTTTCCTCCGAGTGCTCCAGTTTCCTTACTGGGCTGCTATCCTAACAATTATGTAAAATTTGTTAATTACAGTAAGAACATAGTTTGTTTCTCATCAAACATCTTGTTAATTACAGTAAGATCAAACTTAAATATTATGTTTCAAATAGAGGGTGGTGTCTGTAATGAGCTGCCTGAGGCATTAGTAGAGGCGGGTACAATTTTGTCTTTTAAAAAGTATTTAATCAGTTATATGGATAAAATGGGTATAGAGGGTTATGGGCCGAATGCAGACAATGTAGACTAGCTTAGTGGTAAAAACTGGGCGGCATGGAGAAGTTGGGCCACAGGGCCTATTTCCATGCTTTAAACCTCTATGATTCTATGATCAGTACATATCATCAGTTCATGAGTACTCAGCCATCATCGCTGATAGATTCCAACCCACAACTAAGGTTAAACTGACAAGTCTGTAGTTACCTAGCTTCTTCCTCCCTTTTTAAATAATGAAAGTTCAAGGGAAAAAGTTAAGTTAGAAACAGTAAATTATTCTTTGGACTAATGCTGTTGACAGGTGGAATATATTATCATCAACAAGACTATTCTCACCTCTACCTACATGTGACTTTGGACGTGCTTGATAACATTGGGCATAAAAAGGAGAAAATGGTTTTCTTGTCGGTATATTATTCACATTGAAAAGCAAGATGCTATGATTGTTATTGGTCTTGCGATGCATAGGGGCAGCACGGTGGCGCAGTGGGTTAGCACTGCGGCCTCACGGCGCCGAGGTCCCAGTTTCGATCCCGGCTCTGGGTCACTGTCTGTGTGGAGTTTGCATGGTTTTGCGTAGGTTTCGTCTCCTCAACCCAAAAGATGCGCAGGGTAGGTGGATTGGGCACGCTAAATTGCCCCTTAAGTGGCAAAAAATGAATTGGGTATTCTAAATTTTAAAAAGGTTTTGCGATGCAAGATATTCTTCAAGCAATTTGCATCCCCTGGTTCCCAGTCCTGAGCAACATTGCCCTTGTCTCCATATTCGGAGCATAATTGAAACAGGCAAGCTGCTGGAGAAGGTCTGCCTTATTCAATGATCCCTTCCACCCACAAGCAGTGTGCCTACCCTCACACCACCCCTTAATGTTGAAACCACCATGTTGAGGATGACAGCTGGGAACCTATGATAGGAGATTTGACAGGAGAAAACACCCGCCAGAAATCTCACTCTTCTTAGACCTTGCAGCTCATCCGCCCAGCCTTGATCTCCCATAGTGACAGTGGGCCCATTTAAACTGTTCCAGAATGACCAAGGCCTCTTGTGCAGTCACCTAACATCAGTGGGGTCACCAAGACTACCCAGGCTGCAGTAGTGGTGCAGTCCAAACAATGGCTCACGTTGTCAAGCAGGGTCCGCTGATTAACCTTGAAGACAGACTTTAAAAGCTCCCTCTGACGAGGATGCTGCTTGGTTCTGTGACTATACACACAATAAACAAATAAATGACAATGAAATGAATTGTCTACCAATTTGTCATCTGTTTATTCTATGGGATATTACACAAGTGAAAAAATACATTATAACACATTTTCTGCATTTCACAGATGAAGCAGCCGATATTATTCATTTAGGAAAGTCTATGAAGAGAATTTCAGATTCCCAGCTCATTGGACAATATGGAAATGGATTGAAGTCGTAAGTTTCAGAGAGGTTTAATTTTGCAGAAAAAAAGGTTCCGCTCTTTGAGTTGGACGGTAAAGAAAATTAAGTTGGTTTCCAGTTTTTTTCCTCTTTAGATTATTGCTTCTGAGTTGCTGGGACCTGGAACTCATAGTCATTACAGTAAAAAAGGAAGCCACTAGGTTAATCAAGTCCATATCAGCACCCTAGAGAAATACAGTTTGTCTCTTTGTGACCATACAGGCACAGTTGGTAGTGGGATTGCTTGCATCACTCCACCCCCACAGGTGCAAAAGGTTACAGACTGCCATATGACCATCAAGACACCTGCAAAACAGTCAGGAGCATTCATTTTTTTGTAATAAATGTTTTTATTAAGGACTTTTCATATTATACAGGACAAAGGTAAGCATGAACATACATTGAAAACAAAAGAAAAAATATATAAATCAGTCATCTTCCGTTATTTGCAACGGTTACAGCTTCTCGTTTTACGTTCTCCGTAGACATTTAGTTCTAAAGAGAAAATGCTGGAAAATCTCAGCAGGTCTGCCAGCATCTGTAGGGAGAGAAAAGAGGTAACGTTTCGAGTCCAGATGACCCTTTGTCAAAGCTATAAGACAGAGAAAGTGGGAATTATTTATTTGTAGCTGGTTCCCCTGTTTCGCTCTTCCCCTTTTCTTCCGGAACCCCCCTCCCCTCTAGTCATCTGGCATGCTTTCATTCCTCATCAGCTCTTATATCCTGTTCTGTTAGGTTGGAGTGATGCTGTCTATTTTGTTATTCGATGGGCATGGTTGGGCTCCATGCCTCTTTGTTCCCCCTCCTTTCCCCTTTCATTGTTATATTGTGACTACCCTCTCTTTTTTGGCTTATTGGCTGTTGGCTACACACAGGCCTTGGAACAACTGGGTGAATGGTTCCCATGTTTTTGTGGAAGCCCTCTTCCAACTCCTGGCTGGCGAATTTGGAGAAATTCCAATAGGTCGGACAACCAATCTGCAGCTTTGGGTGGTGCTGCTGATCGCCAGTCGAACAGGATTTTCCGGCGGGCGATTATGGAGGCAAAGGCAACGGCATCGGCCCTCCTCATGAAGAGATCTGGCTGTTCTGATACCACGAAGACTGCCACCCTTGGGAAAGGCTCCACCCTGATCCCCACCACTTTGGACATTGCCTCGAAGAAGGCTGTCCAAAACCCAACAAGTCTGTGGCAAGACAAGAACATGTGGGCGTGGTTGGCCGGCAGCGCCGGCCCTAGGGTTGCTGGCGCCACGGGCAAGCTGAACTTCGGCGCCCTTCGGGGGGGTGCGGGGCCGGGGGGGGGGGGCGGGGGGGGGGGGGGGGGGCCGGGGCGGGGGGGGGGGGGGGGGGCGGAGGGGGGAGGCGGGGGCGGGGGGGGGGGGCGGAGGCGGGGGGGGGCCGGAGGGGGGCAGAGGGGGGTGGCCGGAGTGACCACCAGCGAGCCTGGATCCATCCGCCATGTTTGTGCGGGGCGGCCTAAGGGAGGGCGGCCACTGCGCATTGCGCTGGTTGGCACCGGCCCAACTGCGCATGCGCGGGACCCGCACTCCTTGATGGCGCCCCCTAGCACATGGCGCCCCGGGCGACCTGACCGAGTTGCCGGTACCCCTTGAGCCGGCCCTGTTGGGCCGGACCTCCTTCGCATTTTCCTCCACCTCCGGGAAGAACCTGCTCATTTGGGTTCCAGTTAAATGGGCTTTGTGTACCCTTTCAGCTGCATTAGGCTTAGCCTTGCACAAGTGGAGGTGGAGTTGAACCTGTGTAGTGATTCGCTCTAGAGTCCCCACCCTAATCCAAACCCCAAGTCTTCCTCCCATAGATGTTGCCACAGTTCCCCTTCCCTAGGATGTCGATTTCCAGTAGGTCTAACAATGACTGTCCTCGTTTCCCTGCATAAGAGGTTTTTGTCCTACATGTATCTTAGCTTGTTCTCCCCTGTCAACTGGAACTTCTCTGTTAGTTCCTCGAGTGATGTCAATCAGTTGTAGTCCCTAACTGTCAGCGTCCACACCCCCCCCCCCACCACCACACATCCTGTCTCCACCTTTTGAAGGTAGCGTCCATTGTCACGGGCATAAACCTGTGGTTGTTGCAGATGGGGACCTTATCGAATATTTTGGTTAGCCCAAAATGCTGTTACTTTTGGGTCCACGACCGGAGGGTTGCTATCACCACTGGGCTCGTTGAGCATTTATTTAGTGGGGATGGAAGTGTTGCCGTGGCCAGGGCGCAGAGAGAATTCACTCTGCAGGAGCCCTCCTCCATGAACACCCACTCAGCTTCTAACTCCTTTATCCATCCCTTCACCCTCTCTGCGGTTGCCTCCCAGTTGTAATAATGCAGGTTTGGGATGGTTCTCGTTCTCTTCAGTACCTTTTGGGGATCCTCGGGTAACCTCCCACATATATACACACACATACACACACACAAACTCTATGATCAGCTGAAGAAGGCCTTGTGGATGTGGGTGGGGGTGGTTCCAAACAGGAAGAGGAACCTGGAGAGTACATTCATCTTGATCTTCTGTCCCATCTCTGAAGGTTCTTTTTTATTTCTTCCACCAGACTGGTCAGGTTCCATTTGTGGATCCCTGTCCAGTCATGAAAGATTTGGATCCCCAGGTAGCGGAATTTGTGTTGGGTCTGTTAAAAGGCATTCCCTCCAGCTCTGCTCCTACCCTTGCGGGTTCACCGGGAAAACCTCATTTTTGCACAGGTTGAGTTTGTAGCCTCAGAAGGCTCCAAACACTTTCAAGAGCACCATGATTCATTTCAAGCTGCTTCGCGGGTCAAGGATGTAGAGGAGCAGGTCATCCATATAGAGCGGTAGGATCTTTCACGTCTACGTTTAGCAGTGAAATGCATCTGCATTCTGTTGGGTCTTTGTCTTCCTTGGGTATCAGCGGGATTGAGGCTTGTGCTAGTGTAGGCGGCAGGGTGCCTCCCGCCAGCAAATCTGTGAACATCTCACGCTGGTGTGGGGCCAGTGCTTTGTAGAAGTCTGGTCCCGGTGCCTAATCCGCCTGCTTAGAATTGATGCTCTCTATGATTTCTCCCAGTTCTAGCTGTGCTTCCAGCCCCCGTTTCCTATCCTCCCCATGACTGGCATGCCCAGTCCATCAAGGAACTGCTTTATCCTCCAGTTCCCTGTTGGTGGCTTGGAGGTGTTCAGCCCCTGGTAGAAGCTCTCAAATGCTTCGTTGACCCTTTTCTAACTCCGCTAGTAGGTTGCTTCGCTGTCCCTAACCTGAGCTATTTCCCTTGTGGTTGCCTGCTTTCTCAGTGGTTTTTCTCCATGCTCATACAGGGTCCCCTGTGCCTGGTGGAGGTGGTGCACTGCTTTCCTCGTGGAGATCAGGTCGAAGTCCATTTGTAACTTTTCCTCTCCACTAGGAGCTATACTGTCGGAGCCTCGGAGTATCGCCAGGTCTACTTCCAGTATGGAGTTAAATAGCTGTTGCCTAGCCACCCTCTCTGCCCTAACTCTTCATGCTTTGTAGGATTTAACTTCATCCCTGATCACAGCCTTCAGCGCCTCCCAGAACATGGAGGGCAGGCCTCACCATTCCGGTTATAAGTAATATACTGTTCTTTCATCTGTGATATTTTATCGCAGAAAGCCTTATTGGCCAAGGGGAGCGTTGGGCAGGGCCTGTCTGCAACCTCACAGCCACATAATATGGAACGTAGTCGCAGATTACAATCGCGAAGCACTGATTTCCCTTCTAAAAAGAAGTCGATCTGTGAATACACATTGTGTACCTGGAAGAAGAAGAAGAACCTCCTTTTCCCCCTGGGTGGAGCGCCATGGGTCCACGCCCCAGCTGCTCCGTGAATATGCCGAGTTCTTTCACCGTGTTGGACGTCTTTCCTGTTTTGGGATTCAACCTGTCTATCCGTGGGTCCTGTACATAGTTGAAGCCCGTCCGTCCCCGTCCGTCCCCCCCCCCCCCCCCCCCCGGCCCCGCCCATGATTAGCCGATGCGTGTCTGTGGTGGGAATTGCCACCATGGTCTTTTTTTATAAACTCTGTGTCCGTCCCAGTTGGGAGCATACACATTGACCAGGACTTACCGGTGCACCCGTCAGGACACCGCTGACCATGACGTTACATCCCCCTGGGTCCGTAACTGTCCTTGTCGTCGTTACATCATCTACTTATTTAGCAGTGTGGCTGACCCCCGGCTTTCGTCCCATAACAGGAATGATAGGTCTGTCCCACCCAGCCCTTCCTTACCCACAGTCAATCCTTCTCTCAGGTGCGTCTCTTGGAGGAAGATTATATTGGCTTTCATACTTTGCAGGTGGGCGATGGCTCGGATTCTTTCACTGGGCCATCAAGTCCTCTGACGAGCTGAGTGACTATACTGATGGGGGGGGGGGGGGGTGTTTGTCCCCCTCCTTCTGCAGGATTAACCATACTTACCTGGTGGATGGGCCCTTGCACCCTGGGGTTTCCTTGTTTGGGTGCCATCTAAAATGGCCACGGTCACCGTTCTCTTAATGAAGCCTGATCCCTGCCTCCAGGGTTTCCCATTGTCAGGGCCACCCAACGTTGCCGCCAACTGTGTGTATGCCATGTGGGTGCGCCCCTGCACTCCGGGGTTTCCCTTTGTTGAGGGACCCTCCAAAGTGGTTGCTTGCAGCGCCACCTTGTTCCAAGTATGTCCTGCCGTAGCCAGCTGAATGTCCTTCTTCTCTTTGCTCCACCCCCGCTCCGCTCTTTTCCCTCTGTTCCTGCCCATCGTCATCCCCCTGTTGCTGATATCTGGGCCCCCCCCCCCCCCCCCCCCCCCCCCCCCCCCCCCCCCCCAACCACCACACCCCTTGAGGGAGATGCGCTATAGCCTCTCTTTCCTGCACACTTCCTGGTGCTAGTCAGGTGCCCCCCCCCCCTCGCGGGGTTAGTTGTGTGTCCTCCCATCGCCCGTTTTCTGAGCTCCCTAACTGCTCCCCTCGCCCTCTCCTGCACCCTGCTGCCCTCGCTCTTCCCTTTTTCATCTCTCTTCCCCAGACGAGGCAGTGAGGTCCGGCAAAAATTGTTCATCAAGTTGGTTCACAGTTAGAAAATTAACAAGTGAAGTCTCTTCCAATGATATCTTCACCGCTGTCCCTGCTGCCATTTCTCCAGTCCATAGGGACCGTGAAAAAGTGCTCCCTGCCTTGGAATGTGACCCAGAGTTTGGCCAGGTACAGCATCCCAAACTTTACACCGTTCTTGAACAGGGCAGCCTTCGCCTTGTTGAATTCTGCCCGGCGCTTGGCCAGGTCAGCCCCAATGGCGCCTTGATTGGTTTTCCTGGTATTTGGTTTTCCCCTTCAGACTTCACTATGTCGTAACCAACCTTGCTACTCCATTTGATCATCGCCCTGGTCTTTTACGGCCTTGTCCAGCTCTTTGATGGTTTTTTCGTGAGCTACTAGTCATCTCTCCACTTTGTCCGGGGCCACCTGTATGGTCGCCAGAGCTTCTGCGACCACACCCCTGACTGTAGCTTTGATGTCGGCTTCGTCTCTTGTGTTCTCTCAGTTCCCTAGAGAGAAACATCTCCCACTCATCCCCTGGCATTGTGGGGGGGGGGGGGGGGGGGGGGGGGGGGCTCCTTGTGCGGCAGATCGGACCTTCCTGTTCTGGGGGGGCCCGAGTTTCGCCGCCTTGTGCCCACCAGCTCAGCCATTTGTTTCTCCTGGCTTTTTCCACTCCTCGTTAACACGTGGCCTCTGGAGTGGCTGTTGTTCAGCATTTCCCTTCACGTTGCTGATGGTTGAGGTGTGGGGATGTTTTATCTTTCGTATTAGCGGCCTATTTTTGAGTACGTGGGAGGAGAGCCACTTGATGTGCGACTTCCCATCACGGGAGGTCAGTCAGGGGCGTTCATGAACAAGAAGAGATTCCACTGAACATTATAGTACTGGTCTGTGTATGGTATTTGGGCTACTGCTATGACTGCCATTCTTAGGTACTCACGAGTACTGTAGCTGCTAATGCCACTGGAGACACTGTGGATGGTTCATGGGAGACAAAGGCTATCGTTTTGAAGAAATGGTGGCTGACATCTACTCATAAGCCTTTTGAAGGAGACACAGAGGCAATACAACCAATGCCATCTCCGCACTAGAGCCATCATTGAGCAGACCATTGGACTGCTTAAATGCAGTTCTGGTGCCCTGACCAGTTAAGAAGCCAGTGGTTAGTGTCATAATGTCCACTCATGTTTGTAATGAGATGCAGACAGGCAGTGATTGACACACAGGATGACCAATGAACACACAACACAGAACAACCAATCACCAGACAGGACACCACCACTATAAAGCCCACAGGGCATTAAGAGTCCCGCTCTTTTCGGGACCCAGCCACTGAGACAGTCAGAGTGCACAAGTCAGTGGGCATGATGGCCATGTGGTAGCTAGTAGGTCTGGTCGAGCCAGTAAGAGAGGTCATCAGTAGGATTAGTAGAGTGTCAACCCACAGCTGAACGTGAACAGCAGTTCATAGTTAAATAAAACAGTGTTGGATCATCTCCCGTGTCAGACGTTTGTTTCTAGCTTCCCTGCATCCAGTTGCAGTCGATGTCGAACCAACCTGCCTAACACATCAGTTAGCACTGTTGCTTCAAAGCGCCAGGGTCCCAGGTTCGATTCCTGGCTTGGGTCACCATCTGCGAAGAGCCTGCATGTTCTCCCTGTGACTGCGTGGGTTTCCTCCGGGTGCTGCGGTCTCCTCCCACAAGTCCCAAAAGACATGGGCCGCGACCCCCCCCCCCCCCCCCCCCCCCCCCCCCCCCTTTCAGAATCACCGGTCGCCGTTTTTCACGGCGGCTGCCGATTCTCCGGCCCGGTTGGGCCGAGCGGCCTGCCGTTCCCGACCGGCTCACGACGGCGGCAACCACACCTAGTCGCTGCCATCGTGAACATGGGCGCCAAATGCTCGTTTGTGGCTTGTGGGGTGCGGAGAGGGGAGTGAGCACCACGGGCGTGCTCAGGAGGGGACTGGCCCGCGATCGGTGCCCACCGATCGTCGGGCCGGCATCTCAAAGGGACGCACTCTTTGCTCTCTGCCGCCCCGCAAGATCAAGCCGCCATGTCTTGCGGGGCAGCGAAGGGGAAGACGGCAACCGCGCATGCGCGGGTTTGAGCCGGCCAACCTGCGCATGCGGGCCTGATGTCACTTAGGCGCCGCCGTCGCGTCATTCTCGGCGCGCCGCCTTGATGCTTGCGGCCGAGATTTACGGAGCGCCGCTCCTAGCCCCCCGGGTGGGGGTGAATAAGGTGCGAGGAGCGGCCCCCGAGGCCGCCGTGAAAATCGGCCGAGTTGACGACGGCCTTCCCGATTCATTGCGGGAGCGGAGAATTCCACCCATGCTGTTAGGTGAATTGGACATTCTGAGTTCTCCCCCAGTGTACCGAACAGGCGCCTGAATGTGGCGACTAGGGGCTTTTCACAGTAACTTCATTGTAGTGTTAATTTAAGCCTACTTGTGACAACAAAGATTATTAAAGATTATTAAATTATTAAGGGTTCCCGATAGAATTCTCTCTTCAGGATGTGTCATCAGAGGATGGAGTGATCTGCTACACTCTTCAATATGCCTCTCCAGTGAGGTGTGGGCAGAAGTTAAGGAAAGAAGATGAACGGCACATTATCTAGGAGGAGGATGACTTAGCGGAGCAAGGTGACCTAGTCTTGTCAGGACCTCCAGAGATCCGGTAAAGCCTCAATCAGGATGGAAGAGATACTTGGGCAACACTGATTCAGGCATGTCTCCCACATTCTGGGAGGTGAGGGTTCATGACCCCACCTTTTCCACAGTGAAGGGTGCAAATCCAACCTCGTAATCTGATTAAGCTGCATCTCCTCTTGTCATTATCAGTGTCTGCAGAGTTGAAGTAGGTCCTTGGAGCTCCTGGTTTTGTATGAAAGAAACCAGGGAGCTCCATCTCCATCACCGGAAGAGGTTCAAATCTTTTTACCCTGCGTTGGGCATGTGCCCTTCACTCTCACGCATGTCCTGCCACTGGTTAATTCGAGGGCCATCTTCTCTGTTGTCAGAATAACCAGATTTGGTGCAGTACCTTCTGACCAAGCCCTTATTTCGGGCATTATACGCACACTTCTCCTTCAAGGACAAAAGGGTGAGAGTTGAGACAAAAGTGTACCCCCTCACTCCATCCAACTGCACAAACGTGATACAAAATTGCATTAAAAGCAATCCAAAGAAGGTTCTCTCAGCTGATTCCTGGTATGAAGAGATTTTATGAAAAAAGTTGAACAGGTTCGGGCTACCCATTAGAGTTTAGAATGAGGTGATTTTATTGAAACATTCAAGATCCTGAGGAGACATGACATGGTGGATGTTGGGAAGATGTTTCCAGAGGTGGGAGAGACTAGGAGCGTGATTCAATAGGTACATTTCTAAGTGTCATTCGGCCGCAATTGGCGGTTGGGAATTTGAGGGGTGACAGGCGACCGATGCCAGGAGAGAGGTGGTTAGCTTACCCTTTCAGCTTGGTGGCAGTCATTGGTCATCTTCCTGCATTGTACAGCAGTCCTCCTTGTCATGCTGACCGCCGCTGCTGCTGCCTCCTAAGCGGCATCGGTGGCCCTGCTGCTGGCCCTCCAACCACCTCTGGGGAATTGGATGACTCGTTTGGCATCGACTGCACCCAGAAGTCTGGCTAGGTTAGGTCGGCATCCCCAAAGAGAGGAGCAGATCTGCACGCTGCCATGTTTGTATGTTGACTGGGAGTGAAGAGTGAGGGAGCGTTTAAAAGCAGCCCCCTCTTGTTAGCAATGATACTCTGAGACGCGGGTCCAGCGAATCAGATGGCCAGACAGTCTGTAATGGCGATAAACTTGTGGGGGCTCATTTCTGCCACTAAGTGTCATTAGATATGGATGATGATCTTGCTGGCACGGCCGTCGGGAAACACCCTGCCAATTGCACCCAAAATTACACACATTTTTTCGTTAATTTGCGTCCTGGTAGCTTTTAAGTTTAATTTATATTTAGAAGTGGAAATTTTGTTTTAAAGTGAAACCAAAACTCACCTGCATGCTAATGAGGTTTTATGAGGTTCTTAAAGGGAAGTTAAAACAATCAACGTTAACACTGCCGTAGCAGGGGCTCAGAGAGAGGAACCAATAATGACAGAGAAAACAGAAAAGTAGTTTCAGTTCACTTGAACGTAGTTACCAGAAGAAGCAGCACAGGAGAGGGACAGATTGCACGTCTCAAACTGAAGCTGTCAAAACTAGGAGGTGGAACGGAGAAAGGCCCCAAGATGAATTTCTAGATAAAGTAAAAGAACAGAATCTGGAAAAGGTCCTATTTAGAGAAGTGAGGAGCAGAGGAAGACCCTCTGCTTAAAAGAAAGAAAGTTGCAGGAAGCAGACTTAAAACAAAATAGGCTTGCAAGAAGCCAGTAGGTCAGAGGGGACAGCCAAAGGTTGGTGACTCTTCTGTGGGCCTGTGAAGCAGTGATCTTCTATTGGTACAACTGAGTATCTGAAATTGTGTGGTAGGTGAAGCTTGAGTCCACGTGACAATCCAGGGAGAGGAATATTGCAATGAGTGACCTAAACCCTGGAGGTGGATCCTTGGTGAAGGCGTCTGAGAGAGTGTCATTTGGGAGAAGATTCCAAAGGGAATTCTTTGAGGGTAGAGTTTGGAAACCTGAGTTAAAAGGCAGGGCTTCTGTCACCAATTGGCTCAGTGACACATGTTTTGGGAGAGATGTGAAATCTGTAGAAGTAGTTTTGGTTGACATCTGTCACTTGATTTCAGAGTGTTGGGGTGTCTGATTGCAGGTCCCCTGTTGGTTTACATGGACTTGGCATGACCACTCACTTTTGGCCTGGAATTCAACAATGATCTGAGGGATTTAGTGAGTGTTATATGAGCAGCTGCTATAGCCTCTCCAATGGTGAGGCACTTCACTGGAGCTGCCTACCTCTGACTGGCAGGCAGCTCTCAGCAGGTGGGAATCTTTGATCCTGGGAAAGGCCTGCCATGGTCCTTTCAACTCCCTGCTTGACAGGTGACATGGGGCTCTCGCTAGCTTTTCAGATGCCAAGACCCCAAAAACCTCTACAAGATTCTGCCCGATGGCCACATTTTAAGAAATTGTTCCTCTTACCATTTCGGTTGAAGCTCCCTGGTCTAACATTTTTAAGAATTTATCCACAGATTTGGGTCACTGTGCTCTCTTGATACATTGAGAAATTCACCATCTAAAGTACATTGTATTTTGTTCGTGTTCCCAAAATGTACGACTTGACTAATTTTCTGTACTGAACTGTTTACCGCTACTTTTTCCATCAGACATATCTACTCAGCAGTGACAAACATAATGAGGGTCAGTTCAATTTCTGCAGATTCTTCTAACTTTGTAGCCTGACAACCAAATAATAAACTACACAAACAAATCAAGGCTAGTCCATTAACTTGTGTTACTCAATACTGTTTGAAATAATTGTTTCTTTCTTGCAGTGGATCAATGAGAATAGGTATGGATTTCATACTGTTTACCAAAAAAGACAATACCATGACTTGCATCCTCATGTCTCGAACATTTTATGAGAAAGAAGGTATTGACGAGGTAAAGGAGGAACTATTTTATTTTCACTTTTTTTCTCTCAAACTGACCCCATAATTGCATTGTACCATGACCATGTACCATACCATCAGTACCATGACGCATCCTGGATTTAGAAGAACACGAGAGTACAAGTAGAATATCTACCATAAAATAATTGTCCTTCATATAACTGGGCCAATCAAAACATACATGCTTTTGACATATTGGGCACAATCTGTTGGCCACGTTGTACCCCAATGGGAGCGTGACTTGGCCGGTAGATGCCTTATGAAGCCACCGCGGGTTTCTCAATAGCCACAACACCTCACAAGGTGTCAGGATCATGAATCGACCCAGAATGATGGGACCAAGCCACACTCCCATACACAGGCCATAAACCTACTTGAGGCCTTCTTTCCCAGCATCTTCCGGCCATCGCCGGGCGCCGTTCAGTACCGGTCCACACTGGACCGGCCAGAACGGCACCCAGGGGGGTTTCCCAAGCCATCGGAGGCCCTTGGGTGGCCAGGAATAGTGCAGGGTGGCCCCCTACCCCTCTCCCTAGAATGTGGGCACATTGACACTGCCACCATGGCACTTCCAAGATGCGTGGGTAGCACTTCCAAGCCGGCAAGCGCACTGCCAGGGAGGCAGTGCAAGGTGCCCTGGTGCAAGTGTGGCACTGTTAAGGGTCAGGGCCCGAGGGGGCCATGCCCCTTAAAGGAAGGTGGAGGGGATGTATGAAGGGTGTGGGGTTGCAGGGCAGGTAAGAAGGGGCCTCTGAGAGGTTTTTTCAACAATTAGTTTATTTAAAAATATGAGGACTTTTATAAATCAGAATGGAGATATTCAACATTATATAAATATTAAATTACTTTTTTCTAGGGCCACTGGAACTGTACAACGGGTAACTACTAGCTTAGTACAGTTAAAAGTCCAGTGTCTTTTTTTAAAATTTAGAGTACTCAATTCTTTTTTTTCCCACTTAATGGGAAAATTTAGTTTGGCCAGTTCACCTCCCTTGCACATCTTTTTGGGTTGTAGGGGTGAGCCCCACGCAGATGCGGGTAGAATGTGTAAACTCCATGTGGACAGTGACCCTGGACCGGGATCGAACCAGGGCCCTCTGTGCCCTGATGCAGCAGTGCTAACCACTGCATCACAGTGCTGCCCCTTTGAGAGGTTTGGGAGGTGAGGAGGGGTGACGAGTCGGAGTCCTGGAAGGAGGAGGCCTGTAAGGGGGTGTGGAGAGACCCCAGAGACCCCATAGCAGGGTGTCCTCATTTAGGAGGGATGGGGGGGGGGGGGGGGGGGGGGGGGGGGTAATGCCCATGTGTGTGAGGAGTTACATTGCCCATGGGTGGGAGGCATGGAGGACATACCAGCTCACTTAAGAGATCGAGGCACCCTTTCAAAATGTCGACCCGATTTCGGAGTGATCCCAGTGATGAAAAAGTGTGGGCTAAACCGGTAAGAATCACCGCAGGACCCAACAAAGTGCCTAAGGGCTCGATTCAACTAATTGGGAACAAAGTCTAACAGCGAGCGTGTTTCCTGGTGCTCACAATTGTATAATGGGCCTCAAAGGGAATGCCCTTGTTTGTACATTGCAACGCCTTGCGAGATTGCGTTGGATTTTGCGTGGTGTTGCGCGTTGGGTAGATCCCGGGAACGGAACTATCCAGTTTGTATCGGCCACGCTGTGCCAAGCTGCTTTTTGGGTGCAGCGTGGCCACTGGATCACATCCCAAGTGTCGTGGGTAGCGGTGGGGAACTCGCCAACGGAGCTGACGGGAAACTCCCAGCAAAACTCGCCACAAATGAAACCTTTCCATTAAATCGCGGCCATTAAGTGGTTAATGAACCTTCAGAACAAACAGTATGTTTACAATAGTTACAATATTTACCAATCATTTTAATGCCAAAAACATCAAAAATATTCTTGTGCTAGCTACCTATTTAAACATTTAGTTGATCTTAGAAACACATTCACTCACTTGTTACTTGGTGAACCAATGCCATGGAACTTTATTTTTCTGCTGACTGTGGACTCTGTGTACAGTCAGCTACGGTGATCTCATTCAAAATCCTTTTAAAGTGGGAACACGATATGAGCATGTACAGTATTAGAGAAGTCCATTTGAATGGTCTCATTGCATTGAAATTGACCTCCATTCATAGTATCAAAACACAGGCAATGGTTGTGGTCCAAGCCTGAAGGACTTTTGGCTCAGTGGGTGCAAACTGAATACTTTAAAGATTTAAGCATAGCGATATTATCCTGGTGCTATCTTTTTAAATGGATCCCCTTAACGGCGGGATATAGCAATCATTTTTGGTCTTCATTTCTGGACTGCAATCAGCATATTTTGACTAGGTGTCGATCACATACATCTGTGTCACCAAGCCTCAATAGGGGAGCATAAAGAAGGGAGAGATCATGGGCTGGATTCTCTGTTTGGGAGACTAAGTCCCCAAGCCAGTGTGAAAATGGTGGTGTTTTGCCGCAGGAAAACTGGCACAAAACGACCACCGGTTCCCTGCTCCAGGGGGGCTAGCAGCCAGGCAGCGTGGAACTGCCAGCTCTTGCTGCCGATACAGCCCGGAGCATTGCCAAGTCCATGGCCGCGCATGTGCATGGTGGCGGCCTGTAGCAGCCGCGCCGTGCTTCATGGCGGACAAAGCCTGCGGCCGGACCGAAAAATAGTCCCCCCTTCAGCCGGCTCGCGGACACTGCCCCCCCCCACACACACACACACACACAGTGCCCCAAGCCCTGATTAAAGCCCCTCCTGCCCGCGGAACGGCCCTCCCCCGACTGTGGCGGGGTTGGACTGAATCCGCAGCCGCCACACTGAGTTCCCGATGGGTGAGACCATGCCATAGAGCACTCGGCCAGTCGGGGACGGAGCATCGTGAGGTGGCCTCAGGCAATGAGGACTGGAGTACCGTAGGCTGGCACTGCCCTTGCCAGCGGTATGCTCCGTGGCCCCCGCCGGCGCCCCCTTGGTGGCTATGGAGGGTGTTGCCCTTGGGTGGGCTGCCTGATGCCCCTCCGGCGGGTGGCTGCCAGTTGGGTGGTGAGGGGTATGGTGAAGGGTGGGGTGGGGGTACCCATACAGCCGGTGTCACTGCAGAACCAGGGGCCATGGTGGGTGGTCAGTGGTGTGCGCAACAAGATAGTTGCTATGGAAGCCGTGGCAATGACCATCTGTGCCTGGACACTTCCCAGTCCCGTGGGGGGTCAGCCCAGCTGCATTGCCTGTCTCCCCCCCCCCCCCCCCCCCCCCCCCCCCCCCCCCCCCCGACCCTGGAAATTTGTGATTTGGCGTCAAATCGGCGCCCGCCGCAATTTTGGTGTCAGAACCTATTCCCCGCCCAATTGCGTTTCCCAATTTCGGAGTTAGCCAATGGAGAATCCTGGCCATGATATATTCGGTGCTTTTGGTGACTATTTTATGTTGATTAGATATGAGGGAAATTATCAGATGGAATTATTAGCATTAATATTATGTATCAGAATATAAAGATGTCTTATACCCTTAATGGATGAGTTTTGCTTTTGGTTTGCCAGGTGATTGTGCCGGTGCCATCCTGGTATGCTGCAACGAGGGAACCCATAATCACCGATGAAAAGAAATTCTCCCTTGAAATTGCACTAATTCATAAATATTCGCCTTTTAAAAAGGAGTTTGATGTGATGCAACAATTTAATAAAATTACAGGAGCAAGTGGTAAGAACATCATATACAACAGAATAAATTATTCCGTCATGCAAGTTATCAAAACTTTTCAATAGTGACCGTTCTCGATGCAGAGGTCGTTGGGAAAACACAGAATATCTTCTGGCCCGACCTCATTAATATGTTGTATGTGCAAAACTTTGAAGTTCACTGGCTGAAACCAAATGTTGGGATCTTGTTATTTGACAGGATCAACCTATTTGAGGTTTGACAGAAAATAAATGCTTTCTTCAAAGAAATCATTTCTTTTCAATTTTGAATGACTGGCAGTAGTTACGTATTGAAGTTTATGGCTTATAGTCCAATATGAACCCAACAAAACCATCCCATTGCTCCATAATCCACTCCCTCCATTCTCAAAGACCCAAGAAAAAAAGGGTGGAATTCTTCTATCTGGGGACTAAGTCCAATGGTGGGGCGGGAACATGGGGCCGTTCCCGATGCAGAGGTCGTTGGGAAAACAAAGCATATCTTCTGGCCCGACCTCATTAATTATGTAGCCAGGTATTTTGCCATGTATTCCGTGGCGGGACAGGCCCGATGGTGTAAAGTCCGCTTTCATAGGTTAAGGGGGGGTTATTAGGTTACGGGTATAGGGTGGATATGTGGGTTTGAGTAGGGTGATCATTGCTCGGCACAACATCGAGGGCCGAAGGGCCTGTTCTGTGCTGTACTGTTCTATGTTCTATGTTCTATAGCCGGCATCATATTGCAAAGGTGCATAACAGCACTGACCCACTATTGAAGAAAGAAGATGGACCTCCAGAAAATGACGATGGATTTCCGGGAATATTCTGAGGCTTAAAGATGGACCTCCTGCAAGACAAAGAATCTGGAAGATCGACCGGTACTCTCTTCCCCCACCCACTGTTGTGGTGTTCTCAGGTCCAAAGTTGCTGGTGGCCTCCATTGTGAACTCCGGAGGCAGCCCTTGATATTGCTCAGGTGAGTCCAGACATCCGCATGCCATGCTGTTCCAGATGTGTTATACACCAGTGTTTTCATGGAAAATTGGGCGTGGTGGTTGAGCCTTCATCTGCATCTCATTATTGGGAAGCAAATCCGTTTCATGCCGGCCTCCAGCAGGTTTCCCATCGGCTGTGGCGGGGCAAGAGGAAAGTCCCCATTGGGAGAGCAGTGGCAATGCTGAAAGGACCAATGCAGCCAGTGAAGAAATGTCTCAAGGCACAGGGGTCGCAGGTACGGGACATGGAGAAGGTGCTGTACAACTGCTGTGATTGGGAAGAGGCGGAGTGAGGCTCCTGGGGGACCTTTGCAAGTCACTTAGGAAAAAGGTAGAGGAGCAGGAGAACAGATTCAGAAGGCAGAATTTGCGCATTGTTGGCCTACTGGAGGGTGTGGAAGGTGCAAGTTTCAGGAGATACGTCTCAAGGATGCTGGCGGGGCTGGTGGAGGCGGAGGTGCTGGACAAGGCCCCAGAGGTGGACAAGGCAAAAGCTGAGAGTGGGAGAGCCAACGCGGGTGGTGCTTGTGAGGCTCCACAGGAGGTTTTTGGAGAAGGAGAAGATCCTGTGGTGGGTCAGGGAGAGGCGGAACTGTGAATGGAAGGGGAATCATGCCCGCATTTATCAAAATATCGGTGCAGAGCTGGCAAAGAGGCGTGCCGAATTTAATAAGGACATGGCAATGTTGCACCGAAGGAGGATTCGATTTGGAGTACTGTACCCGGCGAAACTATGGATGACTTTAGATGTTTGGGAGTATTATTTGAGACGCCAGAAGAGGCCAATGACTTCATAATAGATCATAAATTGGTGGAGAACTGAATGTTGATGGGAGGCGGAGAAGCTGGAACAGCAGAGGACGGGAGATGCGGGTATTGTGGGGGGCAGGAGGGTGTTTTTTTTGGGCTGTGTGGTTGTTTGTTAATAGGCTACAAGTTTGTAGGGGGCAACTGCCCCCCACCCCCAGCAGCCGTGTGCAGGTGGGAAGTACGTGATAGTGAATGGGGTGCTTGATGGGACACCGGTGGTGCTAGTGAATATATATATGTGCCGAATTGAGAGAATGTGGAGTTCGTAAAGGGGGTGCTGGGAATGATTCCGTACCTAAACACGCATCAGTTGATTATGGGGCGCGATTTCAACTGTGTGCTGGATCAGAGGGTGGGCAGGTTGAGCCCTAAGTCAATGGAAAGGTTGACGAACCACAGGTTTAAACCGGGGGAAACGGATATCATGTATAGAAAGTGGGAGGCAGGGCTGGTGAGGGCAAAGGATTTGTACCTGGAAGAGAAGTTTGCAGGTCTGGAAGAGCTGCGGGAGAGGTTTGAGTTGCTGAAGGGAAGTGAAATCCGGTATACGCAAGTGAGGGATTTTGCGCGGAAGGAATGGAGAGGGTTTCCCAAGCTGTCGGAGTATACCCTGCTGGAGCGGTTGCTGCTCCCGGATGTGGAGGGATAAGGCAGCATTGGAGATATATATGGTTGGCTGGGAGAGCAAGGAGCTGGGGAGGGGGGAATAGGATATTGAGTGAGGCGATGCATAGGGTAAATTCGACCTCCTCGTGCGGGCGAATGAGCTTGATTCAAATCAAAGTGGTGCACATGACCCGGGCAAGGATGAGTGGGTTCTTCCAGGAGTGGTAGACGAGTGTGAGAAGTGTGGGCGAGGACCAGTGAATCACTTGCACATGTTCTGGCGCTGTGAGAAGTTGGAGAGATACTGAGAGGCGGTAATTGGGATATTAGTGAAGGTTGTGGAGGTAGAGGTCAGACTGGACCCAATGGTAACAATCTTTGGGGTGTCGGAAATGCTGGAACTGATGGGAGGGGAGGAGGGCCAATGTTGTGGACTTTGCCTCTTTAACTGCCAGGCGAAGGACATTGTTGGATTGGTGGTCGGCGACGCCACAGGGGTTGGCGGCCTGTCTGGGGGATTTATATGGTATCTTTTGGTTGGAAAAGATCAAGTTTGAATTAAGGAGATCAGCGGAGGGCTTTGAGACAAGGTGGGGATTGTTAATAACTATGTTGGAGGAATTGTTTGTCACGCGGGGAGGAGGGAGGGGAGGGGGTGAAAATAAGGGGAAACTACAAACTTTGAACTGTGGGGGAGTCGATAATTTTACTGATTTGTGTTTTTGTATTTTTGTATATGTTTGGAATAAAGTGCATTTAAAAAAAAACAAGCCGTGGGAAATTCACGCCATTGTAAAACCCATTTTATGGAATCCAGTCAAATTGAATCTGCCAGTGAACCCGAGGGAGAATTCCACAAATTCACAAGTTCCAAACAGTTCCGCAGTATTTGGCGCGATTTAATGCCAACGTCGCACATGAGCGAGAGCGCGACGGGGCTGTTAAATAGCGGGAGAGGCAAAATTGCAAAGCGCACCAGGAGCCAATCTGTTTGCGACCTAACTGACCTGCTCCCTTTGACGAAATCCAGATCTCGCCTTAGCATGGGAAGTAACCAATAATCACCACTTAAACCCAATCTCCATGCAATTAATGGGAATGACCCCTAACTATGGCCTCCCGTGCAGGTGTGTGTGGTGCATTTAGAGGGATTTCCTGTTGGCGAGCTTCAAGGCTGTCCAGATCACTCCCCCCTCACTCCCCGTCCCCCCACAACTTTGGGGAGGCTCCCGGGAACTCCCCTTCGACCCTTCTCTGGCAAGGCTGCCCCTGGGTTTGACCCCTGGAAGTACTGCCTGGCGTCCAGACACCTTGGCAATGCCAAGGTGCCAGAGGAGTACCATGCTACCACCCAGCCCTGTCCCCGACCACCCAGGGGTCTACAATGGCCTGGAAGCCACCCCCCCTCCCCCCAACAAGTGCCTGTGATATTATCATAAATGTAAGAACTGCAAGGGATAATGAAATGTCTAAGAACAGTCAGCAGAGGGAGCTAGAGCTTCACGTACATAAGACATTGATACAAAGCCTTGTGGGGGGAGAGAAGTGAAGGAGTTAGCTAGAGACAGACTGAAGTAAAGCTAGTGTGAGTACATAGAACATACAGTGCAGAAGGCGGCCATTCGGCCCATCGAGTCTGCACCGATCCACTTAAGCCTGTCACTACCACCCTATCCCCGTAACCCAATAACACCTAAATTTTTTGGACACAAAGGGCAATTTATCATGGCCGATCCACCTAACCTGCACGTCTTTGGACTGTGGGAGGAAACCGGAGCACCCGGAGGAAACCCACGCAGACACGGGGAGAATGTGCAGACTCCGCACAGACAGTGACCCAAGCCGGGAATCGAACCTGGGACCCTGGCGCTATGAAGCCACAGTGCTATCCACTTGTGCTACCGTGATGCCCATAAATGTTCAAGAAGTCTGCACATGTGTGTACGTCACAATTACGTCATGACGACGTGATTATAAGAACAGGTCATAGTTTACAATAGTGCAGAGATTAGTTGTAGATGAGAGTAGTTTATATATTAATAATCAACTATTATTTCGGAGTACATGTCGAATCCAAATTAGTAGTGTTAATAAATTTATAGCTTTGTTCAAGTTTAAACTATTTTTGTGGTCTTTGTGAACACAATGCCAACCATACTGAATTTAACAACACAAGGAACACCACAGTATCATCTTGACTGGTCCACATTTGTGTGGACCAGTATTAAACATGCCCTAGCGAGGTCTCCCAGGCACGGCTGTTCGTGGCTGCCGGGTGAATCCGGCATTTGGATATTTAGGGCGGCGGGATCCAGATCATGGCGGGCAGAGAGAGTCGGGTGACTTGCGATTGGCCCGGCGTGGATCCCAATTTGGACTCGCATGAGGTTCACTCGCTGCGCCCGGTTTCGCGCCGGGTGTAACAGGGTCGCTGAATCACATCTATTGTTTTTGTTAGCCGTTCCCCAAAACTGTGGTGAATGCCTCTTTTACACATACATGTGCACGCGTTCAGACCCATAATCCAATTTAAATCATGGCCGGAATTTTCAGACCGTTGTGATTCTCTATCCTCACCAGCAGCCCACCCCCACCTGTGGGTTTCCCGGCGGTGTGGGGCGCTTTCAGTGGGAAATCCCATTGACAAGTTGCGGGAGTAGAGAATCTTGCCACCAGTAAACGGCAGCCGAGAAACACGTGGCACCAGGGACTTGAGAATCCTGCTCCATGTGTATCTGGACATCCAGCACCCTCTATTTTTTCATTTCATTGAGAACTTTATTGTTCACGATACAATTCCATTTTGCTCTTCTTTCCCCAAAGTGCATGGCTTCCTATTGTCCTATATTGCTTTTGCTGCATACCTGCCCACACCCCGAACATTTCTATATCATCTTCTGCATTTTACGTCTTGTTTGCTCACAACAAAATGGATTCTTTACATTAATATATTTTCTTAACAGGTACTTTGGTAGTTATCTACAACTTGAAGTTAAATGATGATGGAGTACCTGAACTGGATATTGAAACAGACCCTTCTGATATACGACTGACAGGAATGATGGCAAGTGGAATGTAAGTAATAAAATGAAAAACCATAAATACTTACTTAGTTTATCAACATTGAAATTTTGTTCTCAGATGGAGATCAACAGCTAGTTCAGATATGCAAAATTATGGCTACCTGTGATTCTGCTATTCAGAGGACTATAGATGCGTGATAATGGGTAACAAGGCAAATAATTTGGCTGAGGCCTCGAAAATCTTCAACCAAGAGTAAATGTTGCTGAGTGTGTCTGCCAGCTGAAGCATGAAAATCTTTTAGATGCTATGCTAAATATTTTCTAATTTTTGAATCATAAAGTTTTTAAAAATCAGAAGACGTATGAACTTCAGATTTCCACATTGTTGCTGCTGTTGCAAGTGCTAATGGAGGTTGGGGTATAAATGGTGGGGGCGGTGAGTGGGAAAGAGGGGTGTGTGAAAATAATCAGTTGGGTAGTTTTAGCACTGTCAGGATTTTCCAATGGAAATGACAGCAGGCATGGAGTACTGAAAATGGGTGGGTTTATTCAAATAAAGTCAGAATAATGAAGTGGCAATCTAGGTCGTATTTTCCGTCATTATCAAATGCCACAGTGAGCAATTATAAACTTATATTGGCAGCAAATTGCTGGCATCTGAAATTGTTAAGGATGCTGACGGAGTAGATTGAAGGAGGCGGTGTCGGAGAGCATAGCATTTGAAATTCAGAGCAGCTAATTTGGAGACTCTCAACCTCCTTTTTTTGTGCTGAGGGCAAGCTGTCCTTTATGGAAGATATTTGAGGTTTAACTGGCCTGTTTTAATAGTTAATTCATTTTAGGTATGTAGGCTTCACTGGCTAGGCCAACATTAATTGCCCACTCCTAATTTCCCTTGAGAAGGTGGTGGTGAACTGCCTTCTTGAACTGCTGAAGTCCACGTGATGTAGGTACGCCCACAGTGCTGTTGGGAAGGAAGTTCAAGATTTTGACCCTCAAGTCACGATGGAGGGAAACTTGTAGGTGGTGGTGTTCCCATGTATCTCCTGACCTTGTCCTTCTAGAAGGTGGTGGTTGTGAGTTTAGAAGGTGCTGCCTCAGAGTCTTGATGAGTTCCTGTAGTGCACCTTTTAGATGGTACACACTGCTGCATTAAGGCAAGTAAAAGAAGACCTTTTACAGATTATTTCAAACAGTAACAATGTTAATTGCCTAGAATCACTGCAGGAGTTCCTCGAGGTAGTATCCTCTGCCCAACCACCTTCAGCTGCTTCATCAATGTTCTTCCTGCCAACATAAGTGAGAATGTTTGCTGATGTTCACTGTCGTTGTTCGTTAGTGATGAATGAAGATAATGTTTGTGGAAGGGCTGCCAATCCAGCGGGGTGCTTTGTCCTGGATGGTGCCAAGCTTCTTGAGTGTTGTTAGAGATGCATTCATTCAGGAAAGTGGAGAGTATTCCATCACACTCCTGACTTGTGCCTAGTACAGGGTGGATAGGCAGTCATGAGGGGAGTTGCTCGCCACAGGTTTCCTAGCCTCTGACCTTGTAATCACATTATTTATATGGCTAGTCCAGTTGAGTTTCTAGTCAATGGTAACCCCCAGGATGCTGATAGTGGCGGATTCACTGATGCTATTGCCATTGAATGTCATGGGACAATGGCTAGATTTTCTCTTGATGGAGGTGGTCATTGCCTGGCGTTTTTTGCAGTGCGAATGTTATTTGCCATTTGTCAGCCCCAGCTTGATAGTGTCCTGCATTTTGACATGGACGGCTTCAATATTTGAGGAGTCGCAAGTGGTCCTTAACATAGCGCCGTCATCAGCGAACATCCTCATTTATGTTGGCAGGAAGAACATTGATGAAGCAGCTGAAGGATGTTGGGCCCAGGATACTACCCTGAGGAACTCCTGCAGCGATTCTAGGCACTGGACATTGTTACTGTTTGAAATAATCTGTAAAAGGTCTTCTTTTACTTGCCTTAATGCATCACTGCTGTAATGGTGATTTGGCAATTTTGATGAGTAGATTCTAAATGATGGAGGACTGTGGTTGAAAAATGACAATGAAAATAATACTGAGGATTTCCGGTAGCGACCATGGAGTGAGTGGTCGCACATTTGGCAGCTCCCGCTCGAGGCGGTTTTTTCGGACCTTTTCCCCGCTTATAGGGGAGGACCTGGAGAATCACTCCTGGAGACAGAATTTACAAATTGTGGGGATGCCTGAAGGCATCAAGGGAGCGGATGCTGGCACGGAGCGGATGCTGGCACGTATGTAGCCAAGATGCTGTACAAGTTGATGAGGGAAGGGGGCCTATGACTGGACCTTGGAGGTAGAACGAGCCCATAGGGCGCTGATGAGGAAGCCGTTGGCGAACGAGCCACCAAGAGTGATGGTGGTGCGTCTTCACCGATTCCTGGGTAAGGAAAAGATCTGAGATGGGTGAGGCAGATGAGGAAGTGGACCTGGGAAGGGAACGAACTATGGGTGTACCAGGACCTGGGCGTGGACCTGGCGAAGAGGAGGGCCGAGCTCAATTGGGTGAAAGCTGCCCTCTTTAAGAAGGGGTTGAAGTTCGGGATGTTGTACCCGGCCCGTCTCTGCCTGACCTTTAATAGCCAAGAACATTATTTTGGAATGCTAGAGGAGGTGATGGAACTATTAAGAGACAATGGATTGGCAGAAGGAGGACACTGACCTTTGGAGTCGTTCATCTGGGGAAGAGTGAGGTGTTCACAATCGAGGCCAGGGGGCAGGTGAATAGGTTGGGGGAGCTGCCGTTCAAGATAGCTTCAGATACTTGGGCATCCAGGTGGTGCGGAATGGGCGCAGTTGCATAAGCTGAACCTGGTGGAGTAGATGAAGGGATATTTTAAGAGGTGGGATGTGTTGCCACTGATACTGGGGGGATGGCTGAAGACAGTGAAAATGACGGTGCTGCCAAGGCTCTTAGTTGTCTTTCAGAACCTTCCGATCCTCCTCCCAAAATCATTTTTTAAGAAGGTCTGATTTCTTTTCAATTTCACTGTTTGCAGCCGCCCTGCCAGCGATAGTGTCAACACATCCCATCCACGGCGAAGTTCACTTGTGCTTTTAAAAATCATGAAACTGGCACTGTGGCCGATGAGGGAGAAAGAGGGGGTACGGAAAGTGTCCAATGTTGCTATAGTGTGCTGACAGTTGTGCTACCATCTCGGGTGCTTCTGCCAGGGCCGGGGGGAACAGCTAAGGGATGGCCAAGGGGGTGGGCTGTGGACAGGCTTAGAACACATGCCGCAGCCTGCAAGGCAGCCATGCAGCTGCGCATGCTGCTGACTGCCCACTGTGAACCTCGGGCCACAGGTTGTATGGGTCTCCCCCAGGGCATTTCCCTAGCACGCTGATGCGTTTCCAGTGCCACCTTGTTGGCTGGGGTGAGTGTGAGGAGTAAACTGTATATGCGGCAGTGTGAGCCTCCCAAGTGTCAATCATGGACCCCGTGAATCCCGCACTGTTTTTCATCGGATCAATTGTTGGTGCTAGCTCCTCCATGGGCGCTGAATCGGTCCAGGTGCGGAGCCAGTTTTGCTTTAGTGGTAGTCCACGAATCTTGCCTTGGCGTCACCACTTAGTCTCAGGAACGGAGAATGCCGCCGCTGATATTTTATCTGATGCTGCATTCCTACTTAGTGTTCTGAAATAGTAGAGTTACATTACAGCGTGATCAAAAATGATATTAACAATTATGTTTCAGACAACCAGAACTATATTCCTTTAGCGCCTATGCTGCACTATTATACATTAACCCTCGCATGAAGATTTTCATCCAAGGGAAAAAGGTTCACGCAAAGCACCTCATCTTTTCCTTGTATCGGCCCAGGTAAGAAAATAATTTGCTCATGTCACAGTTTCAGAGCCCGTTTAAAATTCTTCTTAAGTTTTGAAATCCTGAAGCTTAATTCCAATTTTTCCAAGGGCAAATCAAATTTGGGCTTTTTTGTTCGACCATCAGGGACAAAAGCTGCTCCCATTAGCCAATCATTCAAAATCTCACTGGTGAATATTTAATTCAACTATTCAATTTCCAGCTTGTTTCCTTTCATTTTCACTATTTCATTTATGTGTCAAATGGCTATGTTTGATTGCTTCTCGGCCTTTTGGCTAAGATCGAGCGTAGATTGAGCCATTTGGCTCAGATCTGGTATGTCTCCCTTGTGGGGGCCATGAATTGGATTCAATTTGAATTAGTTTTTGGAGCAGGCAAGGAACTGGATTAGGGGTTTGCTTCTGATCTACACTCTGAGCCCTGGCTTTGTAACTCAGATAAAGTAATTTTTAAAAAATTGCTATGTTTGTATATCAATTTCAACACCTAATCCATTTTTCCAAATTTTTTATCAAAAGTAAGGAACTGGTAAGATTTACATAACTTTCAGGTAGTATGGATCCATACTGAGGTCCGGAATGAACTGCTGCCGTAATATTGTATATTGTATCACCAATGGCCTTCTCTATATCTGACAATCTTCACAAATTAAGGGTAATTAACATTGAAAAAATAACTTGATGTTTGATTGGCATTGGTTGCTTTCTCGACAGGAAGTATATTTATATTTCCAAAGGGTTCAAAGTACGTGCTTCAAGAGAGCTGAAGGAGGCAGAACTTGCTGTTAAAATAGGTATGGATTAACACTAAATTGATTCTTCCAAGAATAATTCCATCAGTAAACATTACAGACTAACACCATTTTATTTTAATGGGGAAAATCATGATCAACTGAGTGACCTTGTTCACTTTAGTTCATTTAATTTCAAGGCTAAATCACTGTGACTTATGTGGTGAATTATAAACCTACTAATTCACACTATTTTCCAGTATATGTATTGTGTCCTTGTGGGCTCTGTATACGAGCCGTTGCACGGCTCTGCCCATAGGGGGAGATGAGGAGTTTGTACTGGGCTCCACCCTTGGCTCTGCCCGTGGCTCCTCCCACTAACTGGAAGTATAAAGCTTTGCAGTCGTGAGCCTGCTGCCAGTTTATCTCGTCGCAGACAGGCTCTGTTGTAAGATTATTAAAACCACTGTTCACTTCCAATCACGTGTCTTTGAATTGATGGTCACATCAACTTATAAATAAGCTATTCAATAACTCAGCGGTGAGAGTAGGGAATCCCGCTGCCAGCAAACGGCACAGTGCCGAGAAATATGCGGCTGGGGGACTGGAGAATCCAGGCCATGATGTATTTTTAAAAAAGATGTAATTGCATCTTTGTCATTCCTCATTATACTTTCTCTAATAGATTGATTTTACTAATTGTTTCCCCCCTACTCTCTTGTTTTGAAAGGTCATTTATGCTTGCATGTATTTTTTCAGTAAAAATTTACAATACTTCACCAAAGCACCCACTTGCATGGATGAATCTAAAGAATATATCAGCAGGTTAATTATTCATCAGGTTCATGGTTAAAGAATAAGAGCTAAATTAATGACCGTGTTATGCCCAGTGCGGATTCGTGAACGCCGGTTAAATCGCAGGAGAGCTGAAATCGGAATCGGTGGTGGTCGTGGATCGGTCTGCGATCTAACGGGCCTGCTCCAATTCGCGGGGTCCAGATCCCACCGAGACACGGCATGAAGCCAATTGAGATCAATTAAGGGTAATCTCCACCTCATTAACAAGGTGGAAGCCCAATCTAATGGCCTCCCATGAGCTAACCAGCTCTTCGGCGAGTGGTTACATGGGCACCGCTTAGCATTCTGATTTAAAATCAGGGACCTACGCAATGGCTGCTGAGGTGATTGGAAGAGGCGAGAAGCCATCTTCATATACAAGCATACAGAGACAGAGAATGTGTGTGTGTTTAGTTGGGGAGACTGGTCGCCCCTGGGGCGGGGGCTCAGTGCCTGTGGGTCCTAAAAGCCACACCCCCCCTAAATGTCTGTACCCATATTGGGGGCAACTGCAGCCTCTGCCAACCTGACCTATCGAAAGACAGGCGTTTCTGTGGTCAAAAATGAGACTCCCGAATGGTATGTTGCCTCCCGGGTGCACGGGTCAGGGATGTCTCAGATCGGCTGCGGGACATACTGAAGGGGGAGGGTGAACAGTCAGTTGTCGTGGTGCATATAGGCACCAACGATATAAGTAAACAATGGGATGAGGTCCTACAATCAGAATTTAGGGAGTTAGGAGATAAGTTTAAAAAGTAGGACCTCAAAGGTAGTAATCTCAGGATTGCTACCAGTGCCATGGGACAGTCAGAGTGGAAATTCAAGAATAGTCAGTATGAATACGTGGGTTCAGATTTTTGGAACATTAGAACCGGTTCTGGGGACCATTACAAATCGGATGGTCTACACCTGGGCAGGACTGGAACCAATGTCCTAGGGGGTGCTTTTGCTAACACTGTTGGGGAGGTTTTAAACAAATGTGGCAGGGGGATGGGAGCCAGATTAGGAAGTTAGAGGTTAGTAAAGAGGCAGCAACTAAAGCCAGTAAGGTACTAGATAATAAACTCAATGTGACTAAGGGGAAGAGTAGACAGGGGAGAGAGTGGGCAGCACGGTAGCATGGTGGTTAGCATAAATGCTTCGCAGCTCCAGGGTCCCAGGTTCAAT
This sequence comes from Scyliorhinus canicula, assembly GCF_902713615.1. NCBI lineage: Eukaryota > Metazoa > Chordata > Chondrichthyes > Carcharhiniformes > Scyliorhinidae > Scyliorhinus > Scyliorhinus canicula. The sequence goes on along the minus strand of NC_052152.1, from coordinate 42,512,940 downwards.
TCCCGGCTGGGTCACTGTATGTGCGGAGTCTGCACGTCCTCCCCGTGTGTGCGTGGGTTTCCTCCGGGTGCTCCGGTTTCCTCCCACAGTCCAAAGATGTGCGGGTTAGGTGGATTGGCCATGCTAAATTGCCCTTAGTGTCCTAAAAAAATAAGGTTAATTTGGGGGGGGGGTTTATTGTTGGGTTACTGGTATAGGGTGGATACGTTGGCTTGAGTAGGGTGATCATTGCTCGGCACAACATCGAGGGCCGAAGGGCCTGTGCTGTACTGTTCTATGTTCTAGATGATGAATGCAAATGGACAGATGGTCTGAGGTGCATTTGTTTTAATGCGAGAAGTGTAGCAGGTAAGGCAGATGAATTTAGGGCTTGGATTTGTACCTGGGAATATGATGTTATTGGTATTACTGAGACTTGGTTGAGGGAAGGGCAAGACTGGCAACTAAATATCCCAGAGTACAGATGCTTCAGGAGGGATAGAGAGGGAGGTAAAAGGGGTAGAGGGGTTGCATTACTGGTCAGAGATGATATCACAGCTGTGATTAAGGAGGGCACGATGGAGGATTTGAGCACTGAGGCAATATGGGTAGAGCTAAGAAATAGGAAGGGTGCAGTAACATTGTTGGGACTTTACTACAGGCCTCCCAAGAGCGAGCGTGAAGTAGAGGTACAAATATGTAGACAGATTATAGAAAAATGTAGGAGCAATAGGGTGGTCGTGATAGGAGATTTTAACTTCCCCAACTTTGAATGGAACTTGTGTAGCGTTGGAGGCGTAGATGGAGCAGAATTTGTAAGGAGCATCCAGGAGAGTTTTTTAGAGCAGTATGTAAATAGTCCAACTCGGGAAGAGGCCATACTGGACCTGGTATTGGGGAATGATCCCGGCCAGGTGGTTGAAGTTTCAGTCGGTGATTACTTTGGGAATAGCGATCACAATTCATGGACAAAGACGAGAGTAGTCCTAAAGGAAGAGTGTTAAACTGGGGAAAGGCCAAGTATAACAAAATTCGGCAGGAGCTCGGGAATGTGGATTGGGAGCAGCTGTTAAGGGTAAATCCACATTAGAAATGTGGGAATCTTTTAAGGAAAGGTTGATTAGAGTGCAGGACAGACATGTCCTTGTGAAAATAAGGGATAGAAATGGCAAGATTAGGGAACCATGGATGACGGGTGCTATTGTGAGACTAGCTAAGATGAAAAAGGAAGCATACATAAGATCTCGGCAACTTGAAACTGAGGAAGCTTTGGAGGAATATTGGGAAAGTAGGACAAATCTCAAACGCGCAATAAAGAGGGCTAAAAGGGGTCATGAAATATATTTCGCTAACAGGGTTAAGGAAAATCCCAAAGCCTTTTATTCGTATATAAGGAGCAAGAGGGTAACTAGAGAAAGGATTGGCCCACTCAAAGACAAAAGAGGGAATTTATGCGTAGAGTCAGAGGAAATGGGTGAGATTCTTAATGAGTACTTTGCATCGGTATTCACCAAGGAGAGGGACATGATGGATGTTGAGGCTAGGGATGGATGTTTAAATACTCTAGGTCAAGTTGGCATAAGGAAGGGGGAAGTTTTGGGTATTCTAAAAGGCATTAAGGTGGACAAGTCCCCAGGTCCGGATGGGATCTAGAACATAGAACATAGAACGATACAGCGCAGTACAGGCCCTTCGGCCCTCGATGTTGCACCGACATGGAAAAAAAAAACTAAAGGCCATCTAACCTACACTATGCCCTTATCATCCATATGCTTATCCAATAAATTTTTAAATGCCCTCAATGTTGGCGAGTTCACTACTGTTGCAGGTAGGGCATTCCACGGCCTCACCACTCTTTGCGTAAAAAACCCACCTCTGACCTCTGTCCTATATCTATTACCCCTCAATTTAAGGCTATGTCCCCTCGTGCTAGCCACCTCCATCCGCTGGAGAAGGCTCTCGCTGTCCACCCTATCTAACCCTCTGATCATTTTGTATGCCTCTATTAAGTCACCTCTTAACCTTCTTCTCTCTAACGAAAACAACCTCAAGTCCATAAGCCTTTCCTCATAAGATTTTCCCTCCATACCAGGCAACATCCTGGTAAATCTCCTCTGCACCCGTTCCAAAGCTTCCACGTCCTTCCTATAATGAGGCGACCAGAACTGTACGCAATACTCCAAATGCGGCCGTACCAGAGTTTGGTACAGCTGCATCATGACGTCATGGCTCCGGAACTCAATCCCTCTACCAATAAAGGCCAACACACCATAGGCCTTCTTCACAACCCTATCAACCTGGGTGGCAACTTTCAGGGATCTATGTACATGGACACCGAGATCCCTCTGCTCATCCACACTACCAAGAATTTTACCATTAGCCAAATATTCCGCATTCCTGTTATTCTTTCCAAAGTGAATCACCTCACACTTCTCCACATTAAACTCCATTTGCCACCTCTCAGCCCAGCTCTGCAGCTTATCTATGTCCCTCTGTAACCTGCAACATCCTTCCGCACTGTCTACAACTCCACCGACTTTAGTGTCGTCTGCAAATTTACTCACCCATCCTTCTGCGCCCTCCTCTAGGTCATTTATAAAAATGACAAACAGCAACGGCCCCAGAACAGATCCTTGTGGTACGCCACTCGTAACTGAACTCCATTCTGAACATTTCCCATCAACTACCACTCTCTGTCTTCTTTCAACTAGCCAATTTCTGATCCACATCTCTAAATCACCCTCAATCCCCAGCCTCCGTATTTTCTGCAATAGCCGACCGTGGGGAACCTTATCAAACGCTTTACTGAAATCCATATACACCACATCAACTGCTCTACCCTCGTCTACCTGTTCAGTCACCTTCTCAAAGAACTCGATAAGGTTTGTGAGGCATGACCTACCCTTCACAAAACCATGCTGACTATCCCTAATCATATTATTCCTATCTAGATGATTATAAATCGTATCTTTTATAATCCTCTCCAAGACTTTACCCACCACAGACGTTAGGCTCACCGGCCTATAGTTACCGGGGTTATCTCTACTCCCCTTCTTGAACAAAGGGACCACATTTGCTATCCTCCAGTCCTCTGGCACTATTCCTGTAGCCAATGATGACCTAAAAATCAAAGCCAAAGGCTCAGCAATCTCTTCCCTGGCTTCCCAGAGAATCCTAGGATAAATCCCATCTGGCCCCGGGGACTTATCTATTTTCACCTTGTCCAGAATTGCCAACACTTCTTCCCTACGCACCTCAATGCCATCTATTCTAATAGCCTGGGTCTCAGCATTCTCCTCCACAATATTATCTTTTTCTTGAGTGAATACTGATGAAAAGTATTCATTTAGTATCTCGCTTATCTCCTCAGCCTCCACACACAACTTCCCACCACTGTCCTTGACTGGCCCTATTCTTACCCTAGTCATTCTTTTATTCCTGACATACCTATAGAAAGCTTTTGGGTTTTCCTTGATCCTACCTGCCAAAGACTTCTCATGTCCCCTCCTTGCTCGTCTCAGCTCTCTCTTTAGATCCTTCCTCGCTTCCTTGTAACTATCAAGCGCCCCAACTGAAACTTCACGCCTCATCTTCACATAGGCCTCCTTCTTCCTCTTAACAAGAGATTCCACTTCTTTGGTAAACCACGGTTCCCTCGCTCGACCCCTTCCTCCCTGCCTGACTGGTACGTACTTATCAAGAACATGCAATAGCTGTTCCTTGAACAAGCTCCACATATCCAGTGTGCCCAACCCTTGCAGCCTACTTCTCCAACCAACACATCCTAAGTCATGTCTAATGGCATCATAATTGCCCTTCCCCCAGCTATAACTCTTGCTCTGCGGGGTATACTTATCCCTTTCCATCACTAACGTAAAGGTCACCGAATTGTGGTCACTGTCTCCAAAGTGTTCACCTACCTCCAGATCTAACACCTGGCCTGGTTCATTACCCAAAACCAAATCCAAAATGGCCTCACCTCTTGTTGGCCTGTCAACATATTGTGTCAGAAAACCCTCCTGCACACATTGTACAAAGAACGACCCATCCAATGTACTCGAACTATATCTTTTCCAGTCAATATTAGGAAAGTTAAAGTCTCCCATAACAACTACCCTGTTACTTTCGCTCTTTTCCAGAATCATCTTCGCCATCCTTTCCTCTACATCTCTAGAACTATTAGGTGGCCTATAGAAAACTCCCAACAGGGTGACCTCTCCTTTCCTGTTTCTAACCTCAGCCCATACTACCTCGGAAGAAGAGTCCCCATCTTGCATCCTTTCTACCACCGTAATACTGTCCTTGACTAGCAGCGCCACACCTCCCCCTCTTTTGCCCTCTTCTCTGACCTTACTAAAGCACCTAAACCCCGGAACCTGCAACAACCATTCCTGTCCCTGCTCTATCCATGTCTCTGAAATGGCCACAACATCGAAGTCCCAGGTACCAACCCATGCTGCCAGTTCCCCTACCTTATTTCGTATACTCCTGGCATTGAAATAGACACACTTCAAACCACAGACCTGAACACTGCCGCCCTCCTGCGAAGTCAAAACTGTGCTCCTGACCTCTCTACTCTCAATCTCTCGCACCCCAAAACTACAATCCAGGTTCCCATGCCCCTGCTGAATTAGTTTAAACCCCCCCAAAGAGTACTAACAAATCTCCCCCCCAGGATATTGGTGCCCCTCAGGTTCAGATGTAGACCATCCTGTCTATAGAGGTCCCACCTTCCCCAGAAAGAGCCCCAGTTATCCAGAAATCTGAATCCCTCCCGCCTGCACCATCCCTGTAGCCACGTGTTTAATTGCTCTCTCTCCCTATTCCTCATCTCACTATCACGTGGCACGGGCAACAACCCAGAGATAACAACTCTGTTTGTTCTCGCTCTGAGCTTCCATCCTAGCTCCCTAAAGGCCTGCCTGACATCCTTGTCCCCTTTCCTACCTATGTCGTTAGTGCCAATGTGGACTACGACTTGGGGCTGCTCCCCCTCCCCCTTAAGGACCCGGAAAACACGATCCGAGACATCACGTACCCTTGCACCTGGGAGGCAACATACCAAACGTGAGTCTCTCTCGCTTCCACAAAATCTCCTATCTGTGCCCCTGACTATTGAGTCCCCAATTACTAATGTTCTACTCTTTCCCCCCTTCCCTTCTGAGCAACAGGGACAGACTCCGTGCCAGAGGCCCGTACCCCATGGCTTACCCCTGGTAAGTCGTCCCCCCCACAAGTATCCAAAACGGTATACTTGTTACTCAGGGGAACGACCGCAGGGGGTCCCTGCACTGACTGCTTCTTCCCAGTCCCTCTTACAGTTACCCATCTATCTCCAGTCTTTGGTGTAACTACTTCCCTGAAGCTCCTATCTATGACCCCCTCTGCCTCCCGAATGATCTATCCCAGGTTACTGAGGGAAGCAAGGGACGAAATCGCTGGGGCCTTAACAGATATCTTTGCAGCATCCTTGAGCACTGGTGAGGTCCCGGAGGACTGGAGAATTGCTAATGTTGTCCCTTTGTTTAAGAAGGGTAGCAGGGATAATCCAGGGAATTATAGACCTATGAGCTTGACTTCAGTGGTAGGCAAACTGTTGGAGAAGATACTGAGGGATAGGATCTATTCACATTTGGAAGAAAATAGACTTATCAGTGATAGGCAGCATGGTTTTGTGCACGGAAGGTCATGTCTTACAAACCTAATAGAATTCTTTGAGGAAGTGACAAAGTTAATTGATGAGGGAAGGGCTGTAGATGTCATATACATGGACTTCAGTAAGGCGTTTGATAAAGTTTCCCATGGCAGGTTGATGGAAAAAGTGAAGTCGTATGGGGTTCAGGATGTACTAGCTAGATGGATAAAGAACTGGCTGGGCAACAGGAGACAGAGAGTAGTGGTGGAAGGGAGTATCTCAAAATGGAGAACGGTGACTAGTGGTGTTCCACAGGGATCTGTGCTCGGGCCACTGTTGTTTGTGATATAAATAAATGATCTGGAGGAAAGTATAGGTAGTCTGATTAGCAAGTTTGCAGATGATACTAAGATTGGAGTTGCAGATAGCGAGAAGGACTGTCAGAGAATATAGCAAAATATAGATAGATTGGAGAGTTGGGCAGAGAAATGGCAGATGGAGTTCAATCCAGGCAAATGCGAACTGATGCATTTTGGAAGATCTAATTCAAGAGCGGACTATACGGTCAATGGAAGAGTCCTGGGGAAAATTGATGTACAGAGAGATCTGGGAGTTCAGGTCCATTGCACCCCGAAGGTGGCAACGCAGGTCGATAGAGTGGTCAAGAAGGCATACAGCATGCTTGCCTTCATTGGACAGGGTATTGAGTACAAGAGTCGGCAGGTCATGTTACATTTGTATAGGACTTTGGTTCGGCCACATTTGGAATACTGCGTGCAGTTCTGGTCGCCACATTACCAGAAGGATGTGGATGCTTTGGAGAGGGTGCAGAGGAGGTTCACCAGGATGTTGCCTGGTATGGAGGGTGCTAGCTATGAAGAAAGGTTGAGTAGATTAGGATTGTTTTTGTTGGAAAGACGGAGGTTGAGGGGGGACCTGATTGAGGTCTACAAAATTATGAGAGGTATGGACAGGGTAGATAGCAAGAAGCTTTTTCCAAGAGTGGGGGTGTCAATTAGAAGGGGTCACGATTTCAAGGTGAGAGGGGGAAAGTTTAAGGGAGATGTGTGTGGAAAGTTTTTTACACAGAGGGTGGTGGGTGCCTGGAACGCTTTGCCAGCGGAGGTGGTAGAGGTGGGCATGATAGCATCATTTAAGATGCATCTGGACAGATATATGAACGGGCGGGGAACAGAGGGAAGTAGATCCTTAGAAAATAGGCGACAGGTTTAGATAAAGGATCTGGATCGGCGCAGGCTGGGAGGGCCAAGGGCCTGTTGCTGTGCTGTAATTTTCCTTGTTCTTTGAATATGTCCAGGACAAAGCCCTGTGCCTGGTTATGTGCTGAAGGTCACTTTAACTGTGAGCAATCTCTTAGCTACACAGCTGAAGGCTATTACTGATAAGGAATTGGCATTGTTAGTTATGCAAGAGCAGTTCACAGCTTTCAAGTGCAAACCCATGGGTCCACATGCCATGTTTCAGATGAGTGTTATTGCCTAGCATTCCAATCAAACTGCGAGGCCTACACACTTCACCTGAACCGTGGGGCGTCAACACCATAGAGGCAGCAGCCAGAATCAAACACCCAAGCGCAGGGCTGCAACACTGGAGATATTCCTGCAGCCAGAGGGTGAGTGTATGGATAAGGGGAGAGTACCTGAGCATGTTCCCCTGAGTGTGCCCGAAATGGATCTGGAGTTGAGGTGCTCTTCCTGTGACCGGAGATGAGTGTTCAGGGCCGGGTCCTCTGGCACAACAGGCCCGGTGGATGGCACTCTGAGAGAAGGTGGGACACGTAAGGGCAGGGGGGTTTGGGGGATTCAAGGGTCCCTGGGTGGATACCCTAACTGATTGTTGGTTCCTTACACATACACTAATATGGATGGTATTGGTGACCCCACAGCAGTTGCCCTAGTGATGCTGGTGGCAGCCCAGGCGGCGGCAACAGCGTCAATGGAGGCTCGAGACGGCTGCCCATGGGGCCTGCTGCATAGTGGGTCCGGCTGCCCATCAGGCTGGGAAGGGACCCAGAGCAGGACACCAGTGATGGCCCAAGGTGTACTGGCGTTGTTGGTTGTTTGAGGAGATGTCAGACAGTGTGTGCCACAGACAGCTCCATCTCAGCAAGAGGACAGTGCGGCACCTGTGGAGGAGGAGGACACCCGCTCCTGGTGGTCATCAAGGTCACCACGGACCTGAATTTCTATGCTACAGGTTCATTCCAGTGCTTGAGCGGTACATTTGTGGCATTTCCCAAGCTATAGCCCAAAAGTGCATCCTTAAAAGTCCTGGATGCCCGTTCGTCAGATTACATAAATTTTCAGCTAATAATAACAATAGCAATCTTTGTTAGTGTCACAAGTGGGCTTACATTAAAAATTCCCTAGTCGCCACACTCCAGCGCCTGGTCAGATACACTGAGGGAGAATTCAGAATGTCCAATTCACCGAACAAGCACGTCTTTCAGGACTCGAGAGGGGAAACTCGAGCACCCGAAGGAAACCCACGCAGACACTGGGGGAACGTACAGACTCCGACAGACAGTGACCCAAGCTGGGAATCGAACCTGGATCCATGGCGCTGTAATGCAATAGAGCTACCCACTGTGCTACTGTGCCGACCAAGCCCATCAAGGTGCCCACACTGCAGGATTCTCCGCCATTGCCGGGGTGCCCCAGGTACAGGGGGTAATAGATGGCTCGCATGTCGCATTGCGCAGACTGGGGCAACAGGAAAGGTTCCACTCCCTGACTGTTCAACTTGTGCAACCGCCACTTCCGGATCATGCACATGTGTACGCACTTCCCAGGGAGTGTGCACGACAGCTATATCCTGGGTCACGCTGTGATCCCCGGTGCCTTCAAGGACCAGCCCAGGATGATGGTTAGTTGTTGGGTGATAAGGGATACCCGCTGAGGTCCTGGCTGATGACGCCAGTGCAGAGGCCGGTGACTGATGCAGAGACCTGATATAACAAGGCCCATGTTGCCACCCGTGCTGTCAGTGAGTAATGCATTGGACTGCTGAAAATGCGGTTCCAATACCTGGACTGCTCTCGTGGTGCACTGCAGTACACCCTTCTGAGGGTCACCCGCTTTGTGGTGGTCTACTGTGCCCTTCACAACCTGGCACAGCAGTGAGGCGGCATGCAGGAGCAGGAGGGACATGCAGTCTTGTCTACGGAGGATGAGTGGGATCAGGAGGTGCTGGAGGATGAGCCTGGGGAGGTGTTGCAGGTGGTGCCGGATGATGGAGGATAGTTGGCAAGGGCCCGGCATGTCCAGAGGGCCAGGGAAGCTCTCGTCCTTGCCCGCTCATCATAGGAGAAGACTTTGTCTGCCATCTCACCCCCTCTCCTCCTCTTCTCTTTCTCCCCCCCCCCCCCCCCAAACCGGGGCTCTTGCTGTAGGACTGCTGCCCAGGCAGGGGGAAGTGGGGAGGAGGGGGGTGGGCTCATGGTCCCTATCTACAGATGGCGCAACCCCCACCACAGTGCCCACTCAGTCATTATCTTCTTTATCGTCCGTGCTATGCTGCTATGTATAAGTGTGTTTCTATGATGCATATTAGAGGAGGAGGCAGCCTGCTGCATTTCATGCCCTTGGCAGACATCCTCTGGAGGGCCTGGGGCCTGGCAGGCTTACCATGTCCCTGGCATTGTCATGCCGCTCTGCACCTGCTGAACCACTGTTGTCACGAGGTGTGGGATTTGGGTGAGTTGAAGAGCATTGTGGTTTCCCTAGTGGGAGGCACCGGGTTGGCCTTCAGCACTACTTCCACCTGGACAGTGCCCATGGGGCTCTGGGGATCTCCATGGGATGGAGGGGCAGCTGGAATGAGCTCCAGAGGCCTTGGCACTGCCCCCCCCCCCCCCTCCCTCCAATTCATCATGGTGATGCTCCTCAGTGACTGGGATATTCTCTGCATAGCCTGGGCAATGTCCACCTGCACCTGGAACACACTAGTGACTGGGACATCTTGTCGACGCCCTCAGCCATGGTCGTCACAGACTGAGCCATGCCTTCAGCGCGACACTCAGGATGCTGACATCATGCTCCCGGCTTTCCACTGCGGCTGCCACCCTGGCTGTGTTGGCCTTGGTGCCAAGCATTGTCACCATCATCTCGTGCGCGCGGAACCTCTGGCTATGCACTCACTGGACTGTCGCTGACATCCCCTCCTGAATCTCACGTCCGCACCACCTGCATCAGCTCTGCGATAACCTTGTCTAGAGGCTCAGCTTTTGACCGGGACTAATTCATGGGATCCAGCAGACCTCCCACTCTGACTCCCACTCCCTTGGATGTTCCTGCCTAATGTGCGTTAGCAACTTTGTGGTGCTCACCATATAGTGCCCCTGAAGCTTGCAATAGAGTCATAGATGTTTACATGGAAAGGCCCTTCGGCCCAGCTTGTCCGTGCCACCCACTATCACTAAGCTAGTCCTGCTTGCCTGCATTTTGCCCATATCCCTCTATACTCACCCTGCCCATGTAACTGTCTAGCTGCTATTTAAAGGACAAAATTGTACCCGCTTCTACCACTGCCTCTGGCAGCTCGTTGCAGATGCTCACCACCCTGTGTGTGAAGAAATTTCCCTTGTCTCTTTTGTATATCTCCCCTCTCACCTTAAATCTGTGTCCTCTAGTTCTAGACTCTATCTACCTTATCTATGCTCCTCATTATTTTCTGGACCTCTATAAGTTCACACCTAAGCCTCCTACGCTTTAAGGAAAAAAGTCCCAGCCTCTCCTTCTAACTCAGACCATCAAGTCCTGGTAGCATCCTCTTAAATCTCTTCTGCACTCTTTCTAGTTTAACAATAACCTTTCTATAATATGATGACCAGAATGGAACACAGTATTCCATGTGTGGTCTTACCAATGTCTTGTACGACTTCAACAAGATGTCCCAACTTCTGTGTTCAATATTCTGACCAATAAAAGCTGGCATGCTGATTGCCTTCTTCACCTACTGTTGCCCACAGATGGGTGTGTCTCTGTGCTAGCGGAGGGTGGGGATGCCAGCTGTGACACCTCAACAGTGGCATCCTCAGATCAACTTAAGACAAGTCATCTGGTTGAAGAAGCTTCACACGTCTTCGACGCAGTCCAAACTGGCCATCAGTGACTGCTCTGTCCCCTTGCAACACTGTGGTATCCAGGGCCCGTTCCTCATAGCGGTTGAGAACTCTGACGTCCGGGACCCCACCGCCTGTCTGGGCCCTTTTCCCACCTGTTATGGGTTAAACTGTCCTGCAGGGACAGGGAGAGGACTTTGTGAGCCATGCACTTGATGCATTTGGGGGTCTATGGCAGGTGGCATGTATTGGCTCTGCTTCTGGGCATTTGAGGGGTTTTGCTGTTGGGTGCCGGGGGTGCTGGGACACTGGTACGGTACTGTGCTGGAGAGTGGGGGTTTGTAGTGACTTGTTGCAGGGTGGGACGGGGGTGGTGGTCACAGGGTTGGCAGGTGGGCCAGGGAATTGGTGTTCACTTAACTTTGTGGCCCGTTGGAAATCGTTTGTCTTCTGACGACATTGTACAGTGGTCCTCCTCATGACGCTGCCTGAACTGATGCCTACTGCCACTGCCTCTCATGCAGCATTGGCAACCCTCAGGTTGGTCCCCCGACTCCCTCTGGGGAACAAGCTGTCCCATCTCACCTCCAGGGCGTCCCAACAGCCTGGCTGAGTGGAGCGTGTTCGGAGGGAGCCTTTCTGAGCAGCTCCCCCTTGTCCACGGGGAGCTGCTGGCCCTGGTCCAGGCGAATCAGCTGGCAGAACAACCAGCTCCAGTGTGGAGCCTGTGGGGCATCATTTTTTGCATCAAGTGCCATTAAACACCGACAGTGGTGTCGTTGGCCCAACCATCGGGAAGCACTTAGGAAGAACCACCCGCTACGTCATTTAGAACTTCCCCCATTAAATTGCAATCCCAGGAATTGAAATTAAGAAGTTTTGGTTCATATATTACTACTAAACATGCAGTGTAATCGCTCAGAGTTATTAGGGGCCTTTCCTCCCGGAATTTTGCTGATGTTACTTTTAAGTTCTGCTAATTCCTACGAACCAATAGTAACATTAAACTGTTTTCATTGTACTTTTGTTGCCTTTTAGTTCATGCAGAATTAGATAGAAAGTATTCAAACTAATTATGATGAGGTAAGGATGATGCTGGATAATCAGAATGACAAGTGTCATTTAACTTGTTTGTCACTGGAGCTCACCAAATGTTTATTGCATCTGTTCCTTATTTGGTTTCAATTATTTTTCTCTTGTGCGAAGTACAATCGGTATTTTATCTGATGGCACTGTTTCAAACACATGGGGCTGGTTTCTCCAATTCTGGGTCTGTGTCCCCACGCCAGGGGAACTGTGGTGTTTTGTGCCAGAAGAAATGGTGTAAAACGGTCACAATTCCCCGTTTTGCTGAGGGCTAGCATGCCAGTAGCGTAGAGCACCTGGCCCTAGCTGCCGATACAGCCCGGAGAATTGCCCCCTCCCACGGTGCCCCAGCCCTGATGAAGTGCCCCCCTGCCCACGGATCGGCCCTCCTCCGACTGTGGACTGAGTCCACAACCCCCACGCCAAGTTCCCGACAGATGAGACCACGCGCGACCGACGCTGTTGGGACCTCGGCTGGTTGGGGGCGGATCATCAGGGGGGGGGGGGGGGGGCCTCTGGCAATGGCCGTCGATACGTGACAGAGAGTACGCCGATTTGGTTGGGAACTCTGATTCTCTGGCTGATTGGCGAATACTATTCGGCGACCAGAAAATCCAGCCCATGGAATGGGAATTACACTCAGGAAAAGGCCTAGTTTGAAAGCAGAATTTACACATTACTTCTAAAACACTGATTAAATGTTCTTAGAAATGTTTTGAACCCTAGTCCAACTGTTGAATCATCTCAAACTGTTTCTGAATTGGTATTTTCAGCAGAGGAAAGTATGAAGGAAGCAAAATTTAAAGTGAAGGAGTTAGAAAAGACCTGTGACAGCACCACGGAAGCAGAGGTAAACCAATCATTTTAAAGCACTTTTGTTGATAATATCAGCGATCATCTCTCCTTTGTATCATTCTGTAAAAATGGAAGGTGCCAATTCAATTGATTTTAGGTTTCAATTGATTGTGATATGTCATACACCAAATAAAAGGAAAAGCACACGTTACACCAGGATTATCCAGCAGTCGGCTATACCCCTCTGTGTGGCCCATGGGGTGATTGTTGAAAATGCTGGTCAGACAAGCCCGTGAGTTTGAAAGATTTTGCAGGAGATAAGTGGGGAGAAGGAGGCAGAGAGTGTGTGTGTCACACTCACTCACCGCCTTGGGATTCTCATTCACCCTCACCCCCACACACTGACAGGTACTGTGAGTGAGGGAGTGGGTCGGTTGGTGGGTGGGTGGGTCGGTCGGTCGGTCACCTTGTCACACTTTCATGGTCGCCTCTTTGTGTCACTCATTTTTTAAAATTGTCGACTTGTTGTGACATTTTGTCTTTTGCTCAGTCAACTGTTTTGTTCCATCCATCAGTTTTGTAAACAAAAATCAAAATTATTGCTGTGTCAAACCTCGTGTTGGGTTCTCCACACCCCCGCACCATTCACCTGAGGGAGGAGCAGTGCTCCAAAAGCTAGTGATTCAAAACAATCCTGCTGGACTTTAACCTGGTGTTGTAAGACTTCTTACTGGGACTTCACTGTCAGTGATATAGGCATGGAACTGCATGTGCGGGGAGTATGCCTGCAGCAAACCCAGTGAAGATTTAATTGGAAAGTTGAGTTTTGCACAATCGGACAATTTCAATTCTGAAGGCATACACATTGGATATGCTGTATCAAGGTTTTGGTAAGACTTCCATTTAGAATAAAGCATACAGAGTTTTGAATTATTTTTCATCCAATTTAATAGAGGACAAATTTTTAAATGTTCCCTTTGTAGAATCTATAGCTTGCTAACAATCAAGTATATTTTTCCTTTTGCTTTCTCACTGATTTAAGATGTCCTCTTTCTAGAATCAGTTTAAGTTTGCTGATGCGCATGGTAGATTATTAAAGTCACAGAGAGCTGTAGACCGGAAGAAGAAATTGTACCAAGAAAAGCTACGGTATTGTGTAATTTAATTGGAAGTTCTCTTTGCATTTGATATTGATCAGTGAGTACCTCTGCATGCTGGGGAAAATTGTTACATTTGTCATGATCCCAGTAGAGACTGATTACTTTTAAACAAAATGATTGAATGCCCAGTGGCTGACAAAAGATTGCATGACAGGATTTCGCATTTGAAGGCTTTTACTGTAAAAAGGAATTTAAAACAACTTTAATAAAATGATATTTAGTAGGCATCTAATATTCGAAACTACAGAATGGCTGGCAGTGAGACCTCTGGACCCACATGCACACCCCCCTGCAGCATGGCTCCTGCCCGACTGTGGTGCCTCTGAACAGAATCCACAGCCGCCACACCGGGTTCCCGATCGCTGAGGCCATGAGTGAACCGCGCGGTCGGGAACTCGGCCCATCGCATCGAGGGGGTGGTCCTGAGTCTGTCCCAACGGCGTGCGGGGTGGGCCGCTATGATGCCGTTTTGGTGGGGGCGGAACACGCAAAAACAGGTGGCGATTCCATCGTAACCAGGGATTCTCCGCCCAATTGGCGATTCCGAAATCGGCGTCGGGGAATGGAGAATTCCGCCCTATGTTCCCCGGCCAATGTTGAATGGCACCTGATTTGCGCTCACACAAAGAGCACAAATCAACTCCCTGGGAGTGCAAATCAAGACGTGAGTCACAATACTTAGCCATGCAAGTACATGGATGGCAAGGGATTCTCTGGGGAATCCTCCCCTACCAGAGACCCCGTAATTTCAGAGAGATCCTTGCCTGGAAGTCCCCCATAAGAGAGACCCTTGCCTGGAAATCCCCCATAAGACAGACCCTTGCCTGGAAGCCCCCCATAAGACAGACTCTTGCCTGGAAGTCCCCCATAAGACAGACCCTTGGCCAGATGCCCCCCACAAGAGAGACCCTTGCCCGGATGTCCCCCCATAAGAGAGACACTTGGCTGGAAGTCCCCCAGAAGAGAGACCGTTGCCTGGATGCCCCCCATAGAAGAGCCCTTGACTAGATACCCCTACAAGAGACACCTTTGCCTGGAAGACCCCCATAAGAGAGACCCTTGCCTGGAAGACCACAATAAGATAGACTCTTGCCTGGAAGACCTCCATAAGAGAGACCCTTGCCTGGAGGCCCCCCATAAGAGAGACCCTTGCCTGGAAGCCCCCTACAAGAGACACCCTTGGCTGGAAGACCCCCATAAGAGAGATCCTTGCCTGGAAGCCCTCCTCCAAGTCCTGCATCAATTCTCACCCATGTGATTCCCGGCCCAGAGACATACGAGCCCGGAGAATATGGTGCCCAGCCCATTAATAGGATGCCAATGGGCCTTAATGATCCATTTGCATCCTCCCGTTGTTACGGGCGTGGACCTTAATCCCATGCAAGGGGGAATGGAACATAGGAATGGATGTTTTTTTGTCTGACACTGGATTCTTCTCCGCATCAGGGACTCCGTTACTGGCGGCAGGCGGTGGTGAATCCAGCCCACAGAGATTGACTTTCCTCCCACATTTCTGCTTAGGAGCTTACAGAAAGAACAGACTCTCTGCTGACCACACAGGCAGAATTGCAGAAAGTGCAGAGCACATCAAACAATCCTCCCCACCCCCCATGTAATGAATTGTGTTTCTTTTTAAGCTGGACATGTTAAACCAAGGTAATTAAAGAGAAGTTGATTCATTAAAATCTCAATTAAATTGGCTCGAGAGGACCATATATCGTGATAATTGTGTATGTATAATTAAACAATAAAGGAGGAGTGTTTATTTTGAGTTACTGATAAAAGTCTTAGTAGTTATTTGTCAAAATATTCAGGTCTTCTCATGTGAACTTTCTCCTCAACATTAAATTCTGATAAGTCTTGCACAAGCTGGTGCTTTCGTAGCATTCTATCACTCTCTAGTGACAGCAAATGGATATTGCAGAACTTCATAGGTATGGATGTTTGGTTGAGTCATTGTTTATTTTGTTCACATTTTACTTGCATGAGTACATATTACTTTATTCATTTTGTGAACATTTCTTTGTAGGACTCTGCACATCCAATGGTTCAATTCACCGTCAGTGACTTATAAGGGTAATAGGTTCAGGAGGGAACAGTTTCAATTATCTTTTTCAATACCTTTTGCTGGTGTTCTTTATGGGATTCCGACCAGAACGTTGATTTTTTTTTAATGCAGCTGATGAAAAATGTGTTTCCCTTTTAGGTCAAACAAAAATGCAAGTTATTGTGACAGACTTGAGGCTCTTTTCTGTTTCATGAAAGTGATAACTTCTGTTATCTCTGCATGCACTCATTAATTGCCACCTTGATCCTAAACGTATGCTTCTTTCCGCCATGTTTTCTACCCTTCCACACACGTTCACCTTTTTTCCTTTATTTACACCACATTTTTCAATCGAACCTCCTCACCAAATCCATGCTGAACTAACTTTTCCCTGTCAGTCAAGACTTTCATCTGACATCACTTTCTTCCAGCCTCTGTAGATTGATGTCTTATACTTAATCTGCATAGTGAGTTTTCTGGACCTCAGGAAACCTGGTGGCTAAAAGGAGGCATGCACGTCTGGATCCAGGAGGTAACTGCCTTTCAACTTGCCTCCTGGTTCCAGCTTATCTGCTTCACCACCATCATCAACACTGTGCTCCCCCCTCAGCATGTTGTAATGTAAGTGTACTATGTGACCATATTATTATAACATTTCAAACTTGCAATACTTGAATATGGTTAAGTTAATGTTACAGTGCATTACTTTCCAATTAAGCATTTCTAGAAATAATTCAGAATTTTGCATCTGATATCTTTGAAGTACCAGTTTTCTACTTTGATATAATTTAATGTCACTTCATTTAAGTTGTATAAAGAGAATGCAAAAATCTCATTGCACTGGTAATTTGCTACATTGTTGCAATGGCATATTAAAAATCTGTATTTAATATATAATCTGGCATTGTATTTATAGAGCGCTGAAAGACCCACATAAACTGACTTTTACTTTTGGCGTGAACATTGAGAAAAGAAACTTGGATGGAATGTTTATTTATAACAACAGCCGCCTAATCAAAATGTATAAGAAAATTGGAGTACAGCTGAACCGTATGTTAAGGTATGTTGCATTGTTCTGCACAAAACTCTCCATTTTAACAAAAACTTTAAAAATTGACAAGTGGAACAAAAGTGATGCTAATGGTAATTGTTCATTATAACTGAAAAAGTATACATAAACTGTGGAAAAAATACTGAACGTTTGGGGCTATAAATTGGTCCACACCTCTGTTTGGGTGGGTGGTTATTATTAGCAATCTGTCCGTGTGCCTGTTGAGGCGGAAGTACACTGATGGGTGCCATCAACACTGTACTCCCCCATCAGCATGTTGAAATTTAGAATTCAAATTAAATATTTGAAACTTGCAATGCTTGAATATAGTTAAGTTAATGTTACAGTGCATTACTTTCCAATTAAGCATTTCTAGAAATAATTCTGAATTTTGCATCTGATATCTCAGAAGCACCAGTTTTCTACTTTGATATTTATGCTGAGCGCAACAGGGTCGCTGAATCACGCATATAAAGTATTTATTCTATGGTTATAGACTGGGAAGTGTTAAACTTCAAAGGGACCTGGGTGACCTTATTCAGAAGTCACTAAAATTTAACATGCAGGTACAACAAGAAATGGAGGCAAATTGTTGTGCCGCCTGGCTTGGATTCATATACAGAGATTTAGTGAGACCGCACCTGGAGTATTGTGTGCAGGTTTGATCTCATAGAATCATAGAATTTACAGTACAGAAGGAGGCCATTCGGCCCATCGACTCTGCATCCGATCTCCTTACCTAAGGAAAGATATACTTGCCAGATGGGTTGCACATTTGGAAATTGGCTGTCACGTTAGCTATACTGAGCTATGTTGTGATAGCACCATGTTAGCTTCTTCTGACACAGCCAGGAAATGCCTATGTGAGTGCCTTTCTTAACATGGCACTCGGTGGGTGGAGCTGGAAGTGGCTGGTGACACACCCTGCAACCTCAGGTAGGTGTTTTGCTTCCGCAGCGTCCCCTCCAGCGATGCTCCAGACTTTTCATGAAATTGGTTCTTGAAGTGCTATGCAAATGACTAAATTGGCCGGGCACTTTAAATTTTTTCAGTTTTGCAGTATCGCTTATCTCACATCGAGATAAAAGATATATTCTGCTTGTTATTTACTTTGAATTCATTTTCTTAGGTCGTGTACAGGTGTTGTGGGTATTGTTGATGTACCCAGTGTAATGATGGAGCCTACGCATAATAAACAAGATTTTGCAGATGCCAAGGAATACCACAGTTTGCTTCGAGTTATGGGTCAGTTCCTGCTTCAGTATTGGAAGGATCTTGGCATTGGTAAGAAAACTGTGATTTATTGTCAGTTATAAAGTACCCAGCACAAATAAATGTGGACAAGGAAGTGAACCATCAAACTTGATTAATTACCCCTAATGCAAACCAAATCTTAAAAGTTCTTTTTCTGCACAAAACACATATTGATTGCCAACATCAACGCAGGAAGGAGAGGAAATGAAAAAAAAAAGAAAATCGCTTATTGTCACGAGTAGGCTTCAAATGAAGTTACTGTGAAAAGCTGCTAGTCGCCACATTCCGGCGCATGTTCGGGGAGGCTGTTACGGGAATGTGGCGACTAGGGGCTTTTCACAGTAACTTCATTTGAAGCCTACTCGTGAAAATAAGTGAGTAATATGTTTAGGCCTGAATTTTAGCTGTCGGGTCAGGAGTGGGGAGCTGGGATAATTTCCTGTTCCACAACCCGCCTTGGGATGAGGTGCCCCAGAAGGTCCGATTTTCAGTTCACTGGGATGGTGGAGTCATGATGGGTGACCCCAGAACAGGTGCAGAGACAGGCTGGGTGGAAGACCTGCTTCAGTGCACCAGCTCTATGTAGAGGTTTTTTTTAAAACAATGAAATATGAATAATCTTCTGCCCTCACCCCATACCATTCCTTTAGCTTTCCCATACCTCACCCATTTGCCTCATGCACCTACCCACCACCCTCCTGCTAACCTATCCTCTATCCACCCTTCATGGTCCCTCATACCCTCAATATCAACCTTTGCCCATTTACTCATTCCTCATGGCCCTTTTATAGCCCTTAGGTCAGCTTATCTCCAATATATTCAACCCCAACGACCACTCTTGTTCTTAAAACTGCCATGCCAACTCACCTAGTATCCACCATGGGCAGACTGCAGGAGCCACGCTGAGATGAGATAAAATAAAGCTATTAAATATTTACTTGCATTGAATTTAAAATATCACTATCTTCCTTCAATCCTTTATCAAACCAAGTATTGGAATTTGAGTGGCACCCCACTGTGATAACAGAAGATTATGAAATTAGCCATTCAGCATTAATCCAGTAATGATAACCCTCAGGCTTATGTAAACAGATAAAATGAACTAGCAAACACTGATTTTTTTAAAACTGCAGATAGTTTTTCTTCAATCTTTAAAGGAAAGGAGTTTTAAACGCCTTGTCAACTTGACGTTTCTATACACCTTTTCAACACACTCATGCCTATTTTTAACAATCCCAAAGGACATCTTTCCTCTCTCAAAGATTACCTCCCTCTTCCAAAGATCTCCCAGGGCCATATCCAAAAGGGCACCGTACTTTTCCAAAAGTGTACCCCACCTATACAAACAATTCTGCAAAGTTTGCATCCACATACCAGGTTGGCATACTTCGTGTTTGCCACGCATACTTGATGTCATGACTGAAGGCAGCTTTTGTTTTATATGGGCAGCTGACTAAGTAAATCACGTGCAATTTGGAACCCAACCCCTAGCGGCACCCCCCCCCCCCCCCCCCCACGTTTTGCGCAAATGGTAGGTGCCATGCTTAGACAAGTACGGGTGGGGGGGGGGACTTCTGGATCCAGGACTCCACAGCCATCTTTGTAACTATGGAAAGGTGGAAAGGCTCCTCATCTTTACAAAGTTCACTATGCTAGGACTATTCAATAATGTCTTGTATTCCTTGGCACCCAGGAAATGCAAGACATAGAATTCTTCATCTCTTTCACAAGTGCTTTAAATATTTACCATTTATGCACATTCTGATAATTAAAATATGCAGAGCATTGATCAGACCCCATCATTCAGTTTCGGGCACAGACTTTAGTGATTAGTGGGATCCAGCACAGGTTTACTAGAATGATAAGTCATGAGGACAAGTTTCATAAACCTGGGGCGAAATTCTCCGACCCCCGCAGGGTCGGAGAATCACCTGGGGCCGGCGAAAATCCCGCCCCCGCCGTGGCAGAAATTCTCCGCCACCCGAGGTGGTTGAAACCTCGCCGATCGGCGAGCCCCCTGCGGAGATTCTCCGGCCCGCGATGGGCCGAAGTCCCGCCGCTGTCAGATCTCTCCCGCCGCCGTGGTTTCAACCACCTCTGGTGGCGGCGGGGTTGGCGGCGCGAGCGAGCCCCCGGGGTCCTGGGGGGGGGGCGCGGGGCGATCGGACCCCGGGGGTGCCCCCACGGTGGCCAGGCCCGCGATCGGGGCCCACCGATCGACGGCCGGGCCATGGCGGAGGCGGAAGAGTATCCCCCAGCGCGCATACGCCGGTGGTGATGTCAGCGGCAGCTGACGCACCGGCGCATGCGCGAACCTGCGACGGCCTTTCGGCCAGCCCCGGCGACGGGCGTCAAAGGCCGCTGGCACCGGTTTTGGCGCCAGTCGGCATGGCGCCAACCACTCTGGCACGGGCCTAGCCCCCAAAGGTGCGAAGAATTCTGCCCCTTTGGGGAGGCCCGACGCCGGAGTGGTCGGCGCCACTCCGCTATGCCGGGACCCCCCGCCCCGTCGGTAGGGGAGAATCCCGGCCCTGGAGGGGGGGGGGGGGAGGGGGGGGGGGCTAGCAGCTGTGCAGCGTAAAGCCCCCGGCTTTACCTGTGGATAGGGCCGGAGAATGGCCAGAGCTGTGGCCGCGAATGCGCACGGTGGTGGCCTGCGGCAGCCGTGCCGTGCGACCATGGCGCAGCCACGCACGGACCCAGCCTGCCAAAAACTGTCACCCTGTAACCAGTCTCGTCACTCCTGGACCACCCCCTACCAGATCCCCAGCCCCCGACAAAGCCCCCCCCTGCCAGCGGACTCAGTCCGCAGCCGCCATGCGAGGTCCCCGAACGGTGTGAGCACACGCGCTCCACACCGTCAGGGCTCAGCCTATCAGGGCTGGAGCATCGGGGAACGGCCTCAGGTGACCTCCTGAGGCCATCCATACGCCGTACTCCCCAGGGGGCAGAGCATCCCAAAAACGGCATCGCCCCCGATTCCGGCGTAAACAGGGATTCTCTGGCCGATCGCGGAACAGGATCGGAGAATCCAGCCCACTGTATCTTTTGATGGGGAATCCAGAGCAAGAAGACATAATTGGTAACCCACCCACCATATTTAAACAGATAATCTAGGGCCAATTAGGCTTGTTGCCAAGTCTATAGACTCTGATAATATGCTGCCCATGCCATAAAGTTTTTGGAAGGAGTATTGGGCAGGAGTGGGCAGCCCAATTTTTAAAAATTAATCTGCTCAAATTGCAGGAAAGAAGGGGATGTGGGTGTAGCTTTGGGGCCTGCCATTTGGTGAGGAGGAGGAGGGGGATGGTGGTGAGAGACACCCCGTCATGGGGTCAGTAAATGCCTCCCTTCAGGCCCCACCCTTTGGCAGTGTCAGGAGGCAATGTCAGGGGGCACTGCCCTGCCATGTCCCCGACCACCTGGTTGCTACAATGGCCTCCCAAGTCTCCCGATGCGGCCACCACGTCTGATCTCCATTTGCGGAGACTGGTATTGATGCGCGCTGGCTTCACTTTGCAGGAGCCAGGAGAATCCGGCTTAAAACAGAATCAGCATAGTTATATGTGGATTTAAATATGCTAATCTGGTTCACCCCAGCGAGGGCATGAACCAGATCATGCCAGCTGGAGCAGGCCAGGACCATCAGGAACTGTTCGCTGCCCAGTGCAAATCCCATTTCAGGCCTTTCCTGGAATTCCAGGAGAACGTGGCCAGAGCATCGTCTCCTATATTAGCATAAATTGGCTGTATAAATTGGCATGGTTTGTTTAATTACAGCCTGGGTTTACTTATTTATTTATAATTATTTTAGTTTATAATGGTATTGTAATTCTGACATGTTTGTGGTTTCAGCCCAAACGGGAGTGGTGAAATTCTGGAATGAGTTTGGATACACTTCAGCAAACTGGAATTTGCCACCTTCAAATGCACTCCAGTTTAGGAGGAGACGGGCCAGTGAGATTCACGTTATAGTACAGTGCGGCAAGTACAACTTAATAACTAATTGAAAATGCACAATAGCCCGTGTGGAGTTTGCACATTCTCCCTGTGTCTGTGTGGGTCTCAACCTCACAACCCAAAAGATGTGCAGGTGGTTTGACCACGTTAACTTGCCTCTTAATTGGGAAAAAATATATATTTCCAAGTTAAAGTTCATGAAAGAAATCTTCAAAACACCATTCAATTTTAACTGTGTGTGAAAAATAAAAGCAAGGACTTCTGGTGGCGGCTATGAAGGAGTAGGCTGCACATTTGGTGGCTCCCGCTCGGGTCGGACCTTTGGACCTCTTCCCCTGATTTTTTTACCGGACTTGATTTGGAAAATTGATGGTAGAGGCAATTGTTTTTTTTTAAATTTTTTTAATAAACAATTTTATTGAGGTAGTTTTTGGCTTTATAAACAGTTACAGACATCATCAGAAAGGAAGCAAAAAAGGCAAAAATGTGCAAACATCCACGTACTTTCAATACTTCCACCGTAACATATTGCACAAGCCCGCTCCCCTCCCACCGGTACTACCCGCCATATTTTCCCTCCTACTCTACTCTAACCCCCCCCCCGCTGACGCTCACTCTCCCGCAAAGAAGTCAATAAATGGTTGCCACCTCCAGGTGAACCCCTGCACAGAACCCCTCAAGGCGAACTTGATTTTTTCCATCCCCAGGAAACTCGACATGTCCGCAAGCCACCACTCCGTCTTCGTGGGCTTTGAGTCCCTCCACGCCAATAATATTCGTCGCCGGGCTATCAGGGAAGCAAAGACCAAAACATCGGCCTCTTTCTCCCCCTGGACGCCCGGGTCTTCCGAAACCCCAAAAATTGCCACCCCTGGGCTCATCACCACCCTTGTTTTTAGCACCTGGGACATGACCCCCGCAAATCCCTCCCAGTACCCCCTCAGCTCAGGGCATGCCCAAAACATGTGAACATGGTTCGCTGGTCCTCCCGCGCACCTAGCGCATTTGTCCTCTATCCCGAAAAATTTGCTCATCCGAGCCACCGTCATATGGGCCCGGTGAACGACCTTAAATTGGATCAGCCCGAGCCTAGCACATGTCGCGGTCGAGTTTACCCTACTCAGGGCCTCTGCCCACAGCCCATCCTCCATTTCCCCGCCTAGCTCCTCCTCCCATTTAAGTTTCAGTTCCTCTGTCTGGGACCCTTCCTCCCTCATGAGCACCTTATAAATACCCGAGACTCTACCCTCCCCTTCGTCCCTCCCAGAGACTATTCTGTCTAGGATCCCCATTGGCGGGAGGCGCGGGAAAGATGGGACCTGTCTACGAACAAAGTCCCGCAACTGTAGGTATCTAAAATCATTTCCCCTTACCACCCCAAATTTCTCCTCCAAGCTCCTCAAACTCGCGAAGCTCCCTTCCAGGAACATATCACCCACCCTTCCCGCCCCTGCTCGCCGCCATACTCGGAACCCCCCATCCATACTGCCGGGGGCAAACCGATGGTTGTCGCAGATTGGCGCCCAGACAGACGCCCCCATCTCCCCCACATGCCTCCTCCACTGGCCCCATATCCGCAGGGTCGCCACCACTACCGGGCTGGTGGTGTACTTGGCCGGTGGCAGCGGTAGAGGAGCCGTGACCAGGGCTTCCAAACTGGAGCCCCTGCACGAAGCCGCCTCCACCCGCTCCCAAATAGACCCCGTACCCACCATCCACTTCCTTATCATAGCGATGTTGGCCGCCCAGTAATAATTGACCAGACTCGGCAAAGCCAGCCCTCCCTCGCTGCGGTTCCTCTACAACATCGCCTTCTTTACCCGCGGAGACTTTCCCGCCCAGACAAAGCTCATGATCAGCCCGTTAACTCTTTTGAAGAAGGACTGTGGGATAAAGATCGGGAGGCACTGAAAAATAAACAAAAATCGAGGGAGGATTGTCATCTTTACAGTCTGCACCCTCCCTGCCAGCGACAGCGGGGTAGAGGCAATTGTTGATTGGATTCCCACATCGGTGCATGGAGAGGCGGTCTAGAAGTGTTCGCAAAGGAAGAAACAGATGAACAGAGAAGGTTTCGGCTGAAGCTGTAGCGGGGAAAGCATGGCGGATGACCAAGTTCCTGGCTCGATGACCCAGCGGTCAACGGAGCAGCTGATGCAATTTATCCAGGAGGGCTTCGCCAAGCAGAAGCAGGAATGCTTGGACCCGATTAAAGAATCAATTGCATGGCTGCAGCTCAGATTAGATGCCCAAGATCGGGCGATCCCGAATGTAGAGAAGGCGCTGGCTGAGCAGGAGGAACATCAAACAGCGATGGAATTGGAGGTGGGGATGCGGAGAAACCAGCAGAAAAAGCTCCTAGAGAAGGTGGAGGACCTAGAGAATAGATCCCGCTGGCAGAACCTGAGAAGCGTTGGTCTCCCGGAGGGGTCCGAAGGAACGGATGCTGGGGCATACATAGAGGGCACGTTCAAGAAGTTGTTGTGGGATGGGACGTTCTCCCGACCCTTGGAGATGGGCAGGGCTCACAGAGCGCTTGTGAGGAAGCTGTGAGTGGGGGACTCCCTCGAGGGCAATGGTGGTGAGATTCCACAGGTACTTGGACAAGGAGCGCATTCTGCAGTGGGCCAAGCAGACACGGAGTTGTAAATGGGAGAACAATATCCTGCGGAACTATCAGGACCTGAGTGCGGAGATGGCCAGGAGAAGAGCGGGGTTCAATCAGATAAAGTCGACCCTTTTTAAGAAAAAGGTGAAGTTTGGACTGCTGTATCCGGCCCGTCTCTGGGTCACGTATGAGGAGCAACATTTTT
This sequence comes from Scyliorhinus canicula, assembly GCF_902713615.1. NCBI lineage: Eukaryota > Metazoa > Chordata > Chondrichthyes > Carcharhiniformes > Scyliorhinidae > Scyliorhinus > Scyliorhinus canicula. The sequence continues at coordinate 42,488,077 of NC_052152.1, read as the reverse complement.
ATTTCAAGTCACCTGAGGAAGCAATGGACTTTGTGAAAAGGAAAGGACTGGTGGCGGACTGAGGACTTTGAACTTTGCTGCAACGTTCACATTAAAAAAGTTTCTTGTTTTTTGGACGTTATTTGTAATGCCTTTTGTATTGATTTGGGGCCAGTTGCAGAGCTGAGTGAGTTAAAGTTTACATTTGCACTGATGGGGGATGGAGGTGTTTGTTAAATACTGGATCTTTTGTTTGATCTTTTCTTTGTATATCGTTTTGTTTTTCGGGCAATTGTGTTGGGACTGGCTTTTCGTTTGAATATGTGTGTATGAGCTGGGGGGGGGGGGAAGAGTGGGGAGTGAACAATAGGTGGGAAAATGTCTGGCGCCATGGGGGGGGTCACCAAGCTAGATGGGTGGGCTAGCTCACGGAAGCATAGTGGGGGGTGAGCAGATGTTATGCTTATCGAAGCGGTCGGTTCACATTGTGCTGTTACTGGGGGGGGGGGGAGATGTTCTGCTGATGAGGGAGGTACTGTTGCTGAAGGACAGAAAGGAGGTTGGAGGCGGAGGTTGCCTGGGGGTGAGACTGTGGAAGCGTGGGGCGTGGGCTGGAGACTGGTCCAAAAAGATGATGGCTGATCGGCGAAGGGGGGGGGGGGAGGCAATGAGCCCCCCAACTAGGCTAATCACCTGGAATGTAAGAGGACTAAATGGGCCAGTTAAGAGGGCACACGTGTTCGCACATCTGAGGGGACTGAAGGCAGACGTGGTAATGCTACAGGAGACGCACCTTTAGAGTAGCTGATCAGATCAGATTAAGGAAAGGATGGGTCGGACAGGTTTTTCACTTGGGGCTGGACTCGAAGACTAGAGGGGGTCATGATCCTGATTAACAAGCGAGTGGTGTTTGAGGCGGGAAGAATAGTTACAGATGTGGGAGGCCGGTACATTATGGTCAGTGGGAAATTGGAGGGGATGCAGGTGGTACTAGTAAATGTGTATGCGCCAAATTGGGATGATGTGGAGTTCATAAAGAGGATGCTGGAGAAGATCCTGGACCTAGATTTGCATAAATTGGTCATGGGAGGGGACTTCAACACAGTTATTGACCCTGGTTTAGACCGGTCGAGCTCAAAGACGGGCAGGGTGCCAGCAATGGCAAAGGAGCTAAAGGGGATCATGGAGCAGATCAGGGGGTGGACCCATGGAGATTTGGGCAGCCGAGAGTGAAAGAGTTCTCCTTCTACTCACATGTGCATAAAGTGAACTCCCTGATCGATTTCTTCATTTTGAACAGGGCTCTGCTGAGGTGGGTGGTGGACACGGAGTATTCAGTGATCACAATCTCAGATTATGCCCCACACTAGGTTGACCTACAGGTTAGCAAGGAGAGTTGCCAGCGCCCGCACTGGAGGCTGCATGTGGGACTTTTAGCAGACGAAGAGGTGTGCGAGCGGCTGAGGAAATGTATTCAGAACTACCTGGAAGTCAACGACACTGGTTAAGTTTCGGCAACATTGGTCTGGGAGGCATTGAAGGCGGCGGTTAGAGGGGAGCTGATCTTGATACAGGCCCACAAGGAGAAGGTAGACAGGGCAGAGACGGACCGACTGATAAAGGAGATATTGCAGGTCGACAGGAAGTATGCAGAGACCCCAGAGGCAGGGCTTTTAAGGGAACGACGGAAGCTACAGGCGGAATTTGGCTTGTTAACTACAGGGAGGGCGGTAGAGCAGCTGAGGAAGGCAAGGGGGGTGATCTATGAGCATGGGGAAAAGGCCAGCAGAGTGCATATAAAGCAGCTTAGAAAGAGAGAAGCAGCCACGGAGATAGGGAAAGTAAAGGATGGGGACAGGAACCTGGTTGGAGACTCAGTAGGGGTGAATAAGGCGTTCAAGGAGCTTTACAATAGGCAGTATGGGTCTGAACCCCCAACGGGGCCGGAGGAGATGAGGCACTTCTTAGGGGGGAAATTTCCCAAAGGTGGACGGGGAGCTGGTAGAAGGGGGGCCCCGATCGGGTTGGAAGCGATAGTGGAGAGTCTGAAGACCATGCAGTCGGGTAAAGCCCCGGGGCCGGACGGGTACCCAGTGGAGCTCTATAAAAAGTTCTCTGGGATATTGGGGCCGCTGTTGATGAGGACATTCAATGAGGCAAGGGAGTGTGGGGTTCTTCCCCCGACGATGTCACAGGCCACGATCTCATTGATCCTGAAGTGGGACAAGGACCCGGAACTGTGTGGGTCCTACAGGCCGATATCCCTATTGAATGTAGACACCAAACTGTTGGCCAAAATCCTGGATTGAGGATTGTGTTCCGGACGCTATTGGGGAGGACTAGACGGGGTTTGTTAAGGGAAGGCAGTTGGTGGCCAATGTAATAAGGCTGTGAAATGTGATCATGATGCTCGCGGAAGGTAGGGAGGTGGAGGTCGTGGTCACAATTAATGCAGAGAAGGCTTTTTATTGGGTAGAATATCTGTGGGAGGTACTGGGATGGTTCGAATTTGGGCAGGGCTTTATTGACTGGGTCAGGTTGTTGTGTCAGGCTCCTGTTGCGAGCGTACGGACGAATAGGACAACATCTGACTATTTTAGACTGCACCGGGGGACAAGACAGGGATTCCCCCTCTCCCCACTGTTGTTTGCGTTAGCCATAGAGCCGCTGGCAATTGCGCTGAGAGCCTCAAGGGGCTGGAAGTGGCTGGTCCAGGGGTGAGTGGAACACAGAATCTCGCTTTACGCAGATGACCTGCTCCTGTATGTATTGGACCCAGGCAAGGGGATGGAAGAAATTATGAAGATTCTGGGGGAGTTCGGCCGGTTTTCGGGGTATAAACTAAATATGGGGCAAAGTGAGATTTTTGCGGTCCAGGCAAGGGGGCAGGAGAGGCGACGGGGGGAACTGCCGTTTAGAGTGGTAGGGGGAAGCTTTTGATATCGAGGTATTCAAGTGGCACGGGAATGGGACCGGCTGCATAAATTAATTCTGGCCCGACTAGTAGACCAAATGAAGGACGATTTTCGGAGATGGAACGCGCTCCCGTTGTCACTAGCTGGGAGGGTCCAGACAGTGAAAATGACGGTCTGATGTACCATCAATTATCACAAGATGAGAATGGTGAAACAATCGAGGCTTTATTGAGCAAAACGTGGTGCCTCCTGTAGCTAGAACCAGAATGGCTGCAGCATCGGAGAGCACACATATTTATACACCGCCTACTGGGCGGAGCCAGCAGGCAGGGATTTACCCCTGTACCTCTACCATATGGGCAGTATATGTAATATACTACTGATGGTGACTATAACATTCACCCCCTGTTAAAAATGAGTCCGGTGGGGGTGTTGGAAAACATTGCAAGGTCAGTCTGTCGGGGGCCTTGACCCTTCTCTGCGATTGCCTCAGTCCAGGTGGTGATGTGGGCGCCGACTTGGTCAACTGTGACTCCGGGAGCGTGTTGTCCTCGTCTTCGTCACCCCTGAGTGGAACCAGTGGGAGGACGGATCATACTGGGGCGGGGGCAGCGGTGAGGTTGGCTGGAGGGAGGGTGAGTGGCTCAGGGGTGAATGAGGCAACCGTGGGGTGGGGGGGGTGTCAGGTCAGGGGTCGTGGGAGGGGATCCAGCGGGTGCCAGGTCCCAGAGGGAGACAGTGTCCATGCGCCCTTCGGGGTGTGCCACGTAGGTGTTCTGCAAGTTCGCATGTAGGAGGTGGACTTTTTCGATCAAGGGGTCCGACTTATGGGTCTGCACATGCTTCCGAAGGTGGACAGGTCCAGGAACTGTCAGCCATGTTGGGAGTGAGACCCCGGAGGTGGACCTCTGTAGTGGGGTGGATGAAGCTCTCTGTGCTCCCAGGTCATCTCGTGCCCATCGATTTTCACCGTCGTCATCGCTGTCGCGAGGTTGTGGGGCCGGGACTGATCCAGGTGGATAGAGGCGAGCTGCGGCAGATGCTGGGAGGTCCCGGGCTGGTCAGCGGTGGTGGGGGTAGCGGCAGGCGATGAACGGCCAGACGAGCAGGGGTCCTGAGGCGCCGTCCAAAATGGCACCGAAGATGGCTGCGCCCACGGGGCGCACATGGCGGGCGGCATCAAAGATGGCGCGCCCATGGGCCTCACATGGCTTGGAGTGAAGAAGATGGCAGCGCTCACGGGCCGCACGTGGCTTGCGAAGGAGAAAATGGTGCGCCCCGGGTCGCACGTGGGGGGTGTAGGAACGCCGGGCCTGGAGACAGCGGCGACCGACCGGGCCTGGCAAACAGAAACAAAGTGTCCCATCGTCCCACAGAAATGAATGAAATGAAAATCGCTTATTGTCACAAGTAGGCTTCAAATGAAGTTACTGTGAAAAGCTCCTAGTCGCCACATTCCAGCGCCTGTTCGGGGAGGCTGTTACGGGAATCGAACCGTGCTGCTGGCCTGCCTTGGTCTGCTTTCAAAGCCAGCGATTTAGTCCTGTGCTAAACAGCCCCGTTGTAGGTCGCACTCTGCACCGAGCAGCGCTGACTGGGGTGTTTGTTCTGCCCGCAAAAATAGCACTTGGGCCCCCCAGAGTTGGCTGGCTGTCGCGCGCCGCAGGCTTGCGGTGAGCTGGAGACAGCAGCTGGTGGGGCCCACAATGCCCATGAGGGAGCCACGCGGTCTGGGGCGTAGGACTGAATGTTATGGGAGGCCACTTCTCACGAATTAGCGAGCTGCCTAGTTCCCGCAAGATCAAGCGTACCCCCTTCCAGTAGTGGCGGGCGGACGTACGCAGACCTCATGCCCGTGACGTAAGCATCTCTAATTAACAGTTCTGTGTGCTGGACTGCCGAAACTGCCTGGCAGTCACAGTTCCTACCTAGGATGTGCAGGGCATGCCAGAAATCGTCCAGAGACTCCCCGGGGAGTTGCTGTCTCATGGCCAGGAGGTGCCTGGCATATACTTGATTGAATGGTCGATCATAATGTCCTTTCAGGAGCTCTATTGCTTCGGAGTAGGTGGGTGCATCCCGGATGAGAGGAAAAATGTCAGGGTTCACCCGTGAATAGAGGACTTGGAGCTTCTGCGAGTCGAAGGGTTCCTCAGTGGATGTTCGGGGGTAGCTTTCGAAGCAGACTAGCCAGTGTTCAAAGGCGGACGTAGTGTTGGCTGCTTGAGGGCTCAGCTGCAGGCAATCAGGCTTGATTTGGGGATCCATCTTTTAAAATCTTGTGCAATAAATTGATGTACCGTCAATTACCACGAGACAAGAATGGTGAAACAATCGAGGTTTTATTGAGCAAGCTGTGGTGCCTCCTGTAGCTGGAACCAGAATGGTTGCAGCATCGGAGAGCACACACTTTTATACACAGCCTACTGGGCGGAGCCAGCAGGCAGGGATTTACCCATGTACCTCTACTATATGGGCAGTGCCGTAATACATGTAATATACTACTAGTGGTGACTACCACACGGTCCTCCCGAAATTCCTGTCTGTGTTTCACTGTCTCCCCATCTTTATTCCGGGGTCTTTAATAAGGTAATCATTGGCTTTGTCTGGGCAGGCAAGACCCTGTGAGTAAAAACGGGGATGCTTGAGTGGAACTGGGGGGAGGGCGGGCTGGCGCTGCTGAACTTCAGTAATTACTATTGGCCGGCGAATATCGCCATGATCAGGTGGTGGTGGGGGGGGGGGGGGGGGGGGAGGATCGTCATGGGAGCGTGTGGAGGAGGCTTCATGCAAGGGCACCAGCTAGAGGGTGTTGATAACGGCGCCTCTGCCATTCCCGCCGGCACGGTACTCCACCAGTCCCGTAGTGGTGGCGGCCCTGAGGGTCTGGGGGCAATGGAGGAGGCACGTGGGAGGGGAGGGAGCATCGGCGTGGTCTCCAATCTGTAATAATCACCGGTTTGACCCGGGAAGGATGGATGGAGAGTTTCGGAGATGGCGGAGAGCAGTGATTGAGAGGATGGGGGATATGTTTATCGAGGGGAGCTTTCCTAGCCTGAGGGAGCTGGAGGAGAATATTGGATTGGCGAGGGGAAACAAATGTCGGCACCTGCAGGTGTGGGACTTCCTACGCAGGCAGGTTTTAACCTTCCCGCTCCTACCACCAAGGGGGCTACAGGACCGGGTAGTTTCTGGAGTGTGGGTGGGAGAAGGGAGGGTCTCTGACATTTACAAGGAACTCATAGGGTCAGAGGAGAAGCAGACTGAGGAGTTGAAGCGCAAGTAGGAAGAGGAGTTGAGAGGAGAGATAGAGGATGGTCGCTGGGCGGATGCAATGAGTAGAGTCAACGCGTCCACAACATGTGCCAGTTAGGTTTATTGAACTAAAAGCACAGTTAGCACAGTTCGCTGTGAGTTCGACTCTCTGCTAACTTAAGTGTGGTTACTCTGACTGACTGAACCAGGCTAGCTCTTAGCCACGTGGTGGATGTGTGAGATTGTAACAACACCCTTGACTGACTCTCTAGATGTTCCATCAGTGGAAAGAGGTGGAGTATGAGAGCCTCGTGTCTTTTATAGTCAGATCCCACCCCTGAGTGTCCTGTCTGCTTATTGGTCATGTCCTGTTCTCTGTGTCCATTAGGATTTCCCAACGGCGTGGGGATGCACACAATGAGAACCCCCATTGGCTGGCTGGCGAGACGGAGAATGCCGGAGAATGTCCTGTTCTCTGTGTCCATTAGCTGCTTGTCTGTATATCATTATGTGTGTGTCTGCATATCATGACAAGGAGGAGGCCTTTTGTGCCTGCTCCCCCATTCATTATGACCATGTCTGACCATCCAATTCAATAGCCTGTTCCCGCCCTCCCCCTATATCCCTTGATCCCCTTCGCACCGAGCTATATCTAACTTCTACTTGAAAACATACAGGGTGGGATTCTTCATCCCGGGAAGCCTAGAATGCATTCTCCAATGGGACGGAGAATCGGGCGTCAGGGGAAAATCAGGATTGCTGTTAGAATGCGATGCTCCAAATTGCCGTTAGAGACATAAATGAGGTCCACGATACTCGCCAGTAGGGTGGTGTAAGTAGATGCAAATGGGTCTTAATGACCTATGGGGTACTGGGGGGGAGGGCCGGGGTATGGGTCAGGTCACCCCATACCTGGGGGTAGAGGGCTATCCACGCCATCCGAGGGTGGGGAGCTGCTGTGCGGTGGGGGACTGAGAGGTCGGTGCCAATTTGTGATGGGGTGGCGGGGAGTCTTGGCTGATCTGCGTGTGGGGGATGGGTGGCTGGCAACAGGACCTCACTTTTGGGCCGCCTGCTCAATGTGGCCGCCTGATAGTGGGATTCCTTGGGAATCCCTCGCATTCCACGCTATCCCTAAATCTGTATGCCGTGGAACACTGAATGACATTCCGCTTTGTGACCCCCAAGGGGATTGTAAAACAGGTACAATTAAGCTCCGGCGGGAGAACATAGGGTGGAATTCTCCGTCCCGCCGCACCAGGTTTCAGGTGGAGCACGCCCCCGGCATTCTCCGTCTCACCAGCCGGCCAATGGGGTTTCCCATTGTGTGCATCCCCACACCGTCGGGGAATCCTCGAGCTGCCGGTGCAATGGAGAATCTTGATAGCGGAGAAGCAAGCCCATGGTCTCCCAAATGGAGAATCCAGCCCACAATGTTTGGGCCTCAACTGCTTTCTGCGGTAGCAAATTCCAGTCTCACCTCTCCCTGGATGAAGAAATTTCTCCTCATCTCCGTCCTAAATGGTCTACCCTGTATGCTCAGAATGTGAGCCCTGGTTCTGGACACACCCACCATCAAGAACATCCTTCCTGCATCTACCCTGTCTAGTCCTGTTAGAATTTTATAGGTTAACATGAGATCCCCCTTATTCTTTTTTCAGGTGTGTCCATTGTCTGGAGTCTGTTTATCCTTACTGATTGTGGTTTAAGGGTCAGGAAGTCGAGGATCCAGTTGCAGAGGGAGGAACCAAGTCCTAGGTTTTGAAGTTTTGATATGAGCTTGGCTGGGATTATAGTGTTGAAGGATGAGCTGTAGTCAATGATTAGAAGTCTGATGTTTGTTGTCGAGATGCTCCAGGATTGAGTGCAGGGCCAGGGAGATAGCATCTGCTGTGAACCGGTTGTGGTGGTATACGAATTGCAGTGGATCAAGGCATTCTGGTAGTATGGAATTGATGTGTCTCATGGCAACTTCTCGTAGGACTTCACAATGATAGATGTCAAGGCCACCGGATGGTAGTCATTGAGGCACATTGCCTGGTTCTTCTTTGGCACCGGATGGTGGCCTTCTTGAAGCAGGTCGGAACATCGGAACAGAGTAGGGAAAGGTTGAAGATGTCCACGAACACACCGCTAGTTGGTCCGCACAGGATATGAGTGTATGACCAGGAACTCCGTCACGACCTGTTGTTTTCCGAGGGTTCACTTTCAAGAAGGCTGATGTGACTTCTGGGGCTGTGACGGTAGGTATGGGTGTGTCCGAGGCTGCTGATGCAGTTGACAACAGTTTGTTGGTTTCCTGCACGAAACAAGCATAGATTGCATTGAGCTCATCGGGGAGGGGTGTGCTCTTGCCGAAGATTCTACTCGGCTTTGTTACATAACCCCCAACATCCCCATTTCAGTGACGCCCTCCCCCCCTCTTATTTCAGAGACCTCCCCATCATTATAGAGACCCCCATCTACATTTAAGGGGAGGTGGGGCAGCTGCCGGACCTCTTCCAGGCTGCATGGCATGGGATTGTGAATCACTTCTGGATTTGGGTTCCCCACGTTATCATAGAATTTACAGTGCAGAAGGAAGCCATTCGGCCCATCGAGTCTGCACTGGCTCTTGGAAAGAGCACCTTACCCAAGGTCAACACCTCCACCCTATCCCCATAACCCAGTAACTCCACCCAACACTAAGGGCAATTTTGAACACTAAGGGCAATTTATCATGGCCAATCCACCTAACCTGCACATCTTTGGACTGTGGGAGGAAACCGGAGCACCCGGAGGAAACCCACGCACACACGGGGAGGATGTGCAGACTCCGCACAGACAGTGACCCAAGCCGGAATCGAACCTGGGACCCTGGAGCTGTGAAGCGATTGTGCTATCCACAATGCTACCGTGCTGCGCAAATCAGTGGTGGTTCATCTGCAGAGGGAGAACATAGGGCTCGATTCTCTTTTTCAGCGGCTAACTGCCGGCTCGAATGGAGAATTCGCAGGCGTTTTATGACCAAAGAATTCTAGGGCTGGTGAGGGACTAGCAGCAGCGCCGAGTGCAACTCGCGGCTCCCGCACTGAAAACGCCCGGGGAATGGGCAAGTCCCTGCAGCGGTCACACGTACAACATGGCATCAGCCGTGCGTGGGCCCGACCCGCCATTCGCAACCGCACAGGCCACCCCCTGGCCAACCCCATTCGTCCCCCTAGCCCTTGCAGATGTCCTCCCGGACAGCGACACGGATCCCAGAAGAGTGTGGTGGCACTGGACACAGTCCGCAGCTGCCGTGCCGGGTTCCCGACCGCTCAGACCTCATGTATCCCATGCCGTCGGGACTCGGCCCATCGGGGGCAGAGCATCGCGAGAGGGCCGGCCAATGACGTGGCAACGCCGTTGCAGAGGCGTGCAACACAATTACGCCTATCCGAGGGGGCGGAACATGGCTGACCAGCGTCAAATTTGCACTGGCTGCAAATTGGGCGTCGGAGTCGATTCTCCACCCGAACGCCGATTACGATATCGGCGTCGGGTAATAGAGAATCCCGCCCATAGTCCCCCAAACGGAGAATCCTGCCCAGTATCATTTCTCACTATTGCACTTATTTCAACCTTTCCGAACAACAGCACTCCATCTCCTTTTCCTTTATTGCCTGTCCTTCCTAAATACTAAATACCCATGATATTCCATTCCTAACCTTGATCGCACTGCCGCATGTCTCCATAATCACAAACGTATTGTACCGTTTACATCTATTTGTATGGTCAATTTGACTACTTTATTGCTAATGCTATGTGGATTCAGATACAATGGGCTGAATTCTCCGATTCGGAAGCCATGTCCGGAGGAAGTGTCTAGTTTTACGATGAAAATGGCGGTGGTGCCCCCACACCAATGCTCCGCCCGGTGGGGGGCTAGCAGCTGCGCCACGTAAAACACCCGGCGTTCCCGACATAAACGGCCGGAGAATTACTGGGTCCATGGCCGCACACGGACCCGGCCTGCCAGATAGTGCCCCCCTGTACATCCCCTCACCGCCGAAGCCCCCCCCGGCTAGTGGAACGACCCCCCCCACCCCCGACTGTGGCGGCGCTGGACGCAGTCCAGAGCCATCACGCGATGAATTTTGGGACAGGATTTATCCCGTGGGCCTCAGATCCTTGACAATAGGACTAAATGGTAGTCCAAGGTTCACACAGTGTGGGGAGCAATCACCTGGCTATAATTTTACCATAGCCGGTCCTCCAGCTCTGAAGAAGCAATAGGCTATTTTCACAGTTGAGAGAGACAGTGCCTTCATTTTGATCTGCCCTGTCTCCAACTTTTTAAAGTCTTCAATAAAAAATAGACTGAAAAGCCAGGCCTCTATTTTGGAGATGGAGGCTTTCCACAGGGTTGCATGAAGCTGAAACCAAGCAAGCAGGGACGTTTTAAAGCCTTCCTGAAGTGTTAGCCCCCACGTTGGTCACCAGGAGGCCACCTTCAGGCAGCTACACTGTTTCCCACTTGCATGTGGGTAACCCTTCTGCCTCTGGGAAAGTGGCCCAGAAAATTCCAGAGAACCAGCACACTAGCTGCCAGTGCAAAATTTCCCACCCACCCATCTTCGTGCTCACCCTAGCCAGGACCTAAAAATTCAACCCCAGGGGTTTGTACATACCAGTGCAGACGAGAGATTTCAAATTACATGTCCCATAATGTTCAGATCATTAATAGTTGTTCATAGTTATATGGACTTGCTATATATTTTTTAAAATCTATTATTCAACGGAAGTAAATATTTTTGTTTGTTTTATTTGTGCCAGACCTCTGTCTATGTTGGAGAAATCTACCATCTTATTTAGACATAAATGATAGCGTATTGTCTGACTTCTGGGTCTGCTCCATGAACCACAATCCACGACAGAATAGGTAAGTTGGGGGCACATTATTAAAAGTCCCATTGCAGGACTGTGAAATGTTTTATGACATCCCTATTAATGTTACCCAAATCAAACAATGTTAGCATTTCGTTATCATGACTAAAATGTGTTTGTTGTCTGAATTAATGTGGTTGATGTGAGACTACTATCTCACATCGAATTTTAATAATAATACATTATAATTAACTTTGAGAGATCCAGGTTTTCTTTAGTTCTCCTTCTTTTGATCTATATTTGCACGTGCTTAGAAAAGAGAGATTTTCCCTGACCTCTCCAAATATCACTGCATGACATGGAACCAGAGGGTGTGCTAAAATTGACTAACTTCCAGCTTTTCATGCTGGGGGTACAGAATGACTTTACATTTGTTTGGTCTGTGGCTGAGTTTGGTGAGTTTAGGGTCTGGCCCATGTGATTCTGCTGAATGATAACCAGGCAGTTGTGCTCAAGTCATTTTTAATTTTACTGCAGTTACTTGAGTAATGAAGTTAATATCAACATAAAGTACCATAGGAAATTAATTGGCACCTTTTTCTCTATGACCCTGACTTATCTACAAAATAAAGTTTTTTTTGATAGCTAAGAATGTTCTAAGAATGTAAGTCGTAATTTTTTCCCCTATTGCACCTTTAGAAATATATACACATTGTTTATGTAACACTACAAGAATGATTCCGTACATTTCACATTTCAATTGCTGATTGGTGCAAAAGAATTCCAAAAGATTTGGAAAATGTACAAATCATGAAATGTATTCTAATCCTTTTGGGACAATTAGACTGGGTGTTTCCCTCTGCACTGCTCCTGTTTCTTATCTACTTGCTGCTTGTCGGCAATGTCATTCTAAAACATGTCAAGTTTCATGTGGATGCTTATTATACCTCACCACCACCCCTTTGACTCCTGCACTGTGTCTGCTTTGACACACTGTTTGATATCCAGTACTGAACAAGCTTAAATTTACTCAAAATAAATATTAGACAAACTGGAGCTGCCAACCTTGATTTTAACTTTGAAAATGGGTAGGTTTTGAGTCAGTTAAAATGTCCCCAACACAAATAGTGTTCTGCAGCCACCAGCACCATCCCTCTCCCTGGCCACTGAACCAGATCATTTGCAAACTTGGCGTCGTATTTGATCCTAAAATGAGCTACCAATCTCATATCTGGTCCACTTTTCACCTTTGTAACTTTACCTGTCTCAGCCCTACCTCAACTCATCTGCTGTGAAACCCTCATCGCATCCTCCAGATGTGACAATTCCAGTGCTTCCCCTCCTTCACCTTCTATAAACCCGAGCTCATCCAAAACGCTGATGTCCGCATCCTAACTTGCACTAAGTTGTGTTCAATTATCAACTCAGCTCGGTTTTCACTGACCTACATTGACTGGCAGAGTAGAAAGATTTCATAATAATGCAACCATGTGCTAATATTTTCAAATTGATATAAAAACCAGTATCTCCTTGAAATATATTTTTCCCATTTGTTTGAACAGAACAGAGTAAGCTTTAATTGTCTTAGCCCATTGTTGATTTTCTTCAGCTGCAATGTACCAGAACAGCTACCGCATATTCCTTTAGGAACTCCAGTAAGGGGGTCAGGATCTGATGAAAGGCAAGAACTACTGGAACAATCAGTCCGACGGCACTGGGAAAAAGCAGCTGCCTTACAGCTTCAGGCAAGTATCTCGAATAAAATATTTTGATGATTTTTCTTGTGTCAATCATTTCTGCAGGAACTCTTTTTCTTTCTTTCCTTCTGCCAATGACAATTTCTATTTCCTTTTATGGCTAAGCAACAAAAAATAATAGAGATTAGACACTAAACACTATTGGCAGTATTGGTATTAAACAATAATGTAATAATCTTTGTATATAATGCAGATAATGTCAAAGACATTTGCAAAGCACAGCACAATCTTTTGTTTTTTTTCCTCTACAAAATCGATGATGAGTTTAAAAATGTTACAAGAGTATTCGTTTTGAAATAATGTGATTCGAGACAATAATGTTTCATTGCAAAAATGTTTAAAAAGAAGCCAGGCCCTGACATATTCCATCACATGTTCGAATAGACACACTAAAAATTTAAGCAGACAGCAAATAGGAGTGAGAGCTCTGGCAGATTTTCCACCTCCACCAGCAAATCAGGGGGCTGGGGGGGCGAATCACAGCACTCTTGTTACCACCAAGAAGTTGCCAGTAGAAATATCTTCGAGCATTTCTCATGCAGCTCATGGGTGTTTAACTAGAATTCCAGGAATTTGACACAGCGACAATGAAGAAACAGTGATATAGTTCCAAATCAGGATGATGGGTGTCTTGGAGGGGCACCTGTAGGTTGTGATGTTCCTATGCATCTGCTGCTCTTGTCCGTTTAGATGGTAGCGGTTAAGGGCTTAGATGGTAGAGGTTAAGGGTTTGGAAGATGTTTTCAAAGGGACCTTGGTGATTTGCTGTTGTGCATGTTGTAGATGGTACGCACTGCTGCAACTGGTAGTGGAGAGAGTGAATGTTTAAGGTGGTTGATAGCGTGCCAGTCAAGAGGGCTGCATTACCCTGGATGGTGTCAAGCTTGAGTCTTGTTGGAGCTGCACTCATCCAGGCAATTGGAGAGTATTTAATCAAATTCCTGGCTTTTGCTTGTAGATGCTGGATAGGCTTTGGGGAGTCAGGACATGGGTTACACATTGCAGAACTCCCAGGCTCTGACCTGCTGTTGTAAGAATTACAAGATTTATACAGCTGGTCCAGTTAGGCTTCTGACCAATGGTAACACCGGAATTTTAATGGTAGGGGATTCAGAGATGGTAATGCTATTGAATGTCATGGGGAGATGGTTAGATTCTCTCTTGTTGGAAATTGTCGAACCTGGGACCTCAGCGCCATGAGGCAGCAATGCTAATGTGGTGAATGCATAGTACTAGTAATTCACCAGTGTATTAGTATCATGTTCTGCCATTGTGTTACAGCTATGTTATGTTGTTGACCTTGTGGGCTTCACCCACAGGGGGATATGTTGGGGCATGTACAGGCTCCGCCCATGGCTCCTCCCCTTGAAAGGAAGTATAAAGAGCAGTTGACCTGTAGGCGGTCCACAGTATTGTACTATTCGCAGGCAGGCTCTGTTCTAAGCTGATTAAAACCTTGGTTTGCTTCTACTCGTGTCTTTGAGTGAATTGATGTCTCATCAGCTAACCACTGCACCACCGTGCTGCCCTTGATAACCCTGTCGATGATGCTTTCCATCACTTTGATTGATACCAAGGTGGATCATCTATTCAGTCCTTCTGGTTGAAGGTGGTTGAAAATGATTCAGCTTTGCTTTTTGCACTGATGTGCTGGACTCCCCCATAATTGAGGTTACGAATGTTTTTAGAACCTCCTGTGTTGGTTAGTTGTTTAATGTCCACCACTATTCATGTCTGAACGTGGCAAGACCACAGAGTTTCGATCTGATACGTTTTTGTGGGATCACTTACCTCTCTGTTACATGCTGCTTCCACTGATTAGCATGCATTTCGTTCTGCATTGTAGCTTAACCCAGGGTTTTTCAAACTCAGGGTTGCGGCCCGCGGGTGGATGTCGGGAGGGTCGTGGAGCGATCGGTTATAGCATTCCAAATTGCGGGAAGAAGTTCCCAACTGCCACAACCGGCTTTTAAGGATGCCGGCCGTGGGCAGTCCCCGATTGGTTGCGGTGTTTGAGGGGGCGGGTGGCGCGAGGCTGGGCTGTGTGCTGGTCACCGCATGCAGAAAGGTGGCGGGGGGGGGGGGGGATTGGGCTGACGGGCGTCCTCTTGGACATGATGCTAACAGTGGTGGCCCGAGCTTGGAACTCCACTCTATTGCTCATCCTTTGCCCGCTGCTTGGCTTGTCCCCCGCCACCGATTGGCAGTATGCACCCTGCGACTACTTGGTCAATCCGTTCAGCGACCAGCACAACATCCGTTTGCACTCCCAACGGTCAGTACTGGTCGGGAAGTGGTCTGTGACTCAGTTGGATACAGTTAAAGGGAGCCAGGCCAGGTTTTTCGGAATACTGATTAATCTAGGCCTGTCAATAGGGCTGAGATATGTGAACACTGGAGGAAACATAGAACATAGAACATAGAACACTACAGCGCAGTACGGGCCCTTCGGCCCTTGATGTTGCGCCGACCTGTGAAACCATCTGAAGCCTATCTGACCTACACTATTCCATTTTCATCCATATGTCTATCCAGTGACCACTTAAATGCCCTTAAAGTTGGCGAGTCTACTACTATTGCAGGCAGGGCGTTCCACACCCCTACTACTCTCTGAGTAAAGAAACTGCCTCTGACATCTGTCCTATATCTCTCACCCCTCAATTTAAAGCTATGTCCCCTCGTGTTGGTCATCACCATCCGAGGAAAAAGACTCTCACTGTCCACCCTATCTAACCCTCTGACTATCTTATATGTCTCTATTAAGTCACCTCTCAGCCTTCTCCTCTCTAACGAAAACAACCTCAATTCCCTGAGCCTTTCCTCGTAAGACCTTCCCTCCATACCAGGCAACATCCTAGTAAATCTCCTCTGAACCCTTTCCAAAGCTTCCACATCCTTCCTATAATGTGGTGACCAGAACTGCACGCAGTACTCCAGGTGTGGCCGCACCAGAGTTATGTACAGCTGCAGCATGACCTTGTGGTTCCGAAACTCAATCCCCCTGCTTATAAAGGCTAGCACACCATATGCCTTCTTAACAGCCCTATTAACCTGGGTGGCAACTTTCAGGGATTTATGTACCTGGATGCCGAGATCTCTCTGTTCATCTACACTACCAAGAATCTTGCCATTAGCCCAGTACTCTGCATTCCTGTTACTCCTTCCAAAGTGAACCACCTCACACTTTTCCGCATTAAACTCCATCTGCCACCTCTCAGCCCAGCTCTGCAGCTTATCTATGTCCCTCTGTATCCTATAACATCCTTCAGCACTATCCACAACTCCACCGACCTTCGTGTCATCTGCAAATTTACTAACCCATCCTTCTACACCCTCTTCCAGGTCATTTATAAAAATGACAAACAGCAGTGGCCCCAAAACAGATCCTTGCGGTACACCACTAGTAACTGAACTCCAGGATGAACATTTGCCATCAACCACCACCCTCTGTCTTCTTTCAGCTAGCCAATTACTGATCCTGCAGTTATCACTTTGTGTCGACATTCTCTGGAAAGCAGGAAGTAAGTGCTTTTGTGAGAATGGAGCAGATGGAGACTTAGATATTTGGATAGTGCAATGCAGTGGAACCAGTAAGAAATAGTGTGACATTGTGCATGTTTGACAAGTTACTTCATCTCCTCTAAAATAGTAGTTTGTAAAGTAAAAACAAGATTGTACTTTTTTCTAAATTTAATCTGGTTAAATATCTAAAGAAATGGGAATATATTTAAAACAACGTTTTGTGTGTAAACGTAAGGATGCATATGTTCAACTGAAGTTGTTTTAATTTTTAGCAGTAAAAAGTCATAAGTTTGGAAAAATTAGGTATTAGAAATAAAGTTTCAAAGTTTAAAAAAAAGAATGCCAGACGTGACCGGCTTTTAAATGTGAACGATGAGTCTTTCCGCCAGAAGCAAGAAAAGGTCACGTGCCCTGCACGTCAATACTTTGGGTGCAAAATCATAGAGGTGAGATTCCTCCATTTTGTAGCTGCCAGAAAGCAAGCAACAGGACTTTGTGAAGAACTGAAGATGGGTAAGTTTGTAATAAGGTAGAGAGGGCCAGAGATACAAACAGAACAGGATCTTACAACTGAATCTGCTGGAGAGAGCTTCACAGGAGAGTCCATGGTAGGACAAAGCAGTGCTGGTGTGAACTGTATCCCGAGCTCCACCACCTCTGGTGCACAAACAATTAAGAAGAAACTGAAATCAGGAATAAAAGCAATATAAAGATGATTTCTTGAGGTATGGCACTGATTGTGCTGATGCAGATCAGGATGCAAAACCCATGTGCAGGGAAGTACTGACAAATGAAGGTTCAAATCTTCAACGGCATTCAAAGACTAAGCATGGCAAGTTCGAGGACAAAGCTCTTGATTTTTTTCAAAGGATGCAGCAAGAACTTAAATCGTCAGCTGAAGTCCTTAGCAGAAATGTAACATTGAATGACGAAGCAAGTGAGATTGTGAGGACCAAGCAGGCCGCATTAAAGGTAAACAATAATGGTGTGTTGCGAAGGTAGGCCGGCGTGGGCCATTAACGTCAGCACCATGTCTCACGAAGGTCGGCCGGCATCGGTCCCAAAAGTCTGCCGGTTGGTATAAGTGGGTCCCAGGAAAAAAAGTTTGAAAAACACTGGCTTAGTCAGTCTAGTGTCACACTTAGATGTACCTGGTGCAGCTCCTGACATGCTCTTCTACATGCATTATTGAGTTGGTCCGTGGCATGATGATGGTAGAGTGAGGGATATACCCAGCCACAAGGTTACAGATTGTGGGCTCAATACAATTTTGCGGTTTCTGCTGATGGCCAAGAGCATTTCATGGATGTCCAGTTTTGAGCTGCTAGATCTGTTCTGGGTCTATCCCATATAGCACATTTGTGGAGTGCGAGCTTCCCAGGTAAAGCGCAGAGGCCAACCACCCAGGGATAGTTTTGAGCTAACATAAAAGCAGGCCCAAAATAGGGCGTGGTGTGGTTAATCTTCCTAGCTAGGATTGTACTGGCAGCAGGATGCCCATGGGTTCGTCTCCATGCAGATTTTGCAGGACAATTCATTGGGTCATTGTTCCCTGTGATCGTGGATGCCCACTCGAAGTTGCTAGAGGTTTGCAGGATGTCCTTCACGATATCTAGGGCCACGATTGAAAAGCTCCAGGGTACTTTTCGCACCCATGGGATCCTGGAGGCCCTAGTGATGGATAATAGGATACAGTTCACTGGCGAGGAATTTGCTGTGTTTAAGCAGTGGAATGGCATTTGGCATATTCGAACTGCCCTCCAATGGACTTGCAGAAAGGATGGTCCAAATCTTCAATAGGACTTTGAGAGGCAGTCCATGGAGACCATGGACTCGCAGTTGGCACAGTTCCTTTTTAGTTATCGCACAACGGCGCATGTGACGACGGAATTGCCCCAGTGGAGCTATTGATGAGCCACAGGCTCAGGATTTGGCTGAGCCGGACTTTTCCACTTCTCAGCAAGGTAGAGAGGCAACAGGAGACACAGAAGAGGCACCAGGACCTGAGGGCGCCGGAGCAGATATTTCACGCTGGGGATGTTGTCTCTGCTCGCAATTTTGGTGATGGAACTCCCAGGTGTGATACTGCAACTGGGCCTGTTTCCGTATAAAGTCCGGATTCAAGGAAAGATCCAGAGAAAACACTTGGACCACTTGACGAAGTGCGAACCCGTCCTTCAGGGCACTCGGCTGGTGATGGAAGTGCCTTTGGCACATCGGGAACCGCCCCTCAATCTCGGGGCCCAGCTGTCAGGGTCGCTACTTCCTGTCCAGCAAAAGAAGGATCATTCAGGTTTCAAGGTGGACACAAAGGAGTCCATGCTGGTGGACAATGGCGTGCCTGTAACTGAGGTCCTGGCAGTAATTCTTCGACAGTCAGCCAGGAACAGCGATCAGTCACTCCACGCGACCCAGAGCCGCCACAGATGGAGACGTAGCGGTGGGCGAAGCAGTGCAGATGGCCCCCACTTTTAGGCGGCTGAAGGGAAACTTTTGGACTTTGGGGAGAGGGGTGTCATAACACCCACGAGGACCACTAGGAAACCTTTATTGATCTCCCCGTAGGACTCATGGAATACGAGCTTCCCAGGTGGGGGACGGAGGTCAACCACTTGGGGCTCGATATGAGCTAATATAAAAGCAGGCCTAAAACAGGGCCTGTTGTGGTTAATCCTCCCAGCTAGGATTGTACTGGTAGCAATATGCTGTATTACGCATACCTTTGTAAATAGTGTAAATAAATCTGTGTTTGGTTACTGCCAGCCTCCTCTGAGCTATTAAAGCTACCGAGCCTTTCTAGACGATGGACATTGAAGTTACTGGCAGTTTTAAAGATAGGAAAAAATATACTTATCAATACATGACCAACTTTTATTATTTAAAAAAAATATCTTTATTAAAGATTTTCTATTTTACAATAAATTTTATGCCCAACCCCACATTACCCACAGCAAATGTTAAACAAGCTAACCGAGAAAAAAAACCAACGTACACACCTAATCCACAAAGCAAATAGAGGAACAAAAAAGAAACGGCCACCCCCTCTCCGGCCACTTAAACTGGTGCAGTAAACTCAGCAACTGACAGTGATTAATTCCTTAAAGTAGGCAATTAATGGCTGTAACGTCCTGTATAGCCCCTCAACTGACTCCCTAAAGGTGTACTTTACTTTGGCCAGGTACAAGAATTTCATTAGGTCACCCAACCATAATGAGGTGCTGAGCGGAGTAGGAGAACTCCACCCCAACAGAATTCATCTCCTGGCAATCAACGAGGCAAAGGCAAAGATATCTGCCTTTGCTCCCATCTGCAGCCCCGGCTAGTCCAACACCCCAAAAATGGCCACCAGAGGACAAGGTTCAGAATCGCTGACATGGTGCTGAAGAAGGAGACCCAAAACCATAGCAGTTTGGGACAAGACTAGAACGTGTGTGTGTGGTTGGCCAGCCCTCCGGAACACCACTCGCACCTGTCCTCCGTTTCACTGCTTCAGGAAGCTGATGAGGTAGGAACACCAGAGGTCACCCAGCCAGGCCGAGGCACTGAGCGGAGTGGGAGACCTCCACCCAATCAGAACCCGCCTCTGGTCTATTAATGAGGCGAAGGAAAGGACATCCGCCTTCAACGCCGTCTGCAGCACCAGCGAGTCCAACACCAGAAAATAGCCACCAATGGACAAGGGTCCAGTTCGACATTAAGAATCTCTAACACGGCATTGAGGAAGGAGATCCAAAAGCTTAAAAACTTGGAACACAAACAGAACATGTGCGTCTGATTAGCTGGCCCCCAAGAACACCACTCACATTTGTCGTTCACCCCAGGAAAAAAACTCATCTTTGCCTGGGTCAGATAAGCCCTGTACATCACCTTGAACTGGTGAGCACAGGAGGACATGGAGTTAACTCTGCAAAGAGACTCGCTCACAGCACCTCATGCAGTCCTAGAAACCACCTCCGTCATTTTCTCCCCCAAAGAGCCACGAGAAGCCTCCAATTCCATCAACGAACTTTTGCCTTCAAGTTCCATTGCCCTGGTTCTTTTGGGCATTTCCCTTATATGGGCACCTTATACAATCACAACTTGGTGAAAAGTGCTAAAAATACACTACCTGAGTGGGAGCCACCGTGTGTATGTCTTCCCCCTACATGCTGCCACCAGAAGTCGACATTTTCCAAGTTAAAGGCAGCAAATATATTTATTTTTAAAATTGTTGTTACATAGTTGTTTCTTACAGCTCACACAAACTAATAGTGAATGCTTAGATGGTTTATCATTATCGTACAGCTTTACAAGATGATTTGAAGTAAATTATGTTTGCCTTGCAGAAAAGATCTCCAATCAAACCCTTAACATTAAAATTGCCACCTGACTTGAGCAACAAGTCCATTTCTAGGGTAACTCTGAAAGCCTGCACATCCTTAATGCAATATTTGTAGACATAGTTATAACAATTTCCTGCAAATTCACTTTTAAAGTTTTTTTCTCTTTTCCTTCATTTTACAGATGATGTAGCTAGTTCAATGGTGATAGTTATTGAGATAATTTTCAGATATTTTAACTAATATGCCAATGTATTTCGGCAAACATGTCATCGCATTTGATTACCTATGCTGTATTTTGAAACAAAAATCATTTTTGCTTAAAAAGTGTCACCATTACCAGTATATCTCCTGCAACACTACTTGCAAGCTGCAAAAAAAAAAAACCTGAGAACGTAATCCGAATCCTACACTGTCTGTTCACATAGGGCATTGCTGCATCAGAATCCAACGCATTCTCTTTACCTTCATCCACTCGAAAAAGGCCAATTCCGTCTTCTTATACACAACATAACAGAAGATCAGAATCTGCCGAAAGAAGTCCTTTGTCCTGGACCAAACAATGCAAATTACCAAGAAATGGGAAAACAGGAAGAATCCATGGGAAACGTAGGTCTGCCGTTGTTAGCTCGGAAAAACGATCCTACAATTCTCAGAATTCTACTGAAGAAAACGTTATGACGAAAACATTCTTGGTAATGTATCGTTTATATTGACATTAATTAGATGACCAGATTTCAGTGTATAATTTTGTAATTTACACAACATGTATGCTAACAAAGATGTCGATTATCACCGTTTGAGATAAATTTAAGGTGGTCTGTGAGGTCATGTTAAAGTCGGAATCATATATTTTAACGGTGCATTAATAAATATTAAATTTAGACATATCTTTATATATTATATAATTATTAAACACAATTCAATGTATTCTTTTGTTTAAAAAGTAGTTTCCAGGTGAGGATTGGGGATAAAATGAAGGTACAGTGGTTCTCAGCTTGGAAAAGTCTACGAAGTATGTAACTGAATTAGGACTTCTTCAAATTTAGAAATTTTAGCTTTTGCAAGACATTTACTGTTGGATATTAATTTTCATAAAGAGAATAGAAACAGTGCGGATTATAAAGAACAAAGACAAATTACAGCACAGGAACAGGCCCTTCGGCCCCCCAAACCTGCGCCGATCCAGATCCTCTATCTTAAACTGTTGCCTATTTTCTAAGGATCTGTATACCTCTGCTCCCTGCCCATTCATGTAACTGTCTAGATACATCTTAAATGACACTATCATGCCTGCCTCTACCACCTCCGCCGGCAATGCGTTCCAGGCACCCATCACCCTCTGCATAAAGAACTTTTCACGCATATCTCCCTTAAACTTTTCCCCTCTCACCTTGAACTCGTGGCCCCTAGTAATTGAGTCCACCACTCTGGGGAAAAAGCTTCTTGCTATCCACCCTGTCTATACCTCTCATGATTTTGTTGATGTGTTATCTGTGTTGGTCTAACATCGACTGCAACTGGGTGCAGTAAAACGAGAAACAGGCTTCCGACACAGGAGATGGTCCAACACTGTTTTATTGAACCTGTTGATTGCTGTACATAATCTGCTGTGGGTTGACACTCTATTAACCTAACTGATAACCTCCTACTGGCTTGACCAGACTGGCTCTCTACCACATGGTGATGATGTTCATTGGCCTGTGCACTGCGACTATCTCCCCAGCCGTGTCCTGTGTGAGAGAGAGAGAGCCTTAATG
Organism: Scyliorhinus canicula; assembly: GCF_902713615.1. Classification (NCBI taxonomy): domain Eukaryota; kingdom Metazoa; phylum Chordata; class Chondrichthyes; order Carcharhiniformes; family Scyliorhinidae; genus Scyliorhinus; species Scyliorhinus canicula. Next base: position 42,465,722 of record NC_052152.1, on the reverse strand, counting down.
CCCTATGGGTTTTATAGTGGTGGTGTCCTGTCTGCTGATTGGTTGTTCTGTGTCGTGTGTGTTCATTGGTTATCTTGTGTGTCAATCACTGCCTGTCTGCGTCTCATGATATACATGAGTGGATATTATGACATTTGTAGACCTCAATAAGGTCCCCCCTCAACCTCCGTCTTTCTAATGAAAATAATCCTAATCTACTCAACCTTCCTTCATAGCTAGCGCTCTCCATACCAGGCAACATCCTGGTGAACCTCCTCTGCACCTTCTCCAAAGCATCCACATCCTTTTGGTAATGTGGCAACCAGAACTGTACACAGTATTCCACATGGGGCCAAACCAAAGTCTTATACAACTGTAACATGACCTGCCAACTCTTGTACTCAATCCCCTTTCCGATGAAGGAAAGCATGCCTTATGCTTTCTTGACCACTCTATCGACCTGCGCAGCCACCTTCAGGGTACAATGGACCTGAAAACCCAGATCTCTCTGTACATCAATTTTCCCCAGGGCATTACATTTACCGTATAGTTTGCTCTTGAATTGGATCTTCCAAAATGCATCACCTCGCATTTGCCCGGATTGAACTCCATCTGCCATTTCTCCGCCCAACTCTCCAATCCATCTATATTCTGCTGTATTCTCTGACAGCCCCCTTCACTATCTGCGACACAATCTTAGTGTCATCTGCAAACTTGCTAATCAGACCACCTATACCTTCCTCCAGGTCATTGTACCAGCCTCCCCGGACAGGCGCCGGAATGTGGCGACTAGGGGCTTTTCACAGTAACTTCATTGAAGCCTACTCGTGACAATAAGCGATTTTCATTTCATTTTCATTCATTTAATTTCATTTCATTTCATTTTCTTTTCATTTCATTTCATTTATGTATATCACATAAACAGTGGTCCCAGCACGGATTCCTGTAGAACACCACTTGTCACAGTTCTCCATTTTGAGAAACTCCCTTCCACTACTACTCTCTGTCTCCTGTTGCCCAGCCAGTTCTTTATCCACCTAGCTAGTACACCCTGGACTCCATGAGACTTCACTTTCTCCATCAGCCTACCATGGGGAACCTGATCAAATGCCTTACTGAAGTCCATGTATATGACATCTACAGCCCTTCCCTCATCAATCAACTTTGTCACTTCCTCAAAGAATTCTATTAAGTTAGTAAGACATGACCGTCCCTGCACAAAACCATGTTGTCTATCACTGATAAGCCCATTTTCTTACAAATGTGAATAGATCCTATCCCTCAGTATCTTCTCCAGCAGCTTCCCTACCACTGACGTCAGGCTCACCGGTCTATAATTACCTTGGATTATCCCTGCTACCCTTCTTAAACAAGGGGACAACATTAGCAATTCTCCAGTCCTCCGGTACCTCACCCGTGTTGAAGGTTGCTGCAAAGATATCTGTAAAGGCCCCAGCTATTTCTTCTCTCACTTCCCTCAGTAAACTGGGATAGATCCCATCCGGACCTGGGGGATTTGTCCACCTTAATGCCTTTTAGAATACCCAACACATCCTCCCTCCTTATGCCGACTTGACCTAGAGTAATCAAACATCTAACCCTAACCTCAACATCCGTCCTGTCCCTCTCCTCAGTGAATACCGATGCAAAGTACTTGTTAAGAATCTAATCTATTTTCTCTGACTCCACGCATAACTTTCCTCCTTTGTCCTTGAGTGGGCCAACCCTTTCTCTAGTTACCCTCTTGCTCCTTATATATGTATAAAAGGCTTTGGGATTTTCCTTAACCCTGTTTGCTAAAGATATTTCATGATCCCTTTTAGTCCTCTTTATTCCTCGTTTCAGATTGGTCCTACATTCCTGATATTCTTCCAAAGCTTCATCTGTCTTCAGTCGCCTAGACCTTATGTATGCTTCCATTTTCCTCTTAGCTAGTCTCACTCTTTCACCTGTCATCCATGGTTCCCTAATCTTACGATTTCTATCCCTCATTTTCACAGGGACATGTCTGTCCTGCACTCTATTCAACCTCTCTTTAAAAGCCTCCCACATATCAAATGTAGATTTACCTTCAAACAGCTGCTCCTAATCCACAGTCCCCAGCTCCTGCCGAATTTTGGTATAGTTGGCCTTCCCCCAATTTAGCACTCTTCCTTTAGGACCTCTCTCATCTTTGTCCATGAGTATTCTAAAATTTACGGAATTGTGATCACTGTTCCTAAAGTAATCCCCGACTGAAACTTCAACCACCTGGCCGGGCTCATTCTCCAACACCAGGTCCAGCCGGCCCCTTCCCGAGTTGGACAATTTGCATACTGCTCGAGAAAACCCTCCTGGGTGCCCCTTACAAATTTTGCTCCATCTACACCTCTGACACTATGTGTATCCCAGTCAATGTTGGGAAAATTAAAATCTCCTATCACCACCACCCTGTTGCTCCTACATCTTTCCATAATCTGTTTACATATTTGTACCTCCATCTCACGCTCGCTGTTGGGAGGTCTGTAGTACAGCCCCAACATTGTTACCACACCCTTCCTATTTCTGAGCTCTGCCCATATCGCCTCACTGCTCGAGTCCTCCATAGTGCCCTCCTTCAGCACAGCTGTGATATCCTCTCTGACCAGTAATGCAACTCCTCCATCCCTTTTACCTCCCTCTCTATCTCGCCTGAAGCATCAATATCCTGGGATATTTAGTTGTCAATCATGCTCTTCCCTCAACCAAGTCTCAGTAATAGCAATGGCATCATACTCCCAGGTACTAATCCAAGCCCTAAGTTCATCTGCCTTACCTACAACACCTCTTGTATTAAAACAAATGCACCTCAGACCACCAATCCCTTTGCGTTCATCATCTGCTCCCTGCCTACTCTTCCCCTTAGTCACGCAGACTTCATGATCTAGATCCTTACAGGCTTTAGTTACTAGCTCCTTACTGTCAACTAACCTCCTCATTTGGTTCCCATCCCCCTGCCACATTAGTTTAAACCCTCCCCAACAGCATTAGCAAAAGCACTCCCAAGGACATTAGTTCCAGTCCGGTCCAGGTGTAGACCATCCAATTTGTAGTAGTCTCATGTCCCCCAATGTCCCAAAAATCTGAGCCCTTCCCTCCTGCACCATCTCTCAAGCCACATATTAATCTTGCCTATTATTTCATTTCTACTCTGACTACCACGTGGCACTGGTAGCAATGCTGAGATTACTACCTCTGAGGTCTAACTTTTTAGCTTGGCTCCTCCTAACTCCCTAAATTCTGCTTGTAGGACCTCATCCTGCTTTTTACCTATATCATTGGAGTCTAAATGCACCACGAAAACTGGCTGTTCACCCTCCCCCTTCAGAATGTTCTGCAGCCGATGAGACATCCCTGACCCGTGCACCTGGGTGGCAACATACCATTCGGGAGTCTCGTTTTCGACCACAAGACCGCCTATCTACTCCCCTTACAATTGAATCCCCTATGACTCTAGCCCTTCCACTCTTTTTCCCACCCTTCTGTACAGCAGAGCTAGCCACGGTGCCATGAACCTGGCTACTGCTGCCTTCCCCTGGTGAGCCATCTCCCCCCAACAGTATTCAAACGGTATACCTGTTTTGGAGGGAGATGACCGCAGGGGACACCTGCACTGCCTTCCTGCTTTTTCTCTGCCTTTTGGTCACCCATTCCCTTTTTCCCTCAGCAATTCTAATCTGTGGTGTGACCAATTCGCTGAACGTGCTATTCACGACCTCGTCAGCATCGCAGATGCTCCAAAGTAAGTCCATCGGCAACTCCAGAGCCGTCATGTGGTCTAACAAGAGCTACAGCTGGACACATGCCCTGCACGTGAAGGAGCCAGGGACATCAGCCACGTCCCTGAGCTCCCACATTGAGCAAGAGGAGCATAATATGGGTCTGAGATCTCCTGCCATTTTTAATCTTAAACTTAACTAAGTCCAATTATAATATCAAATAATAGATAAATGAAAAAGGAAAAAAAAGAGAAAAATTGTTACCAATCACACGATTAAAAAAAAATTGAAATAGAAAAACCTTACCTTATCAACACACCTCAGGGAAAAGAAAAATTACTTACCCGTCACCAGCCAATCACTTACCTGCTGGCTGTGACGTCACGGTTCAACTTCTTTCTACTTCTACCTGCCCTCGAGTCTCCCTCTTGATCTTTACTCGGCTGGGATCCTTACTGTGATTGTTTTTTTTGGTTAGAGAAGGAGGTAGGGATGGAAACACTGAAGAAGTGTTTGGGGTTTAACTGTCACTTGACAACAGCTCCTCCACAAACCACCTTCTGGATACAGTGACCGCAATGCACTGATGCTAATTTTCCCCGCAGCAGCCAATCAGTGGCTCCGCTCAGCTGCTCTCTGCTGGATGCTTGCCTTTACTTGAACACGGAGGGTGTCTTGCTCAGGTACACCTTCTGGATACAGTGACTGCAATGCACTGATGCAAATTTTCCCCGCAACAGCCAATCAGTGGCTCCGATCTACTGTCCTCTGCTGGATTCTAATAATGAATGGTGGATTCAGATTTGGAAATATTCGGGTTGATTGAAACATGGTTTTCCGTAATTCCTATAAATTTAAGCTGATAATCCTCATCTATTTGGAATCAATTTCAATTTTTATCTCAAGGCTCACCTGCCGAGAATGAAACATCTTCAGAAGGAACGAGCCAACCCGTACAACTTTAAAATTGAAATTCTGCAGAGAGATTTGGCAAAGGAGACAACAAAGACAGTAAGTATATTTTTGAAGCATTAGTGAGACGTCTTAGAAGCCTTTTATCTTCATCTGCTTTCTTCATTTTCAACACCGTTCACAGGCCCAGGGTCAGATTTGAGATCTTCAAAGTCACTCTGAAATTGCAGCAGGTCCGAAGGACAGGGGATTTAATTTTACGGCCCTCACTGGAATATTTGACGGTGGGGAGCATGTAAAAGAAAGCGGGTGGCCAGCCCATCAATGTTGCTGCCCACCCCTGACCAGGCCACCATATTACAGGGGGAAGTTGTCAGTCAGCCCACCCACCCTCAAGGCTATTGAAGCCGTTAAGTGAGAATAATCCACTTGGCTGGGAAGGCAGGTGGAAAGCAGCCACCCCAGCAGGGTTTTCTGCGCAGGAAAAGGTGGGAAGGAAGGGAGGTGTACCTCTTTTGGGGGCCTCTCCTGTGCCCATAGGGACACCCACCCCTCCCCCAAGATGGTTATCCAAAAGAAGAAAAGCAGTTTGGACAGTATTCTTATTTCTGCGTTTTACTGGTGTTCCATTTTAAAATATACAAGACCAGTTCTGACCAGTGTTGTTACTTCCCTATTTTACTTCAGGGTACCCTGTTTGTGTCTTGCCCCACCCTGGCCTCTAAACCCCTCCCCCTTTTTCGCTCATGTCTCCAATTCCTTCTGACCATGGTGGTTAGCATTTATGCTAACCGTGCTGCCCAATATGGTATGGTATCTATGTTCTTCCTTCCTGGGCTATCGGCAATGCCAGAAGCAAGTAGTGTTTGCTGCAGGGTCTATGGAGCTGCCAACCAATCAGATTGGCTGGCAGCTCTCGAACGTGAGACTTCCTGCCCCTGAGAGGTAGAAGTCCCACTCTTACCTCATTAATTCTGCTCACAGTTTATTAACACCGCGGGGCAGCCAGATTTAAAGTCAGCATGGTTCCATATAACTGACCGTTCGACAGCGGAGTCCCCCCCACCAATCTCTCTCATCTTATTCAGTCCCATGGCTGTTTAGATAACTGCACTTGCTGTAATTCTGGCCTCTTCCCCAATTTTACGAGCTCCGCCATTGCCATCTGTGCTTTCAGTTACTAAGGCTTGTGAATTCATTCAGCAAACCCCATCTCTACTCTTTTTCTTCCTTCTAAAACAATTCTTAAAATGTATCTCTTTGACAAATCCTTTAACCATCTTGCTTAATGTCCTCTTTACTGGCTCAATGTCACATTTTGTTTTATGAAACTCCTGTGAAGTGCCGAAGGAAGCCGTTTTACATTAACTATTCTCACTCTCTCTCTCTTTATTATATACTTACCTAGAACATTTTGATCTTCAGTTTCTGTCCTTGTCCTCTTACCTTTCTTTTCCAAATGTCCTTCAGGCTTTGGAACATCAATTCCATCCACTCCCCTGGTGCCCTGCACTGTAGTTCCAAACCATTTCAGAGCACATTTAGCAACGTCGAGGTATATTTTTGATTTTCTCATTGACTGAAACCTATTGAGGGAGTTTAACCTGAAGAAAAAGGGCAAGCCCGAGATCTCCCAGCCTTGCTTGCCCAAGGATTCCATTTCCACCTCCCCCCCCCCCCCCCCCCCCCCCCAATTCTAATGACTCAACACTCCCATGCTACCATTCCAGAATCAGCAGCTACCCCATCTCCTTCCCCCACAATGGTGGCAGCCTGGAATAATTGCCGTTAATAGAATCTTCTGTTATTTAAATTGGCTGTCCATCTCCGTTCAGAGGCCAACCTGTGGCTAGTCCAACTGGGAAAAGTTCCCTGTGTTGGGAAATCACCCCAAACTCTTTATCCGCTCCTAAACCTCCCAGGGGCCAGGAAAATCCTGGCTACAAATCAGGTATTAACAGATCCCAAGGCCACCTCAATGGAATACCACTTTCTCTAATGTCTACTTCCAAAACGTCTGGCTCACTAGAAGCATCAAAACAGCAATTCTACTAGATATCAAAACAATGGGGAAAGTGCTCTATAAACTAATTATAATTGATAAATCTTTCTTTAATTGAACTAACTGAATATTAACAGGATTTTTACCTTGTTTTATTATTTATCTTGCAGGTCCCAGATAGTAATGTTTACAGTAGAGAGCCTACATCAAGCAGTAAGGCAACCATTATGTACATATCTATTATGAATAATATTAATCTTACTAATGCCTTGAAAAGTTTACTGAACATAAGGTTGGTCCTTGGATCAATTTTTGAAATAGAACTTACCTTAAAATAACACGAGAGGTATTAAAAATCAAGCTTTCTGTGGACACGTATTTCTGGACAAAACGTGTTTTCCACTCACAACAATCAAGCACCCAGTATTAAAGAAGGTGTTTTCAAGTGGAATATCAAAATCATGGTATAATCCAGTCAACAATCTGGCCTATGCCTCCCTTTGTAGTTGCTGAATAATTCTGAGTCCGATGTTGGAAAGTGTACAGATGCTTCGTTTTAATTTCTGATTGACTAGTTTCAATTGTTTCGATCAAAATCCTCTGTGAGAATCCCATGGATTACAAGACGAATTCTTGGATGACCTGTGGATTTTAACAGTTTGTCGGATACCCTAAATTAAAAGCAAATTACTGCAGATGCTGATGATCTGAAACAAAACCAGGAAGTGCCAGAAAAACTCAGCCAGGAACTCTACTTCAATGGAACTCTGAGTTTCAAAGAAGAATCATATTGGCCTTGAAATTGCTTCTCTCTCCACAGATGCTGCCAGGCCTGCTGAGTTTTTCTAGCACTTTCTGTTTTCATTATTGTAGGATACCTTGTTTCTTTTGACAATATGGTTATAGAGACCTTAAAGATCCTATAGGGATTTGCATCCACATGGGAATTTTCCAGGAAGGTGACAGGAAATATGGGAGATTTGGGAGGTATTTGGCAGTGATGTTCAGTTTATGGACCCACCCTTTGAAACGGTGTCCAGGTGGTCATTCTTTAAGTGAGATTGGTGGTAGTTGGGAGACCAGTCTATTTGATTGCTGCCTTCTGTTATGATGGAGGAAACAGCACAGGAAATAAGGAAGAAGAGTGCTGGAAAGGCAAACAGAAAAGGAGTATAAAGAAAAGGAGAGAAAAAAAGGTAGACGGAATAATCAAGAGGAAATAATAGAGGTGAAGTTAGTTAGTTAATACAAGTTAGAAATAGGAGAAAGGGAGAGATGTGAAAGGGGTAACAGGAGAAGAAGCGGTGAGACAAGGGAGCATAGACAGAAAAATGAACAGCAATGGAAAAGATGAAGAAAAACAGTTGGTAGAAAGGAAGAAAGAAATAAGTGAAGGTGGAAGTAAAAGTGCCTGGAGTGTTACTTGTATAAATTGAGGTTAAGTACATACAGATGGAAGATATTAGATGATTACCTCGAGACATGTAAAGAGAGTCTTATTGACACTGGTATGGGAGTAGTTAGGAGGTATACATACGTAATATTTCATTCTGTGAATAAATCTAATTGAGTGAAGATTGGTCTCTGGTCTCCTACTTCATCAACTAGCTGTCAGGAGTTTGAGAGTGAAAGAGGAAGGGAGAGAGATTGTAACAGGAATAAAGGTAAGAGAGTGAGAGGAACAAATATAAAGGGTGAGTGTATCAGAGAAATACAAAAGTGAAGTGGATCTCAAGTGGGTAACTGAGTACAGAAAAAGAAAAGGAAATTGAGTGATGTCAAAGTATTTTTAATAGGTATTTTATAGGTATTCAAAGCTCATTGGGATCAGAAACTATGAACAAATAGAAGACCACACTTTGTAAAGTTGGCATGCTGAGATCAGCACAAAGATATTTTGAGAACCTCTGACTGACTACTGTTGTGTTCCGCATCAAAAGCGTTCTCAAAAGGTGTACTAGGATTAATTGCAGGCATTAGTGGTGTCAATGATGCAAAATTCTGTGGCACTACTGGTGTGTGCTTTTTCAAACCAACTCCTGTATAATGTAGTTAATTTGGATTTGTTTATTGTCACGTGTACCGAGGTACAGTGAAAAGTATCGTTCTGCATACAGCTGACAGATCATTCCAAACATGAAAAGAAAAGAAACAGGGCAAACGTAAAACACACAATGTAAATACATAGACACAGGCATTGGGTGAAGCATACAGGAGTGTAGTACTACTCAGTACAGAAGATGTGTGAAGAGATAAAAGCAAATTACTGCGGATGCTGGAATCTGAAACGAAAGAATCTGGAAAATCTCAGCAAGTCTGGCAGCATCTGTAGGGAGAGAAAAGAGCTAACATTTCGAGTCCGATGACTCTTTGTCAAAGCTAACAGACAGATGTGTGAAGAGATCAGATCAGTTCACAAGAGGGTCGTTTATGAGTCTGGTTTTGAATCTGTTAATACGTGTTCTCAGACTTTTATACCTCCTGCCCGATGGAAGAAGTTGGAAGAGTGAATAAGCCAGGTGGGAGGGGTCTTATGCTGCCCGCTTTCCCTCGGCAGCAGGAGGTGTAGACAGAGTCAATGGATGGGAGGCGGTTTCGGGCTGTGTTCACGACTCTGTAGGTCCTTCCGATCTTGGGCCAAGCAGTTACCATACCAGGCTGTGATGTAGCCAAATAGGATGCTTTCTATGGTGTATCTGTAAAGGTTGTTAAGAGTCAATGTGGACATGCCGAATTTCCTTTGTTTCCAGAGGAATTATAGGTGCTAATGTGCTTTCTTGATCGTCGCGTCGACATGGGTGGACCAGGACAGATTGTTGGTGATGTGCACGACTAGGAATTTGAAGCTGTCAACCATATCCACCTCAGCCCTGTTGATGCCGACAGGGGTGTGTCCAATCACTATAAACTATAATCTGATTAATTTGCAGGTAACTACACAACACCAGCATTAGTAAAGAATGAAGCTTTGAAGGATGGAGATACTGTTAGATCCACATGTTGCCGATGGGAAGTCAAGGAAAATGAAATTGTTTCTTCTGGTAGTGAAAGGTGAGCAAATAGTCTTGTTTTTAAATGAAATTAAACAGAACATAATTTTACTCCTGCATTACAATCTTACAGATTTTAGCAAAACTTAGATATGTACACATTCCACTCCACTCCAAGTTATACCTTTTTTAAAAGCCATAATTAATTATTTGTACAAGTTGTGTGTTGAGTATTTTCAATCAACTGAATGACCTGGGTGAGAATCCTCCTTCACGCTGCTTTCAATGGGATTTCCCATCAAAACCACCCCATGTCACTGGAAAACCCATGGATGGGGGTGCACTGCTGGCGAGAAAAGTGAATCAGAACAGCCAGAGAACTCCTGCGTTTTCTTGTATCCAACGTTTTGTCTCTTGCCCTCAGTACCATTCAGCTGATGTTAACCGGGATGATCTTGCACAATGGGTTGGTAAGAGTGTGTTGCATACAGTTATTATCACAAAATGTTGGTTGAATTATTTTTAGTATGTTTACTTTTAAAGCATTTTGCAGTAAACGGAAAAAGACAAGGCCCGGATGATCAAATAAAAACTTGAAGATTCAAACTTCATCATTTTGCTGACAGTGCATTGATAATTTTATTCCTCAGATTTCAGGTTAAAAATATGCAGGACAGCAGTGCTGGTGGTTCGTTGTCTGCTCCTTGCAGCATTGCAAACCATATGGATATGAAAAAGCCTGGTATCAGTAATGAAACAGTAAAAGGAATAGTAAACTGTTTTCGGTAGGTTTTCTTTTCGGGTTCCAGTATTTTAAATTGCTCAAGGAACATGTCATAAATTTGAAGATGTAACAAAATTATTTTATATAGAGAAAGGGAGACAATCTTTAACATAGAAAAGCACTCCAAGAATCAACAAGATCCCTACATTTCAATACTACCACCAAGCTCATGACTCAATAATTTAGAACTTAAAATTAAATATTGAGTATCGCACTACACAACTGGAGGCATTTTTATGTTGGGCGAGATCTTCCATTCCCACTGACAGCACACCCCCTCCACAGGTTTCCCAGCAGCGTGGGGTGGACTCAATGGGAAATCCCATTGACAGCGGCAGCACCAAAAGATCCTGCCACTCTCCAACAGCGAGTCGCTTCCCACCGCTGGGAAACGCGCTGTGGAAAGGCCAAAAGGTCTTCCCCAAAGTGTTTGAAAGCATGAAACTTCTCAACATTACTTTGTTTGAATGAGTAGCATAAACAGGAGCAAGAATAGGCTATATAGCCTTTTTGAGCCTGCTCTGATAGTCAATAAGATCATGGCTGATAAAATCCACTTCCCATCCCACTGTCCAATCGTTCATTCCGTTTGTGTTCAAGTATCCATCAGATTCATTCTTGAGTATATTCAGTGACTGAACCTCTCTGGGCAAGAGAATGCCAAAACCTCAGAACTCTCTGAGTGAAGATATTTTTCTTCATTGCAATCTTAAATGACTGAGCCTTTGGACACAATCCAATGGCCAAGCTGTGCACAAAAAGCAGCTTGCCATGCTGCAGTGTAGCCAATAGAAGCCAGGAGACCCCACTCCCGGGATCTACCCGGCTTGCAACGCCGCACAAGATCCAACGCGATCTCATGAGACATTGTAATGTAAGTCCCACCCATTGTGGGTGGGATCATTTTTTGGCAAATCTGCATATTAGAGCGAGATAGTCCTCTTTACCTTGGAGACGTTAGCGAGAGCCATTCAGCACTGGCCCCCACAATCGGCAACCAGGTTGAATGGCACTCGTGAGAGACACCCAGGGGATCAGAGGTACCCAGCTGCATGTCCTTTGGGTAGAGTGGTGCCCTGGCACTTCTGGTTCCACCTGGACACCCTGACAGTGCCACCTGGGTGCCAGCCTGGCACTGCTTAGATGCTCAGGTGGCACTGCCAGCGTGCCAAGTTGACATTTTTTGCGTGTGCGCGAACGGACCCGGTGTATCCTGCCTAAGTGTTGGGTTGGGGGGTGGGAGGGGTAGGGGACCCTCCCATAATGTGTTTGGGCTGGGTGGGGGGTTGGGAATTGCTTTGGGGGACTCAGAGCTCAGAACACCATTTTTAAATGGAGCCCAATCTCTCGCTACACTGGGGAGTTGCAGTGAGCAGAGCTCCCCAGTGTAGAAAATGGGGCTATTTGAGGCCTTGGTCGCGTGTTCCCTGCTGAGGCCCCTTATACAACTCGAGTCACGTTGTAAAGCCATGTATTTCTCGGTGCTGCGACTGCCGGGAAACACGCAGCCAAAGGCGCTCACTCTGGGACTTTGTTTCCATTTAGCTGAATCGAGACGCTTATTCTGAGTCTATGACCCCTAATATTGACTTTACGCCGGCGGATTCTCCATTCCCACTGCAGTGAATGGAGATTTTGTTTGGTATCAAATTCTCCATGCTTGCTGGCGGTGGTGGCGAGGTGAACTCACAATGATGAATCCCACCCCTCTTGTCTTTTAAATAAAGCATAAAATTAAGGCGGGAAAGTGGAGTTGAGGATTATATCAGATCAGCCATGATCTCATTAAATGGCGGAGCAGACTCATAGGGCTGTATGACCTACTTCGGCTCCTACGTCTTTTGGTCTTATGACACAACTAACAAAGGATTCTTTTGATTGTTGTTAAGGAATCTCCTGAGTCATTTTATACCACCAAACTACCATATTTCAAAGGAAAAAGTTAATTTACTGACAGCAGAAGAACTTGTTATTTTTCCCTTGGTAAGTCTCCTGTTATCCATTTATATTCTAACATCTAAGTAAGTAAAGTCACCTTAATTCCAGATGACCATAGACTGCTTTTCCCTTTTGAGGGGAGAGCTGGCTGGCGGTGATGTAACCTGAGGATCACCACACCTCAGACAAGGGGCAAAGTTAAGAAGGCGTTGTATAACCTCAGCCGGTACGGGAATTGAACCCGTGCTGTTGGCCTTGTTCTGCATCATAAACTAGCTGTCCAGCCAACTGAGCTAAACCGGCCCCCGACATATAACAGTGAAAGAGACCACATTTCCATAATCATTGTTAATATTTATTGAATAATGGGAAAACGTTGGTTTCTCTATTCCATTATGTGCAGAATATTAAACATAACTCCAGTTTGTAAAATTCCAGAACTAATAGCGCAGGAATTAGCCTCGATAGTGCCTGTCATGGGGACATTCCTGGGGTCAAGTGACATGGCCAAATTAGACTACCATTAATAGGTCAGCCCATCAATTGGGGATTCCCATAGGGCATTCATTATACTCAGAGCATTGGAAAGTCCATATTGGAGGATTGGGGGCAGGAAGCCAAGCACACCCTTCAAAAACAAATTTATGGAGCTTCCAGTAGCCAACTTGGGAAATGGACCACATTGAGAAATGTGTGTTATTTTAATTGGTTCTTCTTCAACGACCCAGTTGACCCCCAGGTGGGTCTCACTTCAATCCTTGCCACCAAGATGCACCAGGTCTGACCAGGGATACTTCTGTCAGCCAAATTTAAAGTCCCACTGAAAAAAAAGGAAGAACTCTGGGGTTTGTTGTCCCACATCTTTCCCGCTATTAAGTGGTTATGTTTAGGGTGTTTGATGGCTCCATTATCAATGACTTTACTTTTTATAATTCAAGTAGATGATGATAGTAACTTTGGCATATTTGACATGAAACATAATTGTGAAGGGACATATCTCCACATATACATTATTTTAGGCGTTAGAGACTGTCTTTTTAGAACACAAAATTTCCGTTCCTATTTTCTTTAATCCTCCCCTTCCCCAGTCTTACTGTATACTTTATATTCTTATGTTTGTCAATTGGTAAAATTAACAAACTTATAATTTTTTATTTGTTATTTAGCTAATCATTGTGTGCTTATTTTTATGTAGCATCACTATTTTTTCCATTATGAGAAAAGTTTAAGAGAACGATTCCAATCTTCATCTGAAAATGTGATCACAAGAGCTCAGGAAGTGGAAGTGGAGCAGAAAATGCATCAGGCTGAGGCAAAGCTGGAAGACACGAAAGAGAAATTAAAAAGCTCCCAAAACGTCTTTGCACAATTATTGAACAAGGTTTGTACTGTATGTAAATCCTGAGTACTACTTAATTTAAAAAAAATTAGTACCAAGTCACTTTATTCCTGTAGTAACCTAATGCTGGTGAACAAATTTTGAACTGAAATGGGGGAATAATTGTGAATACTTTCTTCATGTTTCTTCAGGCTCCTCCAATCTCTCAACGTTAGGTTTTTACACTGGATATTGGATGAAAACATTTTGGCCCATGTGATTTGATCAGGAATCTAATTCACTCATTTAATGGCATTGCCCATGGTTTTGTTTGGAGATAGTAACGGATATACCAAATCAAATAATATTTTCCTCCCTGTGTCGAAAACTGGAAATGTAAATAAGTTGATTTATGGATTTTTTTGCTACCTAAAGAATGTTTATGGCAATACACGTCTACTGACAGTAATTGTCCTTTGCAAGGAACTCTGTATGTAGCCCTGTCTACTGAGAAGACTCCAAAAATAATAAAGTCAAAGTTCATGGGCTGGATTCTCCGCTCCTGTGACTAAGTGTTGACGCCGGGGCAGGATTCGTTGACTTGCACGACAGCAAAACTGGCGCCGAACCTGGACCGATTCAGCGACTGTGGAGGGGCTAGCACCGGCGGCATGTGGAACATAACTGATTCCAATGAAAAACAGTGCGGGATTCGCCGGGTCCATGATTGATACTCGGGAGGCTGACAATCTGCAGCCAGATATACATATTACAATCCCCAAACACACCATCCGAGCCAACAAAATGGCACTGGTTGTGCTGGAGCACCCATCCTGTTGATGGATCGGTTGAGGCCACAGGGCACTTAGGTTGGTGGCTTGGGGGGGACGTCCATATGACCCCAGGCACTTAGTCCACAGCGGGCTATCGATGGAGTGCGCAGGTCACTTGGCTGCCTTTTAGGCTGCGGCAATGACGTTCCGTGCCCGTCCACTCTGACCCCACAGCCTACCTTCTGGCCAACCCCCACTACTCCTCTAGCCCTGGCAGAAGCCAGCGGCACAACTGTTTGAAAACTGTGGCGATGTTGGACACTTTCTGTCCTCCCTCGCTCTCCCTCATCAGCCATTGTGCCTGTTTCCCATTTTTGCAAAGCACAAGTGAACCTCGGCGTCGGGAATTCGGCCCAATGGAGGCGGAGAATCGCAGAGGCCCTGGAGAATATCAGGTCAGGCCCGCTAATTATATTCAAATGCTGTTTACTGTACATGCGGAGTGAAACGCCATGGCACCGCTGTCGAGGCACCGGGGAATTGTGATTTGTTGTGAAAACGGCGCCCGCAGCCCTTTTGGCGTCGGAACTGGTTCTCTACGCAATCGCCTTTCCCGATTTTGTCATTGCCCAACAGAGAAACCGCCCTTTAAGTCCCGCCCGCTTGTTCTGCACCTGGAAAAAAATACAGCTGAATTTCCACAAATAAGAATGGAAAATGCTGGAAATATTCAACAGATCAGGCAGCATCCATGAAGAGAAACAGAGAAAAAATTTCAATAAACTGTCCTGATAAAAGTTAATCGACCTGAAACCTCTGTTTTTATCCACAGATGCTGCTAGACCCACTAAACATTTTCAGCAGGTTTTACTTTATTTCAGATTTCGAACATCAGTATTTTGGTTTTACATTAGTAGCTGAATCTACAGTATGATGGATGTAGGAATTTCAGACATTGTATTATATGTATTTGGTGCAGTACGGGTTAAAAGCCTGGGTTAGTGTGTGTGACTGCTGCAGTAGTGATTTAAAAATCCTAGTTGCAAGACATCTAGACCTTTGTTGGAGCTAAAGGGGCCATTAAAGCATCGTAAAAGTTTGGATGAATGGATTTTTATTTATATTAAGAGGATTCCCTACGGGATAGTTAATTAGGGGCATTGGGCATGATCTAACGGCCACATTGAGCCTGAACGAGAGCACAGTGCAGCCAGTTAATGCCAGGTGAGGCCTCCCACAGGTGTCCCGACAGCCAGTACGCCTCGCGAGATCTGCCCAGATCTCGTAAGACGTCGCGATGAGGATTCCACCCACAATGGGCATGAGCAGGTTTCGCACGCGTAAGTAGGATTAAAACCCACTTAGGCATGCTGACCAGGGATCTATCGGGCTCTCTGCATCTACCGGGCTGCCCAGGGAGACCCCAGTCGGGTGCCGTTCAGTCCTGGTCCACACAAATGTGGACTAGGCGGAACAGCATACGAGGATGTCTCCCGGGCCATCCGAGGCCCCTGGTGGTCAAGGACGGGGCAGGGTGGCCCTCTGGCTCTCCCCCTTGAACACTGGCACCTTGGCACTGCTAGGCTGGCATCTAACGCAATCTCGAGAGAAACATCACAATATGAATCCCACAAATTGTGGGCAGGATCACTTTTTGGAAAATCTGCATATCAGAAAGAGACAGTCTGCACCGTCGGTCTTCATACCCACATTTTAGTTCCTCATTTTGCATTACTTCTTTGCACAATGGTGCTGCCATCTTACAAAATTCCTTCCAAGGCAGATTGCAGGGGCCCTGGACTGCTGCTTGGGATTTGTCATAATATACACCAGTATATCATGGTGCAGACACATACTGATGGACGCACACAGGGACCAATCAACCTGTACAAACACCGCAGCCAATCACCAGTTAGAATACACACACAATAAAGGCAGTGGGCACCACGGTTCCCGCTCATTCTGGGTGCTGTCTCTGAGTGTAACAGGAACTCATCCAGCCCAGCACAGACTTACAACACGTGCTGAGAGAATCAACTGGTTCGGACAAGGCTTGGGTCTCTAGTTTAAGTTAGCATCATTTAGACCCACAATCATCGTGTGTTAGTGAGTTAGAAGTAGTTAATAAAATTGAGTTGAACCTTCATCAGTGTTGGAAGTGTCTGTTCATCTCTCAAGTCTACACTAGCCAACACTTCATGGTACCAGGAGTTGAGGGATGCTCGCACTTCTGAGACCTACCTTTCAGTGATCTGCCTTCCACCAGTCTCGCGCCATCCTACAGAATGGACTCCGTTCGCCTGCCGCCGTCTCTCCGTATTGCAGGGAATCTGGGTTCGAACTGGAATCTTTTCAAACAGCACTTCCAGCTGTACGTCGAAGCCAGGGACCTGGAAGCTGCCTCGGACGCACAGAAGATTGCTCTCTTCCTCTTCACAGCCGGTGACCACGCTCTGCACATTTACAACTCGCTCACCTTCGATGAGGGGGAGGACAAATCGAAGTTCAAGACCATAATTCTGAAGTTCGACGGCCACAGCGCGGTCGAGGTCAACGAGAGCTTCGAGGGATACATGTTTCAGCAGCGAATTCAGGGTAAGGAGGAGCCTTTCCAGTCCTTCATTACCCACCTCCGCATCCTTGCGCAGTTCTGCAACTACGGGTCCACCTGACTCCATGTTCCGTGACCAGATTGTTTTTGGCGTTCAATCTGAGCCCCTGCGCCAGCAGCTACTAAAAGTAAAGCAGCTCACTCTCTCCATGGCCATTGAGACCTGTGTACTTCATGAACATGCCTCCACGCGCTACTCCTGCATCCAGGCTGCTGAAACAGCCGGCAAGCCCCTTACGAGGCAGAACGGGCCCAAATGATTAAATCTTTTCAGGCTCTGGATCTGAATGATGGCGGAAATTTTGCGCGCTTTTCGCGGAGTCCCGTGCTTACACGCAGCGAGCGTGCTGATGTCACGGACCGCTTCGCACAAGTGCGCTCTATGCTGGATCGCCCCGCGCATGCGCGGTGGTGCGACGAATGTCCCGACACTCCAACGTGCGGCAACTACGGCTCCGCCCACTTAAAGCGGCAATGTCCCACGAAGTCCCGACGCTGCCTGCAGTGTGGAAAATGAGGCCACTACGCTGCAATGTGCAGATCTTCCATGCCTGCTGTTTTTCGAAGGTCCACCCAGCCCCACAGAGACGTCAGGGCTACCAGCCTGCCATCAATGAACCTACTCCAGACCTTGATTCCGACTGTGCCTGCAATGATCCATAGGTCCCGTTCCAAATCGACGTTGTTACTACGAACAGGATGTCCCCCAAGTGTCGCACTGAACCTGTCCACGTCCACAGCGTCAGCCAGGATGATGAGTGGTGTGCCACCCTTACGGTCAACCAGAGTTCGTCGCCCACTTCAGAGACTGAACTTATGAACTCTGTACACATGTGGACTCTCTGAAATGTTTTATTTTCCTATATCCTTTATTGTTGCATTCGTTATCCAGTGATTTGTAAATAGATTCGTTGGTTGTTCCAGTTCATGGTAGTCATCTGCACCAGGCACCTTCCTCTGTAAATAGTCTTGTTCCCTGTATATAGCTTTGTACATATGTCTTCGCACCTCACACGTAGCTAGGTACATTCTCCACACACCCACACTATTTATTATCACATGCCGATATCAACATTTTTTTTATAAAAGGGGGGATGTCATAATATACATCAGTATATCATGGTGCAGACACACACTGATGGACACACACAGGGACCAATCAACATGTACAAACACTGCAGCCAATCACCAGTTAGAATACACACACTATAAAGGCAGAGGGCACCACGGTTCCCGCTGATTCTGGGTGCTGCCTCTGAGTGTAACAAGAACTCATCCAGCCCTGCACAGACTTACAACACATGATGAGAGAATCAACTGGTTCGGACAAGGCTTAGGTCTCTAGTTTAAGTTAGCATCATTTAGACCCACAGTCATCGTGTGTTAGTTAGTTAGAAGTAGTTAATAAAATTGAGTTGAACCTTCATCAGTGTTGGAATTGTCTGTTCATCTCTCAAGTCTACACTAGCCAACACTTCAGGATTCTAGTGCCTGGTCGTCAGTGCAACAGACTACCTCCGGCAGTGCCCCAATCCTGTTTATCTATTCAAATCCAAGAAATTCACGTAGTGCCGTTTCCTGGAGGGCAGAATGAACTTTTGATGCATTACTGTGCTTGCCCATGAAAATACGACGTAATCTAAGCAAAGTGGTTCAGGGAACACGGTTTATACACTTCCACACATATGTTTTCAACTAATTCATTTATCTCATGTGAACTTAAGACCTGACATTATCACTTTTACCAGTCAGAAAAATTTACTTACTGAGGTTAAGTAATTGTGGGCACAGAACCCTCGGGGGGAAGTACCGGGATGCACTCAGCTGTGGCTAGACGGCACTAGAGTTTGCAAGATATGTGGAGGTGACAAATTTAAATATTCTGCACAGCCAACATGCAAAGGAGATTGAGAATTCACTGGAACGTCTGAAAGAATATTAAATGTCAAAATTAATCTATAGCATAGTGAAGCATTATTGATACACATGGATTATCACCAAATTTGAATGTTACAACATCATGCAGTAATATCTCTTCATTTTCTCCATTTCCGTCAGCCAATTACACTGCAATCTGAAGAGAGCAAACTATTGGAAGTACTAGTGAAAACTTTTGAAGAGGATGCAAAGTCTTCAAATGTAGTCAGTGATTGAAAACTAGTGGAAAATGCTGCAAAAAGTTTTGTCAGCAAGGCTAAATTATCAGAAGCTAACATATTAAGGATTATCGCTTTGTTAATTTTAAAGAAAATAATATGTAAGTTTCAAGCAGGAAGTAATGGAACAAAATAAATCCTTTGACATTTACCAATAACTTTAATGTCTTTCAAAAGTTTTCCTTTCATACAACAGAAAACTAAAAATGACTGAAGAACATTTCTGGTCAGCTTTTAATTTTCTTTATGCTTATTTGACTATGTGCTGCGAGTATGCAAAAATATTTCAATTTCTGAAGTTTATAATTTTTTGTTTAAAACGTACAATTTTTATGTGAATTATGTTGAATGCTGGATTACTCATTTAGAATATTTAAAACTTTCATTTTGTGGTCACAAAGCATCCTATCTTGGGCCTTACTGACAGTTAAACGGTTTATGGTTTTAGATGATTGATAACAGTGGACTGTCAGTGGACAGTTAAGATTTCAAAGTACTTGTATCTTTCTGTTGCTTTTCAAATACTACTCTTACAAAGCTAAAGAAGAATTTCTTTCATATTATGAAAGTATTATTTTCTTGTTGAATGATAAAAAAACTTCAAACCAATGTCCCAGCTTGTGAGATATGTAGGAACAGCTGGTTTGTTGCTGACTTTTCAAATATTATTTGCTATGTTGGTGAAGGGAATAAAAAAAAAATGATTTCCACCTTTATTGTCAGAATTAACCAATAGTACTTTTTGTTCATGCAAATATATTGCACTCGCTAAAACATTCCTCCATAGATGGAACGAGCTTCACTTCAGAAGATTAGTTTGATAAGTTGGAACTACTTTTAAATGTATCCTACCTAAAATTCCCTCACCCTCATCCTTGCCTTCTCTGGTCCATTATTGAGAGCAGAAC
Source organism: Scyliorhinus canicula (assembly GCF_902713615.1). NCBI lineage: Eukaryota > Metazoa > Chordata > Chondrichthyes > Carcharhiniformes > Scyliorhinidae > Scyliorhinus > Scyliorhinus canicula. Next base: position 42,445,614 of record NC_052152.1, on the reverse strand, counting down.
CTCATGGCTCTACATGCCAGAATTATTTTTCATCGTCCTGCTACATATATTCTTATTAGTCCTCAACTGCACCTTCAGTTACCTCCATGAATTCTCAAAACAAGGTGAATGTTTGTTTCAACAAAGGAACATTTTCAAACACAATAGAGGGTACTTGTAATTGAAATAATTTACTTTTGTTTTCAGACTGTTATTTCACCTGGTTTTGTGTTCATAGAAAAACCCGTAGGATCAAAGTTAATGCACTATATGGATACATTTATTCATATTACGCAAAACTACTGTGTAGATAATTGCATCAGAACTTTACAGCCTCATGCCAACAATCCAGTAGAATATTTTCAATTTCTCCCATTCTCAGACTCACGTGAACAATGTAACTGCTGTTTCAAAGTAAGATTAAACATATTAGCGTCTTTAATTAACTGGTAAAAATATACATGTTCATATCAAATTATTTCAAACATTAATATTTTACAAGAAGGATTAGAAACTGCACACGAATAACCTTCCGACTCAAGAGAAATATGACCAACAGTATTAGGCGGAGGACTAAATTCCTGGTCCTGTGTGCCAGCAATGCAGGTAGATCTGACACCGTGAAATGGGGGCAGAAGCAGTGTGCTGAATTTGAACTGGTCTCTGATTCGCTATTGGGCCAGTGCTGGAAGAGCAAGGGACTTGTATTGTTACATGACACAATCCTCGTATGGTTTCCCTCTTGGAATTGAGAATGGATCCTTGCTGCAGTGAAAATTCTAATGTTATGCATCATTGGTACAATATCATCACCGGACCTACAAACAAAGTACACTCCTGTAGGGGTACAAACACCAGAAGTACTGATAAATTGACCTCGCTAACCATTTAAGAATTTCCTTGCTTTCATCACATTGAGCTTAATTTTGCTGATATTTGTAAAACGGGCCTTCTGGTTTGAATTTGGTTTGCTTTGTTTGAGTGTTGGAAAGAATAAAAGTTTCTCATGGTAAGGAAGCATCCTGTATGAGTATGCAGCTGGTGGAGGCAAAGGACTGGCCCCACTATTAACGGAGTTGGGAGGCCAAGATGGGCTGAAAAACCGTTGTTTCTGGGTACATGGGGGCCCTGCCAATCCTGCAGCAGAATTGACTTGGAGCTCTGTCCCCCCAACACGACTCTCGCAGTATGTGGGAGGAATGCTAGCTGCCGGAGGCAATAGTTGAGGAATCCTTGGGGATGGTCCGAGTACAGGGAAGGGAGCATCAACTCTGGGAAGTAATTGGGAGAGATGGAGGGGTGGGTGACTTATCATCAAGATGCAGGATGGACATTGCCTGTGTGGAGGGTAGTTTTGAGATTGGGTAAGAAAGGCCAAATGCTTTCTTGAAACAACTGAAGATGGGGGGCACTTCTGGCCCCAGGAGTACGAGTCAAAAAAGTGGGAGGCAGGACACTACAGGCCAGTTAGCTTGACTACTGCTGTGGGGAATGTGTTAGAATTGATCATTAAGAGGTTATAGATGGGGCTTAGACAAGCTCGTTAATTGGGAACAGTCAGTATGGTTTTATGAAAGGAAAATAATGTTCAACCAATTTACTAGAATTCTTTAAAGGGGTAACATGTGCTGTGAATAGAGGGAAGCCTGTAGTTGCACTGTTCTTGGATTTCCAGAAAGCATTTTTTAGAGGGCTGCATCAAACGTAATTGTAAAATATAAAAGCTCATTGTGTGGGGGGTAGCAGAATAAAAGAGAATCCCTACAGTGCAGAAGGGAGCCATTTGGCCCATAGAGTCTGTACCGATTCTGAAAGGATTTATTAATAAGAACTGTACAGCAGAATCACAACTACACCTAGACCTCTGTATGTCTCCTACCTAAGAGAGGATACCACCTTCTGGGGTGATTACCCACTCCCAATTTCTTCCCAGGCCATGTGACTCTTTGATGCTCGATCAATGACTCCAGAAGCGAGATTGGACGATAAATGAAGGCTTTATTGGACTAGATGTTTCCTCCAGCAGCGCAGGTACAGAATGCAGCTGCTCGGGAGACACAGACTCTTATACTCCGCCTTACTGGGCGGAACCAGCAGGCAGGCTTCACCAATGATCTTGCTGTCTCAGGTACCTCCCACACCAATGGTCTTGCTGTCTCAGGTACCTCCCACACCAATGGTCTTATAGCATCAACCTGGGTACCGTAATACCCCTAATACCGACTACCACATTCACCCCATTAAAAAAAGAGTCCAGCGGTGGTGGTGGTCTCATGTTATACAGTGGTAGAGGTTGAGATTATGGTGGTACCTGGTATACATTAGTACAGTGTTTTGCCTCGTTACGTGTTGCAACTATTTACAGTATTTATTTACATTCGTGTGTCAAAATGAAGCAATTAGTCAATCGGGGGCCCTGGTCATCCTCTGCGATCGTCGCAGTTTCGGTGGTGATGCGGGCGCCGGCTCGGGCATCGTGACTCTGGGAACGTGACTTTGGTTCTTTCTTCGGTAACTTCATCACCCATAGATGGGACCAGTGGGAGAATTGATCCACCTGGGAAGGGGGTGGCCGTGGGGTGCGCCGGTGGGAGGGAGGATGGGGGGAGTGTGAGTGGAGATCCAGCGGGCGCCAGGTCCTGTTGGGAGACCGTATCCTGTTGGCCATCAGGGTACGCCACCTAGGCGTATTGAGGGTGATGGAACCAACAATTCTACGGACACGTGCTTGTTTGGTTAGATTAGCGGTTTTAATATACTTACAACAGAGCCAGCCTGTTAGCCGTTGAACTTTTGGTGAACTGGCTGGCTGACTCTGTGGCACGGATTTTTATACAGCAGCTTCAGGGGGAGGAGTTCTGGGCGGAGCCAAGGGGGGAGCCCAGTACAAACTCTCGAGTACTCCCAGAGCTACTCCCCCTGGTGGTCAGGTAGTGCAACTGCACTTACAATATTGATACATGTATCTACTTGGAACAGAGTGATATTGATAACTATAATGCCGTGTGAATCTCATTCACCACATCCACCCCCTGTGAAAAAAATTGAGTCCGGCGGGGGTGGTGGCTCACAGAGTTAGTCTGTCCGGTGGACGAATTGTTCGTTTCAATCTGCGGAGCACCGGAGTTGCAGCCTTCTTGCGGTGGCTGTGGGTTTGGA